>NC_143522.1:52461956-52778622 GCF_031878675.1 Megascapheus bottae | reverse complement strand
AGAGCACCCAGGGAACCAGCTCTTCACATCCTTTTCTGTCATTAATTTCTTAATATAGTCTGCCATCTCTTTTTGTCAGTAAAAAAGTGGGCATATAGGCCCAAATATATACATATGTGTACATTATATATTTTTTATTTATTTTATTTATTTTTTGCCAGTCCTGGGGCTTGAACTCAGGGCCTGAGCACTGGCCTTGAACACTTTGCTCAAGGCCAGCACTGTGCCACTTGAGCCACAGTGCAACTTCTGGCTTTTTCTGTGTAAGTGGTACCAAGGAATGGAACCCAGGGCTTCATGCATGTTAGGCGAGCACTCTACCACTAGGCCCACATTTGCATTCAGCATAAGAGTGCCCCTTCTGTCCAGAGTCTCAATCCTTTAACAAACGACAGCTGGGTCATTCCTCAAAGTGGTGCCCATTTAAACAATCTCCTTACCTTTTTCTGTTTGTCAGTTCCGGGCTTGAACTCAGGGCTTGAGCACTGTCCCTGGGCTTTCTCAAGGCTAGAGCTCTATCACTTGAGCCTCAACACCACTTCTGGCTTTTTGCTATGTATGTGGTGCCAAGGAATCGAACCCCTGTCTTTGTGCAAGCACTCTACAACAAGGTCAACCTCCTGGCCACCAATATCCTTATCTTTGGATGAAAAGAATTTCATGCATCTTGTGGATCACCTTCAGCAAGCTCCATCAAAGAGAAGAGAGAAATGATATTGGAATTCACCACTCCATGCATGAGTCATCTTAAGAGGAGCCAGGAAAACTGGGTCAAAGTTCTGTGTGTAATGTCTAATGTGTGTGTTGCTGTTGTATTAACAATAATCATAGCTCACACTTAACATTTGTCTGCTAAAATGTGTTGTACCTGCATGCTCCGAATCTACTGGTCAGTTATCATTAGCTCTGTTTTAGATTTATCTCAGAAACACTTAGTCATTTGTGTAAGATCACACAGCTAGGGAATGGCAGTGCTAGGATTGTAAACCCAGGAAATCTCCAGAGCCTGTATGCATTACCATGATGTTATTTTTTTTTCTTTAAAAATAAAAGGAGAAACCTTGTTTGTATATCATCTCTTACTAGGAAAAGACCTGTGGCTTTCTGTCCTCCAAGTCTTGTGAACTGGCTTGGAGAAGGCAAAGCCTTCCGAGGGCCTCATGTTTCCTCTGTCCTTCTCAGAAACTTGCTGCTGTTATCTGGGCCAGTGTCCTCGCTCCCCAGAACCAGAAGGGACCACTCTACCTTGCCTTCTACAGAACTTAGGGACCTATTGGTACCATCTATAAGAAATGATTGATTTTTGTGTGTGTGTGTGGGGGGGTGGTCATGGGGCTTGAACTTGGCCTGGGCACTGTCCCTGAGCGCTTCAGCTCAAAGCTACCAACCTATCCTCCAGCCAAGCCTCACTTCTCATCTTCTAGAGGTTAATTGGAGATAAGAGTCTGAGGTCCTTTTGTGCCCGGGCTGGCTTTGAACCTTGATCCTCAGATCTCAGCCTCCTGAGTAGCTAGGATTACAGGAGTGAGCCACCGCACCCCACCCAGCTCAGGATTGATTTTCTTTACCCTTTAATGAAAGGCAGGAAGGTGTTTAAGATAAACCAAGTAAGTTTATTTGAAAGTGAGCAGAAAGCTATAAAAACAGTGAGTGAGACTTTGGGTTCCCTGACCAAGGATAGAATTCCAGGCCATGGCAACAAGAAGGCCAAATCCTCACCAGGAGAAAGAGGTTGAGGACTTCCCCCAGCTTCCCAGTTTCCATTACAAAACCACAGATCCTTGGCCGGAAGTTTAGCCTGTGGTAAAGTGCTTACCTAGCATGCACAAAAACCCAGGTTCAATTTCTCAGTACTTATACATAGGAAAACCCAGAAAAGGTGTTTTGTCTCAATTGGTAGGGCTCTAACCTTGAGAAAGCGCAAGGACAGTGCTCAGGCCCTGAGTTCAAGCCCCAGGACTGGCAAAAAAAAAAAAACCCACAAGTCCTTGAGATCAATGTGTGAAAAACAATTTCAAGGTGACTCACAAAAGGGAAGGCTGAAGAGGTAAAAGTCTTAGCAAGATTTTATTTTACTATAACAAGGTTAAGGTGGAGAGAAAGACTCATTCTTACCTCCCCTGTAAGAAATGGGAGTTAAAAGTTCAAAATGGCAGCTGTTACCTGCTGCCTTTATTTCTTCTGAGCAAAGGGATACAGATAGTTGCAACTAGCAGCTCCCCAACTCTGCGGGAATGATTCTGGGTAAGCAAGATAGGGGTTAACTTACTATCCTAAAAATATGTAGGTATCTCTGGGCCCAATCAAAACACAGGAACCATAAGTGATTCTTAGGCTTCCTTCCATCAGATAAGCCTCTCACCCTGCATATCTACCCATTTACAGAGAATGGCCAAGTTTTTACCATTTCAAAAGAGAAAGCAATTCTATTTTATTTTGGTCAGTCATGGGGCTTGAACTTTAGGCCTGGGCGCTGTCCCTGAGCTCTTTAGCTCAAGGCTAGCACTCTACCACAGTCCACAGCCCACTTCCAGATGTTCTGGCAGTTAATTGGGGATAAAGAGTTTCATAGTCTTTTGTACCCAGGCTGACTTTGAATGGAGATCCTCAGATCTCAGCCTCCTGAGTAGCTAGGATTACAGACATAAGCCCAGGAGCCCAGCTGCCTATTTTTATGGTTATTAAAAATATAATTTCCCTGTCTTCTCCTCCTGACTCTTCTGCAATACCCTTCCATACACTATGTTCTCTCCTGGCGCTAGCAATTCACTCTCGAGGGCATTTTGAATGTTTACATCTGTCTCATCCCCACTACTCACTGACCTTAGCCAAATTCCCTAATATTTCCACAAGAAAGGTCTCCAGTTCAGACAGCTGCTAATGATCTATGCTTGAGCCCTCTTTGAGAGCTCCAGTGTTAATGTGAACACCACTGGAGATGGAACCAAGGATAAGACTGCTCTGAGCTCTCTCTGTAAGGCATTCCCTTGTTTGCACTCCCCATCAGTGGGAGTAAATTAACAGTTTCCTCCATTGTTGTCTCAAGGCTGGGCCTGGCCCTGGCCCGAGCTGCCTTCTTTCACTTATAAGGATAAATGCGTCACTCATGGAAGCTTTATTTACAAACTATCAATGCCACCATTACTCATGGAAGCTTTATTTACAAACTATCAATGCCACCCTGCCTGGTAGAATGGGAGAAAATAATGAATATTCTTAAATTTTTTTGTGTGTGTTGTCTGGTCCTCTTGAGATTCCCATAAGTTCCTGCCCATAAGCCTTTGCTGTGTACCCCTGTTTTACTGTGAGAACTGACCCTGTGCCTCTGCTGCTTTTTCCTCAGTTTGGACTAGCCTGGCACAGCAATAGTAGAATCCCCACAGGGCACATCACATGCCATGTGTCTATACTTCCTTTCCTCGATTGCACCGTTTCCACAACTCATGCACTTTTCTTACAGCCCCAGTAAACAAGAGGACTCTAGATAGAGCTGCAGCCAGAGACTGGTATTTTCCCTGGTTGCTGGGAAATCTTCAGGAGTTGGCCAGATCTTCGAGGGTCCTGTCACCTGTTACTCATGGTGGAATTACGGTGCTGAGCATAATGACTGTGAATGAGCAATGTAGAGTAGGCTGGGAAACACCACCCTAGTCCATAGTGTTTCGATTTTGAGACAGCTTACCCAGAGTACTCCCTTTCCCCTCATTCAGACCTCGGAAATCTTCCTACACCTGTCTTGTAGCTTTCTCTTGCTCTTTAAAATTATAATTTTTTTTCTTTAGTTTTCCCTCTCTCTCTCTCGTCTCCCTCTTCTTCCCTCTCTTCCCTCTCTTCCCTCCTTCCCCTCTTCTTCCTTTGTTTCTTTTTTTGCCAGTCTCACAGTTTGAACTCAGGGCCTGAGTGCTGTCCTTGGGCTTTCTCAAGACTAGAGCTTTACCACTTGAGCCACAGCACCACTTCTGGCTTTTTCTATGTATGTGGTACCGAAGAATTGAACCCAGGTCTTGATGCATGCTAGGCAAGCACTCTACACTAGGCCAAACTCCCAGCTATTATTATTATTATTTTTTTTGATACAGTGTGCTATCATGTAGCTCAGGCTGTCCTCAAACCCAAGATCTTCCTTGTCTCAGCTTCTCAAGTGCTATGATTACTGGCATTTACAACTGTGCCAGCCTCCTTTGTTTGTCTTTATTAATGTTGCCCATTTCCCATCATAACAGACCCTAGCTTTTCAACTTTTCAGCCCAACTCCTACAATTTCTTGTTTCTAGTTTCTGTTATCTGGAGCCCCTCTCCATCCTTGCCATGTACATCTCAAAATTATTGGTCAAGCTCCTTACCAGAAGAACACAAATCAAGAATTGAGAAGTGACTCCAGCAAAATCAGATGGTTTGTTAGCACCATTCAAGATTGGCTTTAAAACCAGGCTTGCCAACTGCTTCTGATTCCCCCTGCTAAGAAATGAGCCTTTATACACTCAAAACACATGATTGGTCATATCCAGGGATAATATACAAAAATGTTTCATGTTTTTGCTATTAGTTTGGATTCCCTTTTCTGGGCACAAAGGGAACAAAGAGACTTGTTTGGGTGAGGATGCTAAAGAGCACGAACCTTGCTACAAAGACTGGGAACATGAAATGAAAGGAAATGAAACACTGGAATGTGAATCCCCCTCAAAACCCTTGTTCTTATCAGATTCTCCCTTCCTCAGCCTTTCACAGGACAGCCCTGTTCATATGCTGATTGGCATTGTACCCCATTTCAACTTTTTTGGGCAGCTGTTTTTCCTCTGGCTATAAGAAACATATTTGAAATGTGAAAAAGATATTTAGAAATATTTGTGTGTGTGTGCGTGTGTGTGTGTGTGTGTGTGTGTGTGTGTGTGTGGAGCATGAACTTTGAACTCTGCATGGGTGCTATTCCTTAGCTTTTACGCTCAAGATTAGCACGCTGCCATTTGAGCCACAACTCCAATCAGCCTTTTTTTGTGGTAGTTCATTGGACTGACTCCTGAACGGGCTGGTTTCAAATTGCAGTCAGATCTCAACCTTCTGAATAGTAGCATGAGCCACCAGCATTCAGCATTCAGCACTCAAGTATTATTTAGGCTACAGTGGCAAGAAAACAAGATTCCCTCCCTAACCTCCCTCACATTTCTTGATCATTTCATTTTTTTTTTCTGTCATATTCTCTTTCTCTGGATGCCTTCGGCTCATGCCAAAATTGAATGGGAAGGAAATACCCAGGAACTGGCAGCCTTGGCATAAGTTAAGAGCCTACCACCATTTGGGGTAGTAGGGAAGTAGCAGGACTCAGCTCTTTAGTTCCCTTACACCAGAAGTTGCTGAAGAAACTGGAGGAAAGTTGTTTCCTCTTTGGTGGGGAACTGTTTTCTTAGGAGGTGATCTAAGTTACAATCTGCTTCATAGGCACTGACTGGAAGTAAAGTCCTTTGTCAGACCCTGTAGCAAAGAATGAGAACTATGAGAAGAAAGGATCCTGTTCTAGCCTAGAAGAAAGTGGTAGAAATGAATAAAAGAAAGAAGTCCTTGAAAAAGATTAAGTTCTGTCTGGTAACATAACTCAAGTGGTACATAGTACTTGAATAGAATATATAATGCCCTGGGTTCTATCTCTAGTACCCACCAAAAAAGGAAATTCTTCAAATGAAAGTTCTAATAGGATTAATTCATAAACACCTGAAAGATGAGAGAATTCAATTACCCATAGGCTAAGGAAACAACACCTTACTAACATGAAATCCCTTGCTGGAGCAAGTTTAGATACATCATCACATCATAATGGCCAAGCTGTGATGTCATGATGGAGCACCCACTATTCCATGCATGGTTTAAGGAAGCCAGACACGCTGAAGGGAAGAGCCAGCATGAGGAACAGTCATCCACTGAGAGGTAAGCCCAGCACTTCTTCCCATGGCTCATTGCCTAGGGACTCGGCCTGACCTCTTTTGAGACGACTTCTTAATTTCTTAAAAGAACCCTTCTTTCACAAACACCTTTAGAGTGGCTTTTGCTATCTCAGATCCATCTCAGATTCCTAGGAATTGCATTTCTGTTTGACTCTTCAGTTCTGTCTAGCTCTGGCATTTCTTAGAAGGTGAGACAGAGGGGGGGCGGGGCGGGGAGTTTGGCCTAGTGGTAGAGTGCTTGCCTAGCATGCATGAAGCCCTAGGTTTGATCCCTCGGTACAACATACAGAGAAAAAGCCAGAAGTGGTGCTCCACAGCCTACTCCCGTCATAGAGCTTCAGAGGAGTCATAGAGGAGTGCTCAGGCCCTGAGTTCAAGCCCCAGGACTGGAGGGTATGTGTGGGGGGGAAGATGAGACAGAATAATGGAGCAGGTTTCCTTTATCCATTTTATCAGTCCCAGGGGGTAGATCCTAGTTTCTGGGAGCCAAATGTAGAGCTTTGGAGAAAGAAAACACACACACACACACACACACACACACACACTTAGGCACAACATGAGGAAAGATACCAAGCAAATTGGTTTTTAACAAAGATGATAAAAGAGGGGCAGGGGTGGGAGGGGGGCGGAGGGAGTTTGGCCTAGTGGTACAATGCTTGCCTAACATGGATGAAGCCCTAGGTTTAATTCCTCTGTACCACATACACAGAAAAATCTGGAAGTGGTGCTGTCGCTTAAGTGGTAAAGCTCTTGTCTTGAGAAAGCCCAAGGACAGCACTCAAGTCCTGAGTTCAAGCCCCAGGACTGGCAAAAAAAAAACCCAAAAAGGTGATAAAAGATTATGTGGCATATTCATAGGTCATAGGTTTCCATATATATATATATTTCAGACAAAACAAAACAACAGCAAAGCCCATAGTGCCCAGGCCCAGGGGTTCAGGCTCCAGGCACAAAGCTTATATTCTCTTGCCTAATTTTCATTACATTTAGTAACAATTGCAACTCACAAGAGCCATGCCATCTTTCAAACTAATACATAGCAATAATAATAACAACAGCAACAACAACAAAAAAAAGCAGGGTGAGCTTTAAGATCTCAGGATCTGGCTGAGGATTCTGGCTGAGATCTGAGGATCTCAATTTGAAACCAGCCTGAACCGGGTTCAGATAAGTCATGAGACTTATCTCCAACTACCAAAAAGCCAGAAGCAGAACTGTGGCTCAAGTGGCACAGTGCTGTCCTTGAGCAAAAGAAACTCAGGGACAGGGCCGTCAGTATGGCCTAGTGGTAGTGTTCCCATGCAGGAAGCCCGAGGTGCCACATATACAGAAAAAGGAGGAAGTTGCGCTGTGGCTTATGAGAAAAAGCCCAAGAACAGTGCCCAGGCCCTAAGTTCAAGTTCTACAAAAACAGATCAATTAAAAGAAAAAAGAAAAAGGAAGAACGGAAAGCAGGTGTTTTGTGGCTGGTTTCTTGGGGTTTGTAAGGAGGAAGTGATGAGGTCTGATGAGATAGGACAGAGTCTGAAGCTACCCACTAAGTGACAGAAGAATAGATTAGTCGAGGCTTTTTAAAAGACCATTTGAGAAATGGCACTTAAAAAAAAGAATTGTTGGCAAGTTTTAGTCCGAAGATGGGGAATCCCAGCTATGCAAAACTCGGCTCAGAATTTCGTACTGTGTCGGATAATGCTCTAGTGAAAAGCATTTTACTGTCACCCTTTACTTGGGAAAACCAGACTCCCGACATGGGAGGCAGAACGCCCAGCCCTTTTTGACCAGGGTACCCAGAGGAGCAGGAGGGTCTGGTGGGTTCCCCAAGAGGTGACTCCAACTTTTCACCTTCGGGAACACCTTTCTGGTGTCAGTTTGACCCATGAAACGCCTGAGTTCCTGAGATCCTAATCTTTCTGGGTGCAGGATATCTGATCCGTGTCGAGCACAAATTCTCAGCGGCTTGAGACTGTTTTGTTTTGGTTTGGTTTCAGTCCTTCTGCCTTGAGATGTTTTGTCACAGCTGACGCGGCTGGTGGCGGCCAGGCTCTGGGGCTGGGGACGACAGGGCTCCTGGTTACTTCAGGAGGACATACTAAAAATCACTTGCAGAGGACTTCCTGGAGCAGCAAATGGAGTTACTCGCAGTCCAGACAGGTAAAAGGACTGGAAGGAAGAACAATACCTCGAGTCCTTGGGAGGTCCGGTGCGGATAGGTCGAGAGTAGGCGAGGTACCGCTCAAAGCGCCCAGTCCCGGTGGACACCTTCCTGGCTGACCCCGGCCGTGAACCGTGCAGCCAATCGCAGACTCCAGCCCAGGCCCACGCAGCCAATGCCCGGTCCAGTGCGTGGCTCTGGTGCCCGCCTTCCGGGATGCGCCAATCAGAGCTCAGGCCGCCCTGGCACCGCCCCCTGGACGCCCACCCCCCCCACACCCGTCAGCCCCGCCTCCAACTCGCGGGAGCTGGGAGGGCTGGGCTGGACCCGCTGGCTCCCGGGGGCGGGGGCCACAGTCCTGGTCCCGGCCCTCCGCGCGGGTGGGCTCGGAGCAGGCCGCACGGGTCAGTAACCCCACTCCCCCCCGGAGGCCCCTGCCCGCTTCCCCTCTCCGCTTCCCCCCGCCCCCGCCCCCTCCCCGGCTCATGGTGCGAGGCTGGGAGCCGCCGCCCGGGCCGGACCGCGGTGAGTGACCCCCAGCCCCCGGACTCCCCCTCCCAGCCGGGGCGCGACCTCCGCCCTCCGGAGGCTCATCCCCGGCCGGGAGGAGGGCGATGTCAGGTTCGCAGCCGTGCGGTTCTCCCTTTTCTCCCCTGGACTTTTCAGTTACTCGTAACTGGGGCGGGCGAAGGGGGTGTGAGGGAGTCCGGGTTGGGGTGCCCTTGACCGGGGGGAGGAGGAGGACGGAGCCTCGCCCGCCTCCGGAGGCTCACCCTGGAAGTGCCAACAACTTTTTTGTTCTCTGACCCAGTTCGGAGCCATGTAGACGGCTTGTGAAATGGAGGCCAGGAGAAACGTTTTCTTCCCAGGCCGTTCCCCCATCGCCATGACGACCCCCTGGCAACCTCCACAGGCTTACAGAGCCCGGCTGAGAGGTTCGGGAGAGACTGCCCCGCCCCGCCACAGGCAGAAAACCAACCAGGAAACCGGGAGCCCGGCTCCTCCGCGGCTCCCGGCTGTGGCGTCTCAGCCTGGGGCTTCTGAACTGAAAGAAGACTCAAGCTGAGACCTGTTTGGTAATGGGGGCCCAGATCAGATCTTTTTGGTGTGTCCTCACCATACAACTGCAGCTCTTTTATATTATATTATTAAGTTAGGGTAGTAATTAGAGCATCCACTGAAAAAGCCAAAGTTAGGAACTTTAAAGATAACTTTAAAGATAAACACAGTAATGAAAAGTACAACCTGAGACTAAGTACGTCTATTGACTGGAGTTCTCAGTTACCTTTCTCGTTATTTAACGACACAAGGGAGTCTCTTGCTGCACTCTAAGACCGTTATTAAATTAGGAACGTCGGGCCCCCATCCAGACTAAATCAGAATGGGGGGGTCTTTGAACTTTTCTAGGTCATTCTAATGTGTCTCTAGATAAGAGCCTCTCAGACACTTTCATCTGTAATTGCCAGTTTGTTTCTTTAAGGTGAAGTGAGATTGGATACTTCCCTGGAAGTGCAACACACTTGAGATTTTCAAGTCTCATCACCAGATTTACAGTTGGCCTGCTCATTGCTAACTTACCAGTTTCTAAATGTATATGTATATTCCACTTCCTATCTCTCCAAAGTATATAGCCTGAGCTAGCCTCAAATCAGTCCTCCAGTTTCAGCTTCCCAAATTGACTTAGTTTTCACAGGAACAGTTTTTACCTTGTGTGTGTGTCCAAGACACTGGGAGTTAAAAACTCAATATATGACACTTTCACTCATTGGCTAGCACGCCACCAACTGAGTCACACCTTCAATCCCAGGAAGTTCCCCCCTCCCCCCAGACCTGGGGCTTGAACTCAGGGCCTGAACACTGTCCCTGGGGCATTCTCAAGGCTAGAGCTTTACCACTTTAGCCCACACCACTTCCAGCTTTTTCTATGTATGTGGTACTGAGGAATCGAACCTGGGTCTTTGTTCATGCTAGGCAAGCACTCTACCACTAGGCCAAACTCCTGGTTGCCCCCACCCACCCACCCAGGAACAGTTTTTAATGTAGTATTTTTATAGGCTTATGTATTATTTAACTACATTATTATATACTTACAGGGAAAAATATGGGTATAGGTAGTTTTGAAGTCACACAAAACAGTACCACTCCCACAGATAAACTGAGTGAGGCCAACTGTTTGGATGCATTGGAGAGTACCACTGCACTACAGTGTTGGTCATGGAATCCAGTAGGTCAGGAGAGAAAGGCTACTGGCCACAGATGGCCCTTTCCATTTTACTTTGGTACTTGTGGTATTCTGTCCTTTCCTTTTTTTTCTCTCTTCCCATTCAATTATACCAAAGTTGTTTATCCATAAGTAATTACCATCAGTTTTATTAAACTGGGAATAGAAATGACAGAGGTTTTTGCCTTTTTTTTTTTTTTTTTTGCCAGTCCTGGGGCTTGAACTCAGGGCCTGGACACTGTCTTTGGGCTTTCTCAAGGTTAGCACTCTACCACTTGAGCCACAGCACCACGTCCGGCATTTCTGAGGAATTGAACCCAGGGCTTCGTTCATGCTAGGCAAGAACTCTAATACTAGGCCAAACTCCCAGCCCTGGCAGAGGTTTCTTAAACTGTCCTCTTGATAATCAGTGAAGCATCCAACGGTGTACTTTTTTCTTTTTTTTTTTTTTTCTATCCTGGGGCTTGAACTCAGGTTCTGGGCCCTGTCCCTGAGCTAGTGCTGGCCCACTTGAGCCACAGTGCCACTTCTGGCTTTTGCTGAGTAGTTTATTGAAGAGACTTTCCCGCTTGAGCTGGCTTCAAACTGTGATCCTCAGATGTCAGCCTCCTGAGTAGGTAGGATTGCAGGTGTGAGTTACCAGTGCCTTGCAGTGTATTTTTCATTTTAACTTTCTCTTTAAAAAACATTTAGGGCCAGGGAATGTGGCTTGGTGGTGGAGTGCTTGTCTAGCATACATAAGCCCTTAGTTCAATTCCTTAATACCACATAAACAGAAGTGGCACGATGTGGTTCTAGTGGTAGAGTGCTAGCCTTTAGCACAGAGAGGCTCAGGGACAGAGCCCAAGCCCTGAATTCAAGCCCCAAGACTGTCAAAAAAATAGTCATAACCTTTTGAAGGTCTGTAATTTTTTGTCTAATTCTGAAAGATTCCTAATCCAAAAAGTATGTGAATACTACTAGGTCCTTTAAAGCTCAAGTGGTAGAGCTCTAACCTTGAGAAAGTCCAAGGACAGGCTCAGGCCCTGAGCTCAAGCCCACTGGCAAAAAAACAAACAACAACAAAAAAAACAGTGACTCAAGATAAAGCTCTTGTGTCCATATCCTAGAGACCCTTTCATTTACTCTCATCCTATATGACCTTATGTATCTAGGTTTTGAGCTATTGTAATCCTCTGCTAGTAGAGTCCTAGATGTGTCCTAATTATTACACATGAGGGAAACCATTGAGCCTATGTTCCTTTGAGTCTGGCTTACTTCACTTAAGATGATTTTTTCCAAGTCTTTCCATTTCCTTACAAATGGGGCGATGTCATTCTTTCTGACATCAGCATAGAATTCCATTGTGTACAAATACCACAACTTGTTGATCCAATCATCCACTAAGGGGCATCTAGGTTGGTTCCATATCTTTGCTATGGTAAATAGTGCTGCAATGAACATCATTGTACTAGTGGCTTTAGTATGTCCTTGTTTCTGGACTTTGGGGTAAATGCCAAGGAGTGGGATTGCTGGGTCATAGGGGAGCTCTATGTTTAGTCTTTTGAGAAATCACCATACTGCTTTCCATAGTGGTTGAACGAGTTTCCACTCCCACCAGCAGTGTAGTAGTGATCCCTCCTGACCACATCCCCTCCAGCATCTGTTGTTATTAGATTTCTTGATCATGGCCATTCTAACTGGAGTGAGGTGGAATCTCAGAGTTGTTTTATTTTGCATTTCCTTTATGGCCAGAACTTCATGTGTCTATAGGCCATTCTTGTTTCTTCTTCGGAGAAGTGTCTCTTTAAGTCTTTGGCCTGGGCTCTTTTTCTTTTCTTTTTTTTTTTTTGTATTGGGGATCGAACCCAGGATGTTACACTTTCTAGGCAAGCACTTTGCCACTGAGCTACATCCCAGCCCCCCTGGGCTCTTTTTTTTTTTTATTGTAATTAGTAAAAGGGTTACATGATATTTGCCAGATAGAAGGTGCATTAATTCACATACATTGATACCCTTTCACATGTCTTGGTACCCGTTTCCCTCCCCCCCCACACTCCCCACCCTGGGCTCTTTTTCTTAAGCCAGCAATCTACCTCTTGGAGCCATAGTGCCATTCCTGGTTTTCTGGTGGTTAACTGGAGGTCAAAATCTCATAGACTTTCTTACCCAGCCAGAAGCCTGGGTAAGAGATCCTCAGATCTCAGCCTTCTTAGTAACTAGGATTACAGGCATGAGCCACCAGTGTCTGGTTTGTTTATCTATTTTTCCAGTTCTAGGGTCTGGGCACTGTCCTCGAGCTTCTTCTTGCTCAAGGCTAGTACTCTACCACTTGAATCACAGTGCCACTTCTGGCTTTTTCTGTTTATGTGGTACTGAGGAATAGAACTCAGGGCTTCATGATAAGCACTCTTCCCCTAAGCCACATTCCCAGCCCTTTTTGTGTGTATGTGCTGGCCTGAGGCTTGAGCTCAGGGCCTGGGCTCTCTCCCTAAGCTCTTTTTGCTCAAAGTTAGTGCTCTGTCACTTTGAGCCCCAGCTCCACTTCCATTTTTCTGGTAGTTAATTGGAGATAAGAGTCTCTGGAGGAGGCCGGGAGTTTGGCCTAGTGGTAGAGTGCTTGCCTAGCATGCATGAAGACATGGGTTCGATTCCTCGGGACCACATACCTAGAAAAAAGAAAAAAGCTGGAAGTGATGCTGGAAGTGGTAGAGCTCTAGCCTTGATGGGCAGTGGAGGCTCATGCCTGCGTCCTAGCTACTTAGGGCACTTCGGAGGCTCAGACCTGAGGATTGAAGTAAAAAAGGCATGTCATAAGAGCCTCCTGAGTAGCGAGCATGACAGGCATGAGCCACTGGTACCCGGCCTGCTTTATTCTTTATGCTAAATCTTCCTCATGTCCAAAATACAAGTATATGTCCTTATGGAAAATGACACAACAGAGGTTAAGTAGATATCAAATGTAGTCATAAGTTTCCTCCATTTTGGGTTTTTCTAAATAGTGGTATAACCACTATGAATGGATGAGTCTGGGAGGAGAAATTCATCTGACAATTAAAAAGGACCTAAATTATGGAAGTGATTCTCCCAACTATGATTTTCATACTCTTTTGGTTTTTTGAGATCATGTCTCTTTGTAGATCAGGCTGGTCTTGAACACGATGGTAGCCTGAGCTGGCTGAGATCTTCCATAGTGCTGGGATTACAGGTGTGTGCTACTGTACTCATGTCATCCTTTCCCATCGTGGAGCACTTGCCTGGCATGTTCAAATTCCTGGGTCTTGTCCTCAACACTGGAAAATAAATTGAAGAAAATAAAACGGGGAGAGGGGGAGCATGGACTAGTGGTAGAGTGCTTGCCTAGCATGAACGAAGACCCGGCTTCGATTCCTCAGTACCACATACATAGAAAAAGCCAGAAGTGGTGCTGTGGGCTCAAGGACACTGCTTAGGCCCTGAGTTCTAGCCTTAGGACTGGTGATAATAATAATAATAATAATAATAGCAGCAGGCATGGTGGATTACACCTGAACTTCTAGCTACTTGTGAGGCAGATTGGGAAGGTCTCAGATCCAGAAGGTCTCAGAAACCTAGCTCAATAAAACAAGCTGGGAAGAGGCTGGGAGTTTGGCTTAGTGGTAGAGTGCTTGCCTTAGCATGCACAAAGACCCAGGTTCAACTCCTTGGTACCACATATATAGAAAAAACAAAACAAACCAAGCAGGGCATGGTGATATATGCTTGTCATCTTAGCTACACAAGATTGAGGTCTGAGGCCAGCCCTGGGCAAAAGTGTGAGACCCTATTAAAAAAAATAGCAAAGCAAAGAAATAAGTGGAGGACTGAGTTAAATAATAGAGCTCCTGCCTACCAAGTGCAAGGCCCTGAGTTTAAATCCCAGTATCAATAAAAAGAAAAAAAAAATCTATGAGTGGGGGTGGAGGGAGAGGTAGGCTGTGTGATGCTTAGCCTACATGAAGCCTGGGTTTAATCAGCAGCAAAAAGAAAAAAAAAAACAACCAAAAAAATCCACCAAAATATGTCATCTTCCTCCATTTACCTACCCAAGGTGTCCTTAAGGATCTGTATTGCATTCCACTTAAGATTCCATTGTTAAAAGCACCAATTATTTATTGTAGCAAGCACTAAAATGCTTAGTAATATTTTAAATTACAAAAAATAATCCCTAGGGCTGGGGGCGCGGGGGGGTGCGTGAGTGGTAGAGTGTTTATCTGGTGTGCATGGTACCCTGGTTCCGTTGGCAGCATGATAAAAGATGAATCCCTCATATCACATGACCCTGACTTTAGGGACCTGAGAATTTATTTCCTCAGTTCATCTGTAGCATTTGCATAGAAATCCTAGCCTATAACCTTACCATCTGAAGGGAATGCAGTTTCCCAAAGCATACCATGTGTTTTAAAGGATCACTAAAGCTTACATAGAGAACTGAGTTAAATTTCACATAATATTCCAGGAAATAACCTGAGCAAGCATTTCAGGAATCAAGTCTGGATCTCTTTGGCAATCCCCACACTCATCATCACCCTGAGACCTAGGCTGCTCTGCAGGGCGGCTCGCCAGAGTGGGCTAGAATTCCTAATGAATCTATCCTCTGGTTTTGAGGCGAAAGCTGGGCTAGACTGATAAGATCCAGAGGCCTCTCGTCTGGTGTTGAAAGGGCTGAGCTCTCTGGGCTTAGTGGGGTGTGTGTGGAGGGGATGGGCTTAGTGGGGTGGGGGAGGAATGAGCTGTTCACACAAAGGTTGGGGGAGGGGATAACCTTTCTTCCAGAGCTTAGGGAGGTGAAACCTTCCCCTTTTCACAGGACTAAACCCTGGGGAGGGAGTCCCAGTTGTTCCTGATCTCCAGCCTCTTATCTCTTCTCCTGAGAGATAAAAAAAATAAATAAAGACTTGAAGGTATTATTCCCCTCTTCCCAACTGTACCACCAAGAGGGAGTGAAAGAGGGCTGGGAAGAGAGCAGAGCTAACTACTTCTTAGGTAGGTAGGTAGTTATTGATTACTTTTCTGTCTCCACATTCTAGAGTTAATAGTAAATTGGTAGGAGCCAAAAAGTAATAGGTTACTGCTCCTTTTGTTTTTGTAGTTGTCTTCATTTAGTGATTCCTGTTCCATGAAGTTAGAAAGTGAAAGGGTCAAGTGAAGTGAGTTTGAATTGGACAGACTTTATAAGAGGATAATCTCATTGGGGCCCGGAGTTTGGCCTAGTGGTAGAGTGCTTGCCTAGCATGCACAAAGACCTGGGTTCGATTCCTTGGTACCACATACATAGCAAAAAGCCAGAAGTGGTGCTGTGGCTCAAGTGGTAGAGCCCTAGCCTTGAGAAAATCCAGGGACAGTGCTCAGACCCTGAGCCCAAGCCCAGGACTGGGAAAAAAAAAAAAAAAAATGAAGCTTGGAGATTTTGCTCAGTGGTAGAGTGACTAGCTAATATGCAGAAGGCAGTGAGTTCCATAGCTAAGACTGCAAAAGAGAAAGGGGGAGGGAGAAAGAAAGAAAGAAAATTTTAATTATAAAAAAAGATAACCTCAAAAGAAGTTTTGTATTAGTGACAACATTCACTACTCATGTGACTTGAGGTCATTTTTATCCTAACTTCTATGGGTTTTAGTCTTTTCATATAAAACCCCAGGAATTCTTGTAGCATCTGATGAGAAATTGAGGCACTTTAAAACAACACAACATGCTGGGTACTGGTAGCTCACACCTGTACTCCTAGCTACTCAGGAGGCTGAGATCTGAGGATTGTGATTCAAAGCCAGCCAAGGCATAAAAGTCCATGGGACTCCAAAAGTTTGGTAGAAATTGAGTAATGTGGGGCCGGGAGATGGCTCAAGTGGTAGGGTGCCTGCCTAGCAAGTGTGAGGCCTTGAGTTCAAATCCCATAAGGGGGTTGGGGGAGGGAGAAAAAGCGATTGAATGCTATGCCAAGAGAAGCCTTAATGATTGAGCTATCTCTCTTCTTACTACAGCTATCTGTGAAGGGTACAAATCAGAACACAGCATGCCTCCTAATAAAGAGGCCAGCAGACTTAACAGCCCAACAGCAGGGCTCGTCTGCCTACCTCCAATCTCTGAGGAGATCCAGCTTGTGTGGACCCAGGCAGCCCAGACCAGTGAGCTGGATGGCAACGAACACCTCCTGCAGACCTTCAGCTACTTTCCTTATCCCAGCCTAGCGGACATTGCCCTGCTCTGTCTACGATATGGGCTGCAGATGGAGAAAGTCAAGACTTGGTTCATGGCCCAGCGCCTCCGATGTGGCATTAGCTGGTCATCTGAAGAAATAGAAGAGACACGAGCCCGAGTGGTCTACCAGAGGGACCAACTCCATTTTAAATCCCTTCTCTCTTTGACTCATCATGCAGGGCGACCCCCAGAGGAGGCATCTCCAATGCCTGAACAGTGTGGTCTTGGAATAGGTCCTCTAACTCGTAGTGAGCCCACCCAGGGGAAGGCATTGAAGGTTGAGCCGGAGGAGCCTGCTCAAACACTGCCTCCGCCATCGAGTCATCAGAAAGCAAAGGAGCCCCTGATGATGCCTGGCAGTGGAGCATTCCCCCACCAGTCAGATATCTGGCAGGATCTTCAGAGCTGTGGCCTCTCCAAGGAGCAGGCCTGTAGGGCTCCTGACCAGTCACGTGGCGTAGGTTCTGCTTCCTGGAACCACTCCACAGCCATCCACCAGCCCCACGCTCGAATTAAGCCCCCACCAATCCCAATACTTGCTGGTTGTAAGGAGGAGTCCATATCTAGTGTGACTCCATCTTCCTCTACCTCTTCTGCCTCTTTCCAGGTACTGGCTAATGGAGCTACTGCCACCTCTAAGCCTCTGGGCTGTATCTCGCAGTCACACTCACCCAGTGAACAGGCACAAGCCCCACATCTGGAGCCAGCCTGGCCCCAAGGGCTACGGCATAATTCAGTAGCAGGTAGAGGGGGGCTCACAGAATACCTTTCCCCAGACATGCAACGCCAGCGAAAGACTAAGCGCAAAACCAAAGAACAGCTGGCTATCCTCAAGTCCTTCTTCCTACAGTGCCAGTGGGCACGACGGGAAGATTACCATAAATTGGAACAAATCACTGGTTTACCTCGGCCCGAGATCATTCAGTGGTTTGGTGACACACGTTATGCCTTAAAGCATGGACAATTAAAATGGTTTCGGGATAATGTAGTTCCCGGTGCCCCTAGTTTCCAAGACCCAATGGTTCCTACACCACCTTCAACCCGCTCCTTGAAAGAATGGGCAGAAACACCACCTCTGCCAGCCCCTCCACCCCCACCTGATATACGACCCTTGGAGAAGTATTGGGAAGCCCACCAGCAGCTCCAGGAAGCTGACGTCATTAAACTGAGCCAGGCATCAAGGCTTAGCACCCAGCAAGTACTGGACTGGTTTGATTCTCGGTTACCTGAGCCAGCTGAGGTGGTAGTTTGTCTAGATGAAGAAGAGGAGGAGGAGGAGGAAGAGGAAGTGCCGGAAGATGACGAGGAAGAAGAGGAGGAGGAAGAAGATGGTGATGATGATGAGGATGTGATTATACAGGACTGAGGGGTGGTGGGGCTAGGGGGAAAAAGGGGTCTGTTACTAAAAGGTGAACCAACTTAGTAACTGCTTAAACAAAGAAACCACATTTTTATAATTGCCTTGTAACAAAGAACTAAAAAAACTTTGTGTTCAAGGTGGGATTTAGGGATATAGTAAGTTGAGATCCACAGGAAAAGATCACCATAGGACACAAAACTATATTGGCTCAGCCAGAAATCTAGTCTCTAGCCTCTAGGTAGTTGCTGAGGATCTGTGCAAATGACAGGCCAGGAAATAGCTTTAGCTCTCCTCTTATTTGCTGTTCTTTTCAATTAGTGTAACAACAGAGGCCAGGCCTTCCCACATCCACAGAAGGGCTGGGAGTCAAGTGATGACTCTACTGCATCCCTGGTCTTACTCTTCAGTAGAATATAAGGCTACCGTGTACACTGTCTTTTCTGAGCACAAGTCCATACATCATGCAGCTAAGAGTCTCAGTACATCCTGGTCTTGTGCCAGTATGGCATTCTTCGTTTCATCTGCCTCATCACTGAATCATACCAGTAGCACAGTTTCTCATTTCTAATCCTAGGACCACTTTGCCTTTTACCTTTTTATCTCTACGAAATTTCTTTTGTCTCAGGGTAAATCTTCCAACACAGTTTGTATGAATAATTGGGTGGTGAGTGTTTAGGTTGGATATTTATTGGGAAGTAGGAAGCAGAGGAGGTGTACTTTAAAAGCAGAATTACATTACAGAGTGGCAGAGAGGGAATGCTTTCTCCTGGTGGAAAGATAGTAGAGATAGTTTCTGGGTTTGGTTTTACAAACCTGATACTACTTATGTCCTGCTTGACAGAAACTGAATTTTCATATTTTGTTGCTGATTCAGTTTGTGTCCAGAAAAGACTTTTCCTTCTCTCTTGGTTCTATCTGTGGACAGACTATGATCTTTAATTGAATTATTGATATTTAGATTGGTTTTCATCAGTTGGATTATATGTAAAGCAAATAGATCAATGGTTTAGTCATCTAAAATAAGGGTGGAAGCCCCAAACTGCTAGACTATAATAAATGCCAAAATTAAAGTTGTTTCTTTCTTTCCACGTTGCCACTTTTATGGTCTAGAGATTAATGGATTCAAGTCCATTAACATTTCTGGTTTAGGGGCTAGGTGTGATTTAGTAATGGAATACTTGCCTACCTTGTGTTACACTCTGGGTTAAATCCCATCACAAGGTTTAAAACATTTTTATGGGCTGGGAACACATTTCCTTAGTGGTAGTGCTTGCCTAGAGTGCATGAAGACCTGGGTTCAATTCTTCAGTATCACATAAACAGAAAACACCAGAAGTGGTGCTGTGGTTCAAGTGGTAGAGTGCTAGCCTTGGCCAAAAAATGCTCAGGGACAGAACCCAGACCCTGAGTTTAAGTCCCAAGAGTGGCAAAAGAAAAGAAAAAAATTATTATTCAGAGGGAGGGAGTTATTGAGGTAAAGTAAAAGATAATAAATTAGTATCTGTGATCACAAACATTGTTTTCAGCAGCTGATAATGATTAAAATTTCTGAGATTCCAGCAATGAAAAACCCCACAAGTTTGGAAGTAACTCTACTTTTGCATCCCATGGCTTTAGAGCTACTGATAACAATCGAGTTGCAATACTCATAAAGGACATCTTTATTGTTTATATATTTCAGTATGCTGAGAACCTGTATCTTCAACTATTGATGTGACAAAGGAAAACCAACAAATTTAACAGTAACTAAACATAGAGAAAACAGACAAATCGAGTATAAGAAATTAGGAAAAAAGTTCTTCATTAACATTGGCAATGAGAATACATTCAAAGCTGAAAAATGAAATCTAGAAATGAATACTTGATGAGTATGTTATTCAATCTTCCAACTCCAAGTATGATACAGAGGATTATTTTTTGCAACTTTA
Organism: Megascapheus bottae; assembly: GCF_031878675.1. NCBI lineage: Eukaryota > Metazoa > Chordata > Mammalia > Rodentia > Geomyidae > Megascapheus > Megascapheus bottae. The sequence continues at coordinate 52,758,833 of NC_143522.1, read as the reverse complement.
GTTTCAAACTGTAAGAAATGAAAGGAGTGACATATTTTTTTAATGAAGGGGTAATAAACATCTTCCTGTATTCTTACATAAGACCTGACCACATACCTGAGCAGTAAGATAAAATAGAGAAGGCAAAGCATAGGGAAGGGAATCAGGTACAGAGTAAAACCAAGAAAGAGGAAGCATCTTTTCCAAAGCCGTATCGCCTAATAGCTATAGGCTGTCCTTTAGCAGCATGCACCCATCTTAGCTGAAAGCTGGTCTATTGAGGAGTGGTCCAGGCTTCTCTTCCCCTGTCTAATCCCACTTGCCTCGGAGGCTGATAGAGTGGCTGAAGCAGAGAACAGAAATATTTGAATGTTTATAACAAAGTAAGTGACCCCTTTGTATCATGATATAACATGAATTGATATTTTACCCATTATTTTCCAGTGTGTTTTCATATTTTTTCATCTTGTGTGACAAGAGCTTTGTTGCTGCTTATGAAACTGCAACATGGCAGTCCATACCTATAATCCAAGCTACATGGTTTACAATGATGAGGTCAAATATTTGAAAATCAGACTGTACCTGTCATATCCAGAGACAAGAAGGCAGAATTCTTTGTTTTGTAGAGGTAGCACTCCAGTAAAATTTAAAACTGGTGATGGATTTTTTTTGTACTGGTACTGGGGCTTGAATTCAGGACCTAGATATTGTCCCTTAGCTTTATTGCTCATAGGCTAGTGGCTCTACCACTTGAGCTACAGCTCCACTTTTGACTTTATGGTAGTTAACTGGTGATAAAGGTCTCATGGGATTTCCTTCCTTTAAACCACAATCCTCAGAGCTCAGCCTCCCAAGAAGTTAGAATTAAAGGCTTTAGCCACCAGTGCCCAGCCAGTATTTATTTTTTTATCAGTAGTGGGGTTTGAACTTTGGGCCTGGGTGCTGTCCCCAGGCCCAAAGCGCATTTTGGTTATGCAAACAAAATAGATTAGTCTTAATATTTAAGAGCTGTGCCTGAGGTCACCAGAAGCTTGCATTGAAAATGAACCTAAATATCCTCAAAATCTAAGTCATGAACGTTAAAGCCAGGTATAGTATGTTGCTCATGCCTGAAATTCCAGCTCCTTGAGAGAGATCAAGAGGATTGTAGTTTGAAGCCAATCCAAGCCAATAATTAGCAAGATACCCATGAACCAATAGCTGGACAAGGTAGTCCATACTTATAATCCCAGCTACATGGGAGGCACTGGACTGTGATCCAAGGCTAGTTGGAGGGGGTCAGAGGTAGTGTGACCTAGGTGCCAATGGCTTATCTAATTGTAGCTACTTGGGGCTGCAATCAGAGGATCTCCATTTGAAGCTAGGCAAGGTATGACAGTCTCTGAGATTCCATCTCAAATCTGTAAAAGCGAGAACATGAGACATGTCTGAAGTAGTACAGCATCCACCATGAGCAAAAATTCCAAGCAAAAGCAAAAGGCTTCTGTGTGTGTGTGGCTAGGATTACAGTTGTGAGCCATTGCGCCCTGCTCACAAGACCTTTATGTTCAAGTTTTAGTGTGGCCTGCATGTGGACACACACACACACACACACACACAGGTCCTATCTAAAAAGTAGAAACAAAACAACCTCAAAAAGAATCAGGGGTATGGCTCTGATAGTAAAGCATGAAGCCCTAGGTTCAGACCCCAGTTACTACAAAAAAAAAAAAGCTGGACATTTTCTTTTACTGGTCCTGGGGTTTGAATCCAAGGCTTTGCACTTGTAAGAGGGTGCTCTATCACAGAACCAGACCTCCAATCATCATGAACTTCCAATTTAGCAGATTTCCTTATAAACCTAGCCATGCTCTTTTTCTTGTTATTGCCTGAATCAAAATCCCATAAATTCTCAAGACCTCATGTTAGCTCTCTGTGGAGAAATGGTTTCCAAGTTCAAGCTGTACCTCCACCCAGAAGATACATTTCACTGGAAATACTTGGTTGTGCAACTACAGGGAATGTCAGTGCATCACTAGCCAAGACCTCCTAAGCTGAAATTCTCTATAATGCAGCTAAACTTTAAAAACATTCCACATTAGGAAGCTAATCTGACAGGAGTACAGAATGAATTCGAAAATCCTGGGATGACTTTGGTACGTGATGTACTATATATTTGAATCGGAAGGGAAGGGGAAAAACAAGATGTGAGAAAGGACAAAGGGTAAACCAGTGTAACAGCCATATTCATCAGGCAATATGTTGGAAATGAACTTTACAACTTGGGAGGGAATGGGGAGGAGAGAATGTGGGAGAAAAACATGGGAAGGCCTTACAATGGTCAAGAAATAATGTATTCGCTACCTCATGACTGTAACTATAACCTATCACCCTGACAAAATTTAAAAATAAAAATCCTGGGAAACAACATGTGTTTACCCCATTTGAAACCCATGTCATTACTCACCAGTTACATTTTACTACCACCTAATGTGAGAGCACAATGAGGCCTCAGTGTGCAGACCTAAGTGAGCAAGTTTTTATTCACAGATAAGTAGACAAGCCAGGCCTCACCTGCAGGACTGGAAGCTGGAAAGCAGGAAGATTCTTCAGTTCGGTTCTACTCTCCCTCTGACCTGAAGGACAGGATGGAATGAAAGATAACTTAGGCAGTTCCTCAGCAGTTATTTGTGACCCAAAGTATCAAAGTATCTAGGTAGTTTTGTTTTGTTTTGCCAGTCTTGGGGCTGGAACTCAAGGCCTGGACACTGTCCTTGACCTTTCTTGAAGGCTAGAGATCTTACCACTTGAGCCACAGTATCACTTCCAGCTTTTTCTGTGCATGCAGTACAAAGGAATCAAACTCAGGGCTTTGTGCATGCCAGCAGGCATTCTACTGTTAGGCCACACTCCTGACCCTCTAGATAGTTCTTAAAGAAAGACTATTCAAAGAAACTACTAGGAGCTAAGCATTCTTGAGTAGGTTATGAAATCCATTCTGTTCCTGTGAGGATAGGGTGATGACAGAGTAGTCTGTGATTCCGGTTTAATTACAAGTAGGAAGACATAAGGATATGGATGAGCTATAAGTGGCAATGCTTTATCTAGAGACTGGCAGTAGAGATAGGAAGTAGAATGGATACTAGTTTTAAATTCTCAGAACTGAGCCTCCAGCATGTTCAAGATGGGATCTGAAATAACCCCAAAAGGCCAGGCATGGTGGGTGGCACACGGCTGTAATTCCAGCACTAAGGAGGCTGAGGCAGGCAGATGACAAGTTTCAGGACATCCTGAGCTTTGTAGAGCTCTATACTAACTTTAGCCGCACAAATTCTACCTGGAAAAAAAGAAAAAAGAAAAAAGAAAGAGGGTATATCACAGTGGTAGGTGCTTATGTAGTATGTACAAGGCCTGAAGTTTGATCTCCAGCAGCAAAAACAAAAACAAAAGCAAAACAACAATAGCAAAAACTCAAGCCAATATGATCCTACAAGGCAACTGGCAAGAGGATGAAAAGTAATCAACAAAATCCAGACTTCCCTTCCCTGTAAAGGAAATGGGATGGCTCTTCAAGTATATTAAACTGGTGACATTGCCCTTGGTGAGCAGGGGTAAATCTAAACTTGCTACTTAGAAAGGCTTCGTTTTAGCGTAAGTACCAATGATTGGAACTACTGATTTTGAAAAGTGTCCTTTTTTTTGTTGGTCATGGGGCTTGAAGTCCAGTCCCTGAGCTCTTCAGCTCAAGGCTAGCACTCTACCACATTGAGCTACAGTGTCATTTCCAGTTTTCTGGTTGTTAATTGGAGATAAGAGTATCAGGACTTTCGTGCTTGGGCTGGCTCTGAAACACTGCCCTCAGATCTCAAGTCTCCTGAGTAGCTAGGATTACAGGTGTTAGTCACCAGTGTGGCTTTTTTTTTTCCAGTCCTAGGGCTTGAACTCTGGGCTTGGGCACTGTCCTTAGGCTTTCTCAAAGCTAGCACTCTACCACTTGAGCTACAGCACCACTTCCAGCTTTTTCTGTGGCTGTGGTACCAAGGCATCCATCCCAGGGCTTTGTGCATGCAAGACAAGCACTCTACCACTAGGCCACACTCCTGGTCCCGAAATGTTTAACTTACTAGAATTGTTGGGGGTGAGGATTCTTGGGTGAACTGAATTCCCGTTTAGGAATGTTCGGACAGAAGGAATCCCCTGTCCAAAGGAGTCAGACGAAGGTCTAAGGAAGGAAAATAAAATAAGCATCAACAAAGAAAAGGAAGATAAAGGTAAAAAAAATAATAATAGGCTTATACATTTAGCCTAAGAGGAAAAAAATCAACACCCCTGCTTACAAATGAAAATAAACACAGTTGTTTTGTTTATAAAGCAAGTTATAAACTTCAGTGCTATATGCCAGTAGAGAAGTGACCCAGGGCTACTGGCAAAATGCCAGTGCCCTCCCTTCCCTAGAAGAAAGAAACATAATGTTACTCACCTATAAGACAAGCTGTGAGTTGAAGCCGGTGAAGGGGTTTCTAGAAAACATAAAAATGAGCCAGTCACCATACTACACTGCTGGTGGGAATGTAGACTAGTTCAGCCACTCTGGAAAGCAGTGTGGAGGTTTCTTAAAGAACTGAAAACAGACCTTCCCTATGATCCCGCCATGCCACTTCTGGGCATCTATCCTGAACATCATGACCCAAGATATTATGAGGACACCTGCTTAGCTATGTTCATCTCTGTACTATTCACAATAGCCAGGCGATGGAAACAATCCAGATGCCCTACTGCAGACGAATGGATACAAAAAATGTGGTATATATACACAATGGAATTCTACATAGCCAACAGACAAGATAAAATAATGGCATTCACAGGGAAGTGGATGAATCTAGAGCGAATCATGTTGAGTGAGACAAGTCAAGACCTAAGGAACAAAAGGCGCATGGTATCCTTAATATGTGGCTATTAAATTCAAAGAGTACAAGATGGGGCCGGGAGTTTGGCCTAGTGGTTAAAGTGCTTGCCTAGCATGCACAAAGACCTGGGTTCGATTCCTCGGTACCACATACATACAAAAAAAAAAAAGCCGGAAGTGGTGCTGAGGCTCAAGTGGTAGAGCTCTAGCCTTGAGAAAGTCCAAGGAGAGTGCTCAGGCCCTGAGCTCAAGCCCAGGACTGCCAAAAAAAAACAACAACAGAGAGTACAAGAGCAAGGACTCAATAACTGCATACCCAAAGCTATGGACATGGTAATGGAAATATAAAACATAACTATATAGACATAAAAACCTATGACTCTATAGACATAATGTTTTACTTCCTAAATTAATAAGTTTCTATGACATACAAACCCTTAGCCTAAGTTTGACTAAGTTCTAAATACTAAGTCCCAGTGATTGTAAATAGAGATTCCCTCCTTGAACACTTGTTTGTTAAACTTGTCATTTAAAATATGATGTAAAAATCAATGTTAATAAATTCTTTAATTAAAAAACTGAGCCAAATAATTCAGGAACTGGATAAGAGTTATATTGAGACCAGGGCAAAGGAAATGGAGAGCAAAAGTTTGGATTGTGTGTATGTGTGTTAAATGAAAAGGCACATAAATCACCTAGCAGCATCTTATAAAGGTGCTTTATTCTTGATGTACCCTAAGATATCTGGAAGGTAGAGATTAACAAAAAGTAAAGCTAAAGACAGTTATTAGAAATAATAACAAGCCAGGAGCAGCTGGTGGCTCATACCTGTAATCCTACCTAGTGAGGAGGCTGGGATCTGAGGATAGGAGTTTGAAGCTAGCTTAGGCAGGGAAGTCTATGACATTACACCAGAAACCTGCAAGTGGAGTTGTGGCTCAAAGTGGTAGAGCACCAGCTTTGAGCAAAAGAGCTCAGGGACATCACCCAGGCCAAGAGTTCAAGCCCCATAACCAGTAGAAAACAAAACAAAAAACTAGCAAGTTGGTGGCATTTTAACTTTCTTTAGTCTCATTTTTGCTTCCTTGGAACTGGAGGCATGATACAAGTGGCAGAGTAGCAGCCACAGGCAAATTTCAAGCACCAATACCAGCACCAAAAAAAAAAAAAAAAAGGTCTTTTCTAGAAAGTTCAGTACCTGGACAATTTTTCCTTTTGTGTGGGTACTAGTCCTTGAGATCAGGGCCCAAGCACTGTCCCTCAGCTTTTCTTTCTCTCAAGCTAACCCTTCAGTAACTGAACCACACCTCCATGTTTAGATTTTTGGTGGCTCACTGGAGGTAAGTCATACTGACTTTTCTGCTCGGGCTGACATCAAACTGTGATCCTAAGATCTTCAGCCTCCTTAGTAGCTATGATTACTGGTACCTGGCAAGAGATGATTTCAAATCACCTGTTTTAAATATATGCAAAGAAGGGCTGGGAATGTGGCTTAGTGGTAGAATGCTTGCCTACCATGCATGAAGCCATTGAGTTCGATTCCTTGGTACTACATAAACAGAAAAAGCTGGAAGTGACAGTGTGGCTCAAGTGGTAGACTGCTAGCCTTGAACAACAGAAGCTCAGGGACAGTGCCCAGGCATTGAGCGCAAGCCCTGGGCCTGGCAAAAAAAAAAAAAAAAAAGTGTGTGTGTGTGTGTGTGTGTGCATTATACATGCAAAGAGGCAAAAAAGCCATGTCTCAAAGAAAGGATGAGAATAATGTCATAATAAAAAGAAAGTATTAGTAAAGAAAAATTCTAATAAAGTAATAAATCATGGGCATAGTCACATAGTGACGCATATCCATTATGCTAGGAATGAGGTGGCTGAGACAGAAGGATCAGGGTCAACTGGCAAGAATACTCTGCATATAACACACATGTTAAAAGTAAAATGAAAACTTTATTACAGGGGCCAGCTCATCAGTGGATGTGAAAAGGCAGCAAATTTAGATTGTAATCAGAATTTTTAGATTAATCTGAGGAAGAGAAAGAATAAAGAAAAATGAAGTCCCAAGGACCCCAATAGAATGCTATTAGGGATATATGGATTAAGAGAATTCTGGAAGTAGTGGGAAAAGGCACATGATCAGAAAGAAGAAATAATGGCTGAAAGCCGGGCTCGGTGGCTCACGCCTGTAATCCTAGCTACTCAGGAGGCTGAGATTTGAGGATCAAGGTTCGAAAGCCAGCCCAGGCACAAAAGAACCTGAGACTCTTATTTCCACTTAACCCTAGGAAACAGAAAGTGGCACTTGGCTCAAGGGTAGGGTGGTAGCCTTGAGCTGAAGAGCTCAGGGACAGTGTCCAGTCCCAGGGGTAAGGCAATAGCCTTGAGCTGAAGAGCTCAGGGACAGCACCCAGGCCAAGTTCAAGCCCCATGACCCACCAAAAAAAAAAAATGGCTGAAGAATGATGACCCTAAACTTTCTTACTTATATGAAAAGCAATTTATATATCAAGAAGCTTAACAAACTCTAAATAGGATAAACCCACAGAAAGGTATACCTAAACTATATAACCTCACAGAAAGCTACAGCCAAATATATAACCAAACTTTTGAAAGACACAAAGAAACTTTTCTCATTTGTAAAATCATTTTTTATTACAGGTCTTTGTTAACACAGTAATTGTAGGGTCTTACGTGGTATAAACTCATTTAATCTTCACAAGTGTTAGAACAAAACCGGTATTTTGGGATTTATTTTTGTTTTTGCCAGTCCTGGGGCTTAAACTCAGGGCCTGAGCACTGTCCTTGGGCTTTCTCAAGGCTAGCGCTCTACCACTAGAGCCACAGTACTACTTCCTACTTTTTCTTTTTTTTCTTTTTTTTGCCAGTTGTGGGCTTGAGCTCAGGGTCTGAGCATTGTCCTTGGACTTTCTCAAGGCTAGAGCTCTATCACTTGAGCTTCAGTACCACTTCCGGCTTTTTCTATATATGTGGTACCAAGGAATCGAACCAGGGTCTTCGTGTATGCTAGGCAAGCACTTTAACCACTAGGCCAAACTCCCGGCCTATTTCCTACTTTTTCTGTGTATGTGGAACTGAGGAATCAAAGCCACGTTTGTGCATGCTAGGCAAGCACTCTACCAGTAGGCCATGCTCCTGGCCCCATTTTTTAGTTTCATATTTCTTTTTATTTGTATTTTTTGCCAGTCCTGGGGCTTGAAATCTGGGCCTGCATGCTGTTCCTGAGCTCTTCAGCTCAAGGCTAGCACTCTACCACCTGAGCCACAGAGCCACTTCCAGTTTTTTCTGTGTATGTGGTAGCCAGGAATTGAACTCAGGTCTTCATGCATGCTAGGAGAGCACTGTACCACTAGGCCACACTCAGGGCCCAGGACCAGCATGTTGTAAGTTTATTTATTCACTAGTATGATGAAAAAACAAAACAAACAACCACCCCCCACAAAAAAGAGCACAAACAGAAAGATCTTAAGACCTAAAGAACAATAAAGTTCTAGCAAAGGAAGATGGACGAAATAATACAGCACACAGAAAGCAGCATATATTGGAGTCTAACTCTTTATATGGAAGGTTGCTCATTATTACTGCATTTATTTATGTTTGTCATGCCAGTATTGGGGCTTGAAGTCACGGCTTGAATACAGCACTGTCCCTTTGCTTTTTAGCTTAAAGCTGGTGCTCTACCAATAGAGTCACATCTCTACTTCTGGCTTTTTTGTTGGTTAATTACAGAGATAAGAGTCAGACTTGTTTCAAGGGCTGGCTCCAAATTTCAATTCTCAGCTCTTAGCCTTCTGAGTAGCAGAGCTTGTAAATGTGAGCCACCAGTGTCTACTTCTTTCATTATTTTAAGTGCCCTTTAAACGAATGTCCCGGGTATGGTGGCCTGAGGGAGCCAAACATTCATGAGATGCTGTTTTAGAGTTGGGTAGAGAGGAAACTGAAAATACTACAAAGGAGAAGCCAAGTAGAACAAAGGAAAATATGAAACCTACAGCAATGAAGGCAACTCCCGCCCCCCAAAAAATGTAGTCCATTTTCAAGAGAGTGAAAATAAGCCTAGGGCACAGCTCAAGTGGTAGAGATTGTCTTATGCAGGAGACCATTTTAGGAAAGAATCTAGAGGAATTGGAGATGTGGCTTGAGTAGTGGAGTGCTAGCCATGAGTGGAAAACAAACAAGAGTGCAAGCCCTGAGTGCAACCTCCAGAACTGAAACACACACACGCACACACACACACACACAAGAATCTTGAAAGCAGCAGCAAGAGAAGCCATTCATCATATACAAGTGATCCTTAATAAAATTAATATCCATTTCATATCAGGCATTAACTTCATACCATATCATGGAGGCCAAAATACATGAGGACAACATTCAAAACGCTGAAAACTTAGCTAAAAGTGTGTATCCAGCAATACCGTATTTTAAAATTAAAGGAAAAATTACAACATTCCCTAGACAAAATATTAGAGAATTCATCGCTATCAAACATGCCTTCTAAGAAATATTAAAGAAAGTCTTTCAGGATGAAATGAAAGGAGATGAGTTAGCAATCAGATCTACATGACAAATCCTAATACTGGAAAAATTATTACAGGGGGAGGGAAATGGGGACAAAAACATGAGAAGGGGTATCAGTGTATGAGAAGTAATGCACCTACTACTTGATGAATGTAACTATATATTATCCCGATAATAAAAAAGTTATTACATAGGTAAATATAAAAGTATAAGTGTATTTTTGAAGCAATAATGATAAATTTGTGTTAATGAGCTCACAGTTTCTTTGGTGAGGCTCGAACTCTGGGCCTAGGCTCTGTCCCTGAGCTCTGTAGTTCAAGGCTAGTACTCTACCACTTGAGCCTCTTCTAGTTTTTTGGTCATTAATTGGAAATAAGAGTCTCACAGACTTTTGTACACAGGCTGGCTTTGAACTGTGATCCTAAGATCTCAGCCTCCTGAGCAGCTAGGATTACAGGCGTGAGCAATTGGCGCCTGGCTAAGCTCACAATTTCTGAAGATATAATTTCATATACTAACAGCAAAATGAAGTAGAGTATAGAACTGCATAGGAGCAGAATCTTTTTTTTTCTTTTGAGCTCAGAGCCTGCGAGTTGTCCCTGAGCCTCTTTGTGCTCAGGGCTAACACTCTACCATTTGATCCATAACACTACTTCTAGTTTTTGAGTGGTAAATTGGAGATAAGAGTTTTATAAGGCGTAGTGGCTCATGCCTATAATCCTAGCTACTCAGGAGGCTGATTTCTGAGGATCAATGTTCAAAGCCAGCCCTGGCACAAAAGAACCTGAGACTCTTATCTCCAATTAACCTCTAGAAAACAGGAAGTAGGGCTTGGATCAAGGGTAGGAAGGTAGCCTTGAAGAGCTCAGGGACAGGGCCCAGTGTTCAAGCCCCAGGACCCACCAAAAAAAAAGAAAAAAAAAAGTTTCATAAGGACTTTGGTGCCTGGGCTGGCAATTCTCAGACCTCAGCCTCCCAAGTAGCTGGGATCATAGGCCTGAGCCACTAGCACCCAGCTAAGAAATGTGTGTGTGTGTGTGTGTGTGTGTGTGTGTGTGTTACTGAGGATTGAACCAGGAGCAATGTACCTGCTAGGCAAGCACTTTGCCAATGAGTTACATCCCAGCCCAGGAGCAAAATCTTTGCATCCTATTAATATTAAGCATGGTATTAATAAAAAAAAAGATTGTTAAAAATTAAGATGAGGGCTGGGAATTTGGCTTAGTGATGCACGAAGACCCGGGTTTGATTCCTTGGTACCACATACATTGAAGAGACCCAAGGACAGTGTTCATACCCTGAGCCCAAGCCTAGGATTGGCTAAAAAAAAAAAGAAAAAGCAAAAGAAAAAAGAAAAAGAAAGAAAACAAATCAGTAAAAGAAACAGGGAGTAAAGTGGTACATTAAAGAGTAATCAGCGCCAGAAGAGGTGGCTCATGCCTGTAATCCTAGCTACTCAGGAGGCTGAGATCTGAGGATCAAGGTTCAAAGCCAGCCCGGGCATTAAAAAACTAAAGAAGGTGAGATTTGTCTTCAATTAATCACTAGAAAACTTACCTCCAATTAATCATTAGAAAATGGTAAGTGGGGCTGTGGCTCCAGAGGTAGGGCAGTAGCTTTGAACTAAAGAGCTCAGGGACAGCGCCCAGGCCCAGGAGTAGGTCAATAGCCTTGAGCTGAAGAGCTCAGGGACAGCACCCAGGCCCAGAGTTCAAGCTCCAAGACCCACCCCCCAAAAAAAGATTAATTCGTTTAAGGATGGGTGCTGGTAGCTCATGCCTGTAATCCTAGCTACTTAGGAGACTCAGATCTGAGAACTGCAGTTCAAAGCCAGCCCATGCAGGAAAGTCCATGCTACTCCGATCTTCAACTAATCACCAAAAAGTTGTTAGTGGAGTCATTGCTTAAGTGGTAGAGCACTAGCCTTGAGAAAAAAGGCTCAGGAACAGAACCCTAGTCCTGAACTTAAAGAAAAACAACAGAGTCCTAAAAGACGTAAAGGTAAAACCAACAGAATTCATGTTATAGGGGCCAGGAGTTTGGCCTAGTGATAGAGTGCTTGCCTAGCATGCACAAAGACCCGAGTTTATCTCTTGGTACCACGTACATAGAAAAAAGCTGGAAATGGTGCTATGGCTTAAATGGTAGAGCTCTAGTCTTGAGAAAACCCAAGGACAGAGCTCAGGCCCTGAGTTCAAGCCCCAGGACTGGCCAAAAAAAAAAAATTGAACTATATAACTTGAAGGTAGAAATGGGATAGGGAACGATGGGGGAGAATGATGGAAGGAGTGACATTGACTAATATGCATTATATTCATAAACTGGCTTCTAGAACTGAACCCCCTTTGTACAACTACTTAATAAAATATACATTATTAAAACTGTTTTTCAGACAAAAATGTCGGAATAAAATTCCAAAATTCATGTGAAATAATAGAGAGGGGAAAAAAAAACCCTGCCAGAAGGGAAAAGAAAATTAAGATAATTCAAAGATAATAGCTAAAGACTTCAAATAGCTCACTTTCAATAATAAATAGTACAACTGGACAGAAGATTAACAAAAGAAACATACCTATTGAACAACACTATATCTCAACTAAACTTACCAGACCCATACAACACTTTACCTAATAATAGCAGAAAGAACACTATCTTAAGTTCACATGAACATTCTCCAGGACAGATTGTATTAGGTCATAAGCTGAAAGGATTTAAATCACTATATTAAAACATTAATAGAATTTAAAGTAACAGGAAATTTCACAAATATGGGAATAGTAAATAACATACTGCTTGAGCCACAGCATCACTCGCGTTTTTTTCTGTGTATATGGTACCAAGGAATCAAACCCAAGTCTCTTGCATACTAGACATGAACTCTACCGCTAGGCCACGCTCCCAGCCAAAACTATAGATTTCTATATCTTAAAAAGATGTTAGGGGCCAGGAGTTTGGCCTGGTGGTAGAGTGCTTGCCTTGCATGCATGAAGATCCAGGTTTGATTCCTCGGTACCACATACATAGAAAAAAGCTGGAAGTGGTGCTGAGGCTCAAGTGGTAGAGCTCTAGCCTTGAGAAAGTCCAAGGACAGTGCTCAGGCCCTGAGCACAAGCCCAGGACTGGCAAAAAAAAAAGAGCAAACCAACAACTAATGGTGCTGGTTAATTGGAGTAAGAATCTCTTTGATTTGTCTGCTAGTCTGGCTTTGAACCAAGGCCCTAAGATCTCAGCCTTGCCAGGGTTACAGGTGTGAACCACAGGTGCCAGCCTTCACTAGAATGTTTTTAACTTTAATACCTTTCAGTTAACTGACATGTTAACTTTTATATTTACTTGTACTGCCACCTTGTGGCAATTCTTTTAAATTACACCAATTCATTTTCTTAGATGCTATTACTCAGCTCATTATCATTCCCTTATCAGTTTGAGAACAAAATATCATTACTTGAAAACTTATAATACATGCGAGGTTATCTAGAGTCACTATGTGTAAAAACAAAATGCAGTGTCATTATATTATACATAGAAAACCAGAAGTCCGCTTGTCTCTGTACAGAATATGCTGACTTGGGAAGTGGGACTGTGGCTTAAGGAGTAGGGCAGTAGTCTTGGGCTGAAGAGCTCAGGAGCAGTGCCCAGTCCCAGAGTTCAAGCCCTAGGACCCACAAAAAAAAGATAGCATGTCTAGAATATGCTGACTTTAGATACCTTTTCCCCACCTCTCACCAATATAAGAGTTTCTGGGAGTGCTCCTTTCCTGCAGGCCTCTGCTTCCCTGGTGGACAAATAATAAGAATTATTAGGTTTCCTATTCCCTAATATTGTTCTGTATCTATATATGCAAGCATATATACCATTCTACCAGAGTGGACATACTAATCTACCAATAACCTAGGCTTTGCTACTTACCAAATGAACACAATAGATACCATTATATCAACTTTGAGCACTTCTAGGATGAATGTACAGATGTACGTATGTATGTATGTATGTATGTATGTATGGCCAGTTCTGGGACTTGAACAGTGTCTGGCACTGTTTCTGGCACCTGTGTATGTGGTAGTAAGGAACTGAATCCAGAGCTTCATGCATGCAAGATAGACACTCTACCACTAAGCCACATTCCCAGCCCCTGCACTTCCGGTATTTATGTCCCCACTGACTACATGACAACTGATATTTGTGTCAGGTTTCCATTGCCAAAAAAGACAGCTGCTGGATGCTGGTGGCTCATGCCTGCAACCTTAGCTACTCAGGAGGTTGAGATCTGTTTGAAGCCAGCTGACACAAGAAAGTCTGACACTCATCTCAACTGGAGATAAGAAAACCAGAAACCAGAAAACCAGAAGTGGAGTTTTGGGCTCAAAGTGTAGAGGACTAGCCTTGTGCAAAAGAGCTCAGAGACAATGCCCAAGCCCAAAGTTCAAGTCCCACAGCTGACAGGAGAAAAAAAAAAGTAATTTGAATTTTACTTACTTGTCCCGCACTGCCAAAGCCAGTCCCTCTGTAAGGAAGGGACTCCACAGAAGAGGGCCGACTACGTAAGGCAAGACAAGAAAATGGGTGTTGATTTTTGACACATCTCTGAAGTATCCTCAGCCTCAAACTGAGCCTCATCTAGACATTTCTTTATCTTCCACGGATCACACTCAGTTTTAATGCTGCTGCATAGGCTTTCTACTCACCTGACTACTTGGCTGCTGTGCTGGGAACTAGGTCGTGGAGTAACTGGAAGAAAATACAGTATAGAAGGAGAGGCAGCCATTAATGATGCACTCTGCTTGCCTCACCCACATGCTAGGAGGGGGTATGTTTGTATGTAACATTAGGAAAATCACATTATAGTCTCAGAGAAAACCATCCTCTATGAGAGAAATGGGTACCTATTTCTCTCACATAGTTATATGGGCAAAACAAATATTGTCTACCTGATTGTGATGGGGAAGTAATGCCCACTGGTCGAGGTGTGGTTAATCTAAAAAAAAGAAAAAGGAAGCCGCTCTAATTTCATTAAGAAAAAGGTTAGTGCTTTAGAGGAGCAGTCAGATGACTATTTACAAACAGTGTCTTGATGCTGGGTGTTGGTGGCTTATGCCTATGATCCTAGCTACTGAGGAAGCTGAGATCTGAGGATCATGGATGATTTCCTGCCTGGGCAGGAAAATCAGTGGGATTTATCTCTAATTAACCACTCAAAAACAGAAAGTGGAGGGGCCAGGAGCATGGCCTACTGGTAAAGTGCTCACCTGACATGCACGAAGCCCTGGGTTCAAGTCCTTGGTACCATACACATACAAAAAGTCAGAAGTGGTGCTGTGGCTGAAGTGGTAGAGTGACTACCTTGAGAAGTGACAAGGCCCTGAGTTCAAGCCCCAGGACTGGCAAAAACAAAAACAAAAACAAAAAACAGGAAGTGGTGCTATTGCTCCAAGAGATAGAGGGCTTGCCTTGATGAAAACAGCTCAGGGAAAATGAGGAGGAGGAGAAAAGCCAGAACTACTTAGTGTCTGTATGTCCTAAATCCTGAGATTTCAACAATTAACTATAAGAAGTTTCCTCTCTGAGAGGCTCACAGGTTAGTGAGAAAGGAAAAAAATCAGAGTCTGGCTATATATATAACTGGTGCTAGAGTGCTTGTCTAATGAGGCCATGGGCTTCATCCGTGTACTGCAAAGACGGCTCCACCATGTTTACATAATATTGCGAGTGTATCATAAATACCTAAGTATGAAACATTAGGGATTAGGGATGCTGTATGTTTTTGTTTTTTTTTTTCCCCCAGTTCTGGGGTTTGAACAAAGGGCCTGGGTGCTGTCTCTGAGCTCTTTGTACTCAAGACTAGCACTCCACTACTTGAGCCACAATGCCACTTCTGGCTTTTTTTTCTGAGTAGTTTATTGGAGATAAGAGACATTCCTGTTACAGCTGGCTTCCAACAGCAATTCTCAGATCTCACTCTCTTAAGGAGCTAAGATTACAGGTGTGAGCCACCAGTGCTCAGCTTATGTCTTTTTGTAATCCAGCAAGGCAAGGTTATATTAAAAATATTTACCCAGGGCTTGGAATGTGTTGTAGTGGTAGAGTACTTGCCTAGCATTCGTGAAGCCCTGAGTTAGATTCTTCCACATAGCACATGCAGAAACAGCTAGAAGTGGTACTGTGGCTCAAGTGGTAGAGTTCTAGCCTTGAGCAAAATAATATCAAGGGTAGTGCCCAGGCCCAGAGTTCAAGCCCCAGGACTGGAAAAAAAAATTACCCAATGGTAGGATATAGATATCACCAATTAGAAGGACCGGTGTTCTTCATCCAGCACCTAAACAATACTTAATGCCTGTAGGCACTGAATGAATATTTATTGAATAAACAGAACGTCTAACTTGGTCTAATAAAGTCTTTGCAGAGGAAAGGAAGTGTTTTGAATTTTAAAGGATGAGTAGGATTTCTTAAGATGGGAGTTGAAGTTGAGTGTTAACAATTAAGACAACTTCAGCACTTTTCAGTGAATAGCTCTTTTTCACGGAAGTAAAAGAACAATTCATCAATCATTTTCTCCATTATGGAACCGAGACAGTCAGGACTCCAGAACAAACTAAAAGCTTCCCAGCACAAGGAAATGATAAATACTTAAGGGAGAAGAAAATGCTAATTA
Organism: Megascapheus bottae; assembly: GCF_031878675.1. Classification (NCBI taxonomy): domain Eukaryota; kingdom Metazoa; phylum Chordata; class Mammalia; order Rodentia; family Geomyidae; genus Megascapheus; species Megascapheus bottae. Next base: position 52,742,787 of record NC_143522.1, on the reverse strand, counting down.
CCTGAATTTGACCATTCCATATTATGCATGTATCAAATCATTTGTACTACACTCCTATATAAGTACAATTAGTATATGCCAATTTTTAAAAGATAAAACATAAATTTTCAGGATAGAAAAATTTACCAGCTCATGGCCGCTAATAAAACTAACCTGCTTCCTTGGTACCGACTTGGAGATTCCTGCAGGTAAAGATGTGTGAGTGAAGGAAGTTACAGATCAAACATTTTATTCAATAGATCATAGTCTTAATTAGTTCAATATCTCAGTTGTAATGCTTCTTATTTATGGCTAAGATTTCCAGTAAGAAAAAAAAAGAATAGCAGCAGTAGTTCCTTAGGAAATTATTAGCTTTGAGGCACTAAAATTTAGTTTCCATTCATCAAGGTACACTGATAATCCTGTACACTAATATATCTGGGAAAATATGGAGAATTTGTAGGGATTGAAAGTAACGCAACAGGACTATGATGTGCTAGAGCAATTACAGGAATGAGGTCAACAGGAAAGTTATGTAAGTACACAGAACAATGTTAGGTAGAAAGACACATCTAGAAAATAAAGCATATAAAAGAAGAAGGAGTTTGAGATGTCTAGTGCTTTCTGAAGAGAAATTTTAAGTTGCAACATATGTCTTTTGTGTGAGACCTTTCTAATGGTATCTTATGGCCTAACCTACTGACATTTGAGAATGGATTACAAGTGTGCTAAATATCGATCCTTTTAGCCCTCCCAGGTCTTCTGTGTTCTAATCTATTTGCTACAGTATGCTTGATGTACAATGTAAATTTCTAGATGCATCACAATATGAAAAATGTTAGGAAGCACAACTTTATAAGACAGTGAGACAGATGGAAAAAGCAGGAAAGAAAATAATAACAAAGAAAATCAATTTCATTCACCTTTAGAATGGCTAGAAATTTCTTTAGCTCTCCATTCTCCCTTTTTAAGAGTGACAGCTCTCTAAGGGAAAGATGGAACAATCAGATTCAGGTCAGTAGATAAGAATTATTATGAGGGGCCGGGAGTTTGGCCTAGTGGTTAAAGTGCTTGCCTAGCATGCATGAAGACACGGGTTCGATTCCTCGGTACCACATACATAGAAAAAAGCCAGAAGTGGTGCTGAGGCTCAAGTGGTAGAGCTCTAGCCTTGAGAAAGTCCAAGGACAGTGCTCAGGCCCTGAGATTAAGCCCAGGACTGGCAAAAAAAAAAGAATTATTATGATTAATACTGTTATTATAAAAATGCTTACTGAGAGATGCTTGCAGATATACAATGTACATCTACTGAGGATCTAGTGATTCAGGAAGAAAATGGAAGTGTTTTGATGGTATCAGGAAATGAATTAAATAAGCAGCCACTTGGTATGACTTCAGGGGAGTTTGCATAGAATTCCACCTTCCTTTCACACCTTTTTCTGGCCTGCTGATGTCTAAAAATATTAGTTTCATGAATTCCACTTTTAAAAGGAATTTCATGTTTTAGTTTAATATTTCCAAAATATTCCCTTCTGGAGGTAACATTTTAAATATTGTATATTCATTTTTATCAATGTGAATGGTGGTATTACAATTTTGAACAAGGATTTTGAATAGCTTTTGTTAATAGCCTATCATTTGAATCAAGCTCCTAGCCCTTTTTGCTTTAGTACCCCTCCCCATAGGGTCTTATACTTTTACCCAGGCAAACAGACCATAATCATACTGTCTTCACTTTCCAAGTAGCTGGAATTAAAGGCATGTAATGACATACCCAACCTAAGCAGCAATTTCGAATACAAGGAGTAGCAAAGTGCAACTAGAGAGAGAAAACAATAAAATAGAGACTGAGGGGACCAATAGAAAATTCTGTACTTGATTTTCCTAAAACAAGCATAAACACACAGAGAACGATTTTCAGTTTTTGCAATCAGAAAGGAATAAGGACTACAGCCTCTCTGAAAACAAAACACAATACCTAGCTAAGGCTTTGACTTGGCTGGGCACTTACTTGTTCTGGTTGGCCATTGACTGTCGTGCCTCCTGTATGGTAGCTTCTAATTTCATAATCTTGTGCTTATAAAAAGCAAGGAGAAGATCTGTTTGTTTCTTCTGGAAATGCCACACCTAGTAGGAAAAACAGGTCTTTTTTTTTCCATTTTATTACATTTACAGTGTTTCTCCCTCCTTCCCTTTTTCTCAAAACAGCAGCAGCAGCAACAACAACAAAACAAGGACTATATATCTGGCTAAGAGCCCTAGAGATGGGGAATACAATGTATAGCTAGCATTGGTACTTGTGTCTAGGTCAGTATACCCTGGCATTACAAGGAGATGATTTTTTAGCAAGCAATTCTAGTTGGAGTTATTTCCTTTTGATCCTGAAAAACAGGTCTTTGACACACACTCCTTCTCACTTTTGGTAATAAAGGGAAATCCAAGGATTCGTATTTTAGCATAGCTCTTTTTCTTTTGAAACATCTAATTTAGAGCTCATGACTAGGGATGTGTCATTTTCAGGACACTGACTTTCTTTCCCTCTTTTTTTTCTTTTGGCAAGTCCTGGGATTTGAACTCAGAGCCTGAGCACGGTCCTTGAGCTTTCTCAAGGCTAGAGCTCTACCACTTGAGCCACACACCACTCTGGCTTTTTCTGTGGGTACCAAAGAAATGAACTCAGGGCTTAGTATCACTAGGCCATGCTCCTGGTCAGGAGACTGGCTTTCTACATATCTTAGTGGGAAAATATTCTGACATTATCAAATGGACTTTAAAAAACATAATTTTTCATCCTGAACAACAACTGTTTCTCAAGTCCAGAAATGGTTTGGAGCCAGGCGCGGTAGCTCATGTCTGTCATCCTAGCTACTCAGGAGGCTGAGATCTGAGGATCAAGGTGCAAAGCCAGACCAGGCACTGAAGTCTGTGGGACTCTGATCGCCAATTAACCACCAGAAAACTGGAAGTGGCTCAAGGGGTAGGGATGGTAGCCTTGAGCTGAAGAGATCAGGGACAATGCCCAGGCCCAGAGTTCAAGTCCCACAACCACCAAAAAAAAAAAAAGGAAAAGATAAGAAATAGTTTGGATGTGTCTACTATCAGTTTGGGCACTGGTGACCCATTTATTTTCTCTAAGACACTCAAACTGTCACTTGCAGGCTATTTTTGCTACTGCAGTAAAAGATGACGAGGCTCAGAAAGGGAGCACTTATTCCTGATTTTTGTCTCTGGAAATGGGCACATAATTTTGTTTACTGGGTCACTGTATCATTCATATACAGATGTACCTATCATAATCAGATAAAGAGTTGATATTTATGAAGCATTTTTAGCTTTGTCAGGCAGTACTTTTGAGTACACAGCAGTATTTATATCTCATCTCCTTAATCCCTATAAACCTTTAATCAGGTCCCTTCTGGATCTTAGAACTCTCCTGAGAATCTTTTTCTCATCAATTTGTACACTGCTTTGCCGACCTACTACAAGGTTGTATTTAAGGTTTAATATAATATCTAACCTCTTTTTACTTAAAAGAAAAAAAAAACTAGCTCTAGAGAAATAGGAATTTATTTTATTAAAAATAATTTTTTTCTTTTTCTTTTTGCCAGTCCTGGGGCTTAAATTCAGGACCTGGGCATTGTCCTTGTGCTTTCTCAAGGCTATCGCTCTACCACTAGAGCCAGAGCACCATTTCTGGCTTTTTCTGTGCTTGTGGTACCAAGGAATTGAACCCAGGGCTTTTGTGCATGCTAGGTAAGCATTCTACTACTACTAGACTACACTCCCAGCCCTAAAAAGTTATTATTATTTTTTTTCCCTGAAGGGACTCAGGACAATGTTTGAACTTGGCCTCTTGATAACTCAGCTTGTTCACAGCACTCTACTACTTGAGCCTTGCAGTCAGTCTGGCTTTCTGCTGCTTATCTTAAGAAATGGGTATCCAAGATTGTGGGGCACGTCACATCAAGGGTAAAAGGCCTACCTTGTGGCCCAGTGCTCACTTCCTGGTTTTGAAAATCCAACCTGCCTGTCTCCTGGTTGGGAGGTTTGGCTATGGTTTGTGATATAAAATAAGGCTACCTCGAATCCAGAACCCAAGGATTGGCCCCACCGCCCTCTCTGACCGCACTTACCTTCCCCCCATCCTGCCTACTTTTATGTTAATAGATTCCTGCTTCTGGCCAGGAACTTGGCCTAGTGGTTAAAGTGCTTGCCTAGCATGCACGAAGACCCGGGTTCGATTCCTTGGTACCACATATATAGAAAAAGCTGGAAGTGGTGCTGAGGCTCAAGTGGTAGAGTTCTAGCCTTGAGAAAGTCCAAGGACAGTGCTCAGGCCCTGAGCTCAAGCCCAGGACTGGCAAAAAAAAAAAAAAAAAAAAAAAAAAAAAGATTCCTGCTTCTTACTTTAGCCCCTGGTATCTTCCCATTAAACAAGTCTGCCTTGACATTCTCCCTGGCGCGTCTGTGTCTTCCCTCTGGAGAGGGAGGGCTGGGTGAAGGAGGCCAGCCGGCCCTATCCTTTCTCGGGTCTGAGTCGGGGCGTGTTCTCTTTGCCCTTCCTGCTGGTCAGGAGGCAAAGAGTGCTAAAAACCCCGACACAAGACTTTTCTATCTAGACTGGCTTTGAACTGAGATGCTGTGAGTTTTGGCCTTCTGAGCAGCTAAGATTACAGGTATGAGTCACTGGCATTTAGTGATTGTTTTTAAAATAAAAGTAAAACATGTATTTTAGAAAAAGTAAATGAAGTAGAGGCAGAAAAGAAGAAGAAAAAAAGAAGAGCAAAGAAGCTTAGGGAGCTGGATGCCGGTGGCTCACGCCTGTAATCCTAGCCACTCAGAAGGCTGAGATCTGAGGATCACAGTTCAAAGCCAGTCTGAGCATGGAAGTCCATGAGACTTCTTACTTTTTTGGGGGGGAGGAAATGGGGCTTGAACTTGGACTGGGCGCTGTTCCTGAGCTCTTCAGCCCAAAGCTACCACCCCTACCCTTGAGTAAAGCCCCACTTCCCTTTTCTAGAGGTTAATTGGAGATAGGAGTCTCAGGTCCTTTTGTGCCCTGGGTCTTGGATCTCAGCCTCCTGAGTAGCTAAGATTACAGGCATGGGTCATCGTGCCATCTCATGAGACTCTTTTTATCTCCAATTAACCATCAGAAAACCACAAGTGGCACTGCGGTTCAAAGTGGTAGAGCACTAGCCTTGAGGTGAAGCGTTCAGGGACAGTGCCCATGTGGAGAGAGGGAAAGAGAGGGAGAGAGAGAGAAAGAGAGAGAGAGAGAGAGAGAGAGGGAGAGAGGGAGAGAGAGGGAGAGACACACACACATACACACCATTCTGGGGATGCAAAATGGGAGGGGAGTGAGTTCCAGGTCACTGGGGTTATATCCCAAGATGCTGTCTCAAAACAATAAAAATTGAAATTTTCTATGATAAAACTGTGTCAGGGGGCTGGGATTCTGCCTAGCATGCATGAAGCCCTGGGTTAGAAAAAGCCAGAAGTGGTGCTGTGGCTCAAGTGGTAGAGCTCTAGCCTTCAGGAAAGCCCAAGGACAGCAGTGCTTAGGCAGGCCCTAAGTTCAAGCCCCAGTATGGCAAAAACAAAACAAAACAAACAAAAAACTGCCAGGTGTCAGTGGCTCATATCTGTGTTCCTAGCTACTCAGTAGGCTGAGACCTGAGGATCGCAGTTGAAACCAACCAGAGTTTCTAGGAAAGCCCCTGAGATTTATCTCTAATTAACCACCAAAATGTTGGAAGTACAGCTGTAGCTCATGTGGCAGAGCACTATCCTTTAGCAAAAAAGTTCAAGGGACAGCGCACAGGTCCTGAGTTCAAGACTTAAGAATCACATACACAAAAAAGTTTTAAAACTGAAAGTATTAGGAGTGCTTGTACCTCCAGCTAGTTGGGAGGCTAAGGGAGAAAGACCCTGTGTTTGAGGCTAACTTAAACCCGAGATCCTTTCTCAAAAAAAAAAAAAAAAAAAAAAAAGGTCTGGGGGGATACAGTTCATTCCTAGAGTGCATCCCTAACATTGGAAATACCTTGGGTTCAAGTTCCAAAACAGTTAAAAACAACAACAACAACAAATCACTTCAACTGGACATGGTGGGTCTACAATCCCAGCTACTCAGGACTCAGCGATCACGTCGGAGGCTAGGTAAAATGTTAGCAATAACCCATCTCAACAGATAAGCTGGGCATGATGTTTCATGTCTGTAATCCCAACTAAGTGAGAAATTTCAGTCCAGGCCAGCCTCAGGAAAAGGGAAAGGGAAAAGAAAAGAGGGGAGGGGAGGGGAGGGGAGGGGAGGGGAGGGGAGGAGAGGAGAGGAGGGGAGAGGAGAGGAGAGAACAGGGGAGGAGAGGGACCCTACCTAAAAGTAAGTAAAGCAAAAAGGGCTGGAAGCGCAGTTCAAGTGGCAGAGTGCCTGCTAGCTAGTACAAGGCCCTGAGTTCAAAAAATCAAAACTAACTTTAGAATTCTTTTTGGAGAATCTTTTTGGACAGAATACAGCGTTAAGTTTATAATTCAGAGCTCTTTGTTCATGGATTGAAGGCTTAGTTGCCAACCTGTGGCACTACTGGGAGGTGGTGAAATTTTAGGAGGCAAAACCTACTAGAAGGCAGTCAGATCCCTGGGGGTATACCCTTGGAAAGGATATTGGGATTCTGGTTCCTCCCTCCCTCTTGGTTTCCTGACACCATGAAATGTGCAACTGTTCTCTACCACACTGCCACAATGGATTGCTTGGTCACAGGCCCTAGGTCAACAGAGCCAGACCCAGCTGACTGTGGGCACAAGCCTCTGAACCCATGAGCCAAAACAAAACCATTCTTTCTTACGAGCTGATTATATATAATGCAAATATATATATATATATATATATATATATATACACGCCAGTCCTAGGCCTTGAACTTGAGGCCTGAGCACTGTCCTTGGGCTTTCTCAAGGCTAGAGCTATACCACTGGAGCCGCAGCACCATTTCCGGCTTTTTTTTCTATATATGTGGTACCGAGAAATTGAACCTGGGCAAAGCACTCTTACCAGTAGGCAAAACTCCTGGCCCCCTCTCTTTCTTTTCTTTTCTTTCTTTTTCTTTTTTGGCCAGGCCTGGAGCTTGAACTCAGGGCCTGAGCACTGTCTTTGGGCTTTTCGCTCAAGGCTAGCACTCTGCCACTTGAGCCAGAACAAACTTCCAGCTTTTCTATGTATGTGGTACCAAAGACTTGATTCTGGATCTTTGTTCATACCAGGCAAGCATTCTCCCACTAGGCCAAACTCTTGGCCCAGGATCTTTTCATTTTTAAACTCAGGACCTAAGTACCGTCCTTGTTTGTTTTTTTTTTTTTTTCTCAAGGCTTAAGCTCTACCACTTGAGCCATAACACCACTTTCAGCTTTTCTATGTATGTGGTACTGAGGAATCAACCCTGGCTCTTCGTGCAAGCTAAGCAAGCACTCTACCAGTAGGCCAAACTCCCGGCCTCTCAGTTGTTTTTGTTAGCATTGGAATGATAACACAGTTCCTAAAACCCTTGCAGTTTCCTGAACAACAGAAAAGTCTCTTTCTTTCCTTTCCTCTCTTGTTCTTTTTCTCTCTGCTTGCTTCTTTCTTTCTTTCTTTTTTGCCAGTCCTGAGCCTTGAACTCAGGGCCTGGGCACTGTCCTTGGACTTTCTCAAGGCTAGAGCTCTACCACTGGAGCCTCAGCACCATTCCTGGTTTTTTTCTATGGATGTGTTACCAAGGAATCAAATCCGGGTCTTTGTGCATGCTAGGCAAGCACTCTACCACTAGGCTAACTCCCGGCTCCTCTGTTTCTTTTTTGTGATACTTAGGGCTCAAACTTTTTAAGTGGCTGCTCTTTTTTCTTGCAGATCTTACTGTCTTTAAATTTTTTTAATTGTTAGTATTAAAGTGATGTACAGAAAGGTCACTATTTTCTAAGTCAGATAACAAGTACATTTTTTTGGGGGGGTGGAATCAGTTGTGGGGCTTGAACTCTGGGCCTGGGTACTGTCCCTGAGCTCTTCAGCTCAAGGTTATGGCTCTACCATGTTGAGCCACAGTGCCACTTCCGGTTTTCTGGTGGTTAACTGGAGATAAGTCTCATGGACTTTTGTGCCCAGGCTGGCTTTGAAGTGAAATCTCAGATCTCGGCCTCCTGAGTAGCCAGATTACAGGCGTCAGTCACTGTGCCTGGCCATTTCTTCCTTCACTCCTAAGTGAGTGCTCTTACCACTGAACCACACCTCCAGTCCTGATTTGTTTGACTGATTGTTTCTCAGCTAGTGTTCCAGCTTCCTGTGTCCTTGAGCATGATCCAACTGGGTTAGGCTCCCTGGTAACTAGGATAACTGAGAAGGGGCTTGCTGATTTGTTATTATTACCTTTAAATGTTGTATGAAGGGGTTTCAATTCAGCATGTCAGTTTATGAGTTCAATGTATCTCAGTTTTCCTCCCCCATTTCACCCAACCTATTTCCTCAAGCTGGTTCCATTTTTACATAAGTACATTGAATATTACGACTGTATTCATTCTTCCTTTCTCCTTGTTGGCTTTTCTTCTGGCTGGGATGGCCTCGAAGCACAATCACAACAGTCTGTCTCCCAAAAAGCTAGGACTATAGGCATTCGCCAACCAGCATCTGGCCAAGAATTTTTTATTATTTATAACAAACCCCTTTCAGCCATACCCAAATTTGCATTAATGAGGTGATTTTTGGTGAGTTCCTAGGCATTTATAGAAAGGTGGCTTGTGGTCAGTGGAATCAACTTGCCAATGTGGTTTTCTTTACACATCCATGGAAGGGAGAAGAGCTAGAGAACAAGTTCACTCATCAATAGCCACTTATTTTTATCAATCATTGAAAAAGAAAAGAAAAGAAAAAAACCTAAACAAGATTGTCAGGAGGCCTTTCAGGTTGGCAAATACATTGAACACACTGGAAGAACAATGTGTCTGGAGAAGGCATGGAAGCTCTGTGCCCCACACCTTGCCCTAGGTGTCTACTCTATATGATCCTTTCTTCCTTCTTTCTTTTCTTTCTTTCTTTTTGCCATTCCTGGAGCTTGAATTCAGGGCTTGGCAATGTCCATGAGCTTCTTTTGCTCAAGGTTAGCACTCTACCACTTGAGCCACAGCTCCACTTCCAATGGAGCTGGAAGCTCCACTGTTTATGTGGTGCTTAGGAATCGAATTCAATGGCTTTCATGCACGCATGCTAGGCAAACACTCTACCACTAAGCCACATTCACAGATATATATTTTTTAACCTGTCCTGGGGCTTGAACTCAGGGTCTGAGCACTGTTCTTGGGCTCTCAAGAACAGCACTACTCTACGACCTGAGCCACAATGCCATTTCTATTTTTTCTATGTATGTGGTACCAAGGAATCAAACCCTGGTCTTCATGCATTCTAGGCAAACACTCTACCACTAGGCCAAACTCCCGGCCCATTGAGATATACTTTTGTGTGTGTATGCTGGTCATGGGCTTGAACTAGGGCCTAAGTGCTGTCCCTGAGCTTCTTTTGCCCAAGGCTTGCACTCTACCACTTGAACCACAACTGTAGTTCTGGCATTTTTTCTGATTAATTGGAGTTAAGTTTCATGAACTTTCTTGCCCAAGCCAGTTTTGAACCACAATCCTCAGATCTCAGCTGCCTGAGGATTCTAGGCATGAGCCACTGGCGCCCGGCTAGAGATGCATCATTTACATTTAACTATCGATAAATAAAGTGCATTCTAAGTTCTGGGAACTGTTCTAGTAAGCTAACAAATTGGGGCAAAGAAGAGGGGAGATGAAGAATAATTCCAGATTTGTAGTTGGCTGGCTGAAATGTGGATAGGTTAGAACCTATTTATGGCATCTGAAGTGGGAGAAGTCTTATGGGGTTGAAGGGAGGAGGAAAGTGAAGATTATTAATTTTTCTTCTGCGATTTTATACTTTATTATCTTGAGATTGTCTTGATTATGTTCTATGAAGTTGCTCATTATGGTCCTAAACTATCAATGAAAGTACTGTTTACATTTTTAAAATAATTGAGCCAAGTTAGTAGCTCATACCTACAATCCAGGCAATCCAGGAAGCCAATCCAGGCAGAAATGTCCATGGACGTCCACCCCCCCCCCAAAAAAAAAACCCCAAAACCAAAAAACAAATCCAGCAAAAGGCCAACTTAGAGGTATAGTAAAGTGGTAAAACACCAGCTAAGAGCAACCAAGCACAGTAAGCACGAGGCTCTGAGTTCAAACATCAGTATCTTAAAAATATTGAACATAAGTCATTTTATTTACTTATTGCCAAAAAACTGGTTGGTATCAGAAAATTCCTCATACAAGGGGCTTGAAAATAATATATAGTACAAAGATCATTCATTCTTTCATGTAACACTCCTCCATGGCATTCATCATATCCAGTGTAAGAACTATAGTGTCAAGATGAACAGCTCATCAGAATTTAGTAGTTTACCACAAGATTGTTGAAGAGACATTCTGCCGTGTGTGCTAATAAATGAAACACATGTAATAGAACAGGAGAATGTACAAATAATTAAGAAGTCACTGTTAATTCAGTGTGTGTGTGTGTGTGTGTGTGTGTGCACGCGTGTGCACGCACACGTGTGGGTATGTGTGTGTGTGTTCGTATTGGGGCTTGAGCTCAGAGTCTTGGCATGGTCCCCAGCTTTTTCACTTAAGGCTGGTGTATATCACTTGAGGCACACATCTACTTCTGGCTTTTTGCTGCCTTGGCCAGCTTCAAACCAATTTTAGATATGAGCCTCGTGAGTAGTAGGGTTGCAGGCCTGAGCCACTGGCACCTAGCTTTAATTCAATCTTTATAAGACTACCTTCCAAGCTTAAAGGTATGAAACTATATGGCTATTTAAAAACCTAGAAAGAGCAGCTGGTTACGGTGGCTCACACCTATAATTAGCTACTCAGGAGGCTGAGATCTGAGGATCATGGTTCAAAGCCAGCTTGGGCACTGAAGTCCATGAGACTCTCATCTCCAAAGTGCTACAACACTAGCCTTGAGCACAGAGAAGTTCAGGACAGAGTCCAGGCCCTGAGTTCAAGCCCCAAGACTGGCACCAAAAACAAACCAAAACTATGCTAGGAAATGGTGGTTGACTCCTGTAATCCTATCTACTCAAGAGGCTGAAATTTGAGATTTGAAGGCAGCCTGGGAAGGAAAGTCCATGATATTATCTCCAGTTAGCCAGCAAAAATCTAAAGGAGGAGCCGTGGCTCAGTGATAGAACACTAGCCTTGAGCAAAGAAGTTCAGGGACAGTGTCTAGGCTCTGAGTTCAAGCCCTAGCACACATACATCAAAAGAACTAGGGGGGGAGTTGGGACTGGGAGTTTGGCCTAGTGGTAGAGTGCTTGCTTAGCATGCACGAAGACCAGGGTTCGATTCCTCGGCACCACATACATAGAAAAAAAAGCCAGAAGTGGCGCTGAAGCTCAAGTGGTAGAGTTCTAACCTTGAGAAAATCCAAGGACAGTGCTCAGGCCCTGAGCTCAAGCTCAGGACTGGCAAAAAAAAAAAAAAAAAAAAAGAACTAGGGGTATTGCCCAAGTGGTAAAGCACATGCCTAGTGGGGGTTTGAGTATACAGCCTATTACTATACACATACACAAAAGTTCCAGTCTAAAGTATCCTTTGAGACTCAAGGAAAACTCAACTGCCAGCTATCAGCCCATATAAAGCCAAACGCAAGTTATATATTTCCAACATCCAATGGCACAAAGTAAATCTCCTATTCCAAATGGGAGGAATCGGAGGACATATAGAAAGGATCAAAACAAGACTGAAACCCAGCAGGGCAAATGCAGAATTCTTTAGTTCTAGGCATCCAGAGCACATGTAAGCTCCAAAGGACTTGGACAGCTCTGATCCCATGGTCTCCTTGTTTGCAAGTAACATGAGACCTCTCATAAACCCTTCAATGATATCCTACTATATGCAGAAAATTTGAATTTCTTGCCATGGCCTACAAGTATCTAATTCTCTGATTCTACCCTAAATAACTATCCTCTTAACCAGCTTCACATGAGTCCATTTATAAATATTTTTGCTGGAGGCCGGTAGATCATAGATGCAATCCTAGCTAATCAGGAGGCTGAGATCTGAGGATCACATTTCGAAGCCAGCCTAGGCATAGAAGTCTGTGAGACTCTGATCTCCAATCCACCACCAGAAGTGGTGTTGTGGCTCAAAGTGGTACAGCACTAGCATTGAGCTAAAGAACTCAGGTACAGTGCCCAGGCCCAGGGCTCAAGTCCCATGACTGACAAAAAAAAACAAAAACAAAAACAAAAAACACTCAAGCCAGGTGCCCGTGACACATGCCTATAATCCTAGCTACTTATGAGGCTGAGATCTGAGGATCAAGGTTCAAAGCCAGCTCAGACACTAAAGAACATGAGACTCTTTATCTCCAATTAACCACTAGAAAACTGGAAGTGTCTCAAGGGGTAGGGCAGCAGCCTTGAGCTGAAGAGCTCAGGGACAGTGCCCAGACCCAGAGTTCAAGCTCCATAATCTACCAAAAAAACAAACAAACAAACAAACAAAAATAAACACACAAAAAAAAAAACAAAACTTTTTTTTTTTTTTTTGCCAGTCCTAGATCTTGAACTCCGCCTGAGCACTGTCCTTGGGCTTTCTCAAGGCTAGAGCTCTGGCTTTTTCTGTGTATGTGGTACCGAGAAATTGAACCCGGGTCTTTGTGCATGCTAGGCAAGCACTCTACCACTAGGCTGAACTCCCAGCCCCCCCCCCAATATTTTTATGCACCTAATTTGTGCCAGGTACCTCGTCACACAACAGGTGTTACAAAGATATTATCTGCTCACAGTTCAGTAAGTTAAACTGAACAAATAAATTGCTACTTCAAAGTTTAAAATTTTGCAGTTAAAAGCAATGTGGGCTGGAAGTCAAAGGACACTGACTCTGCCTACATAATTCAGTGACAGCTTTATATCAAAGAAGGAAGTATTACTCCAATGGTATCTGAAAGACAGCTAGTGTTTAAGGGTATAGTCTATGACCCAAAACTAGAAGAAAGCTTTGGACAGGATCCATACAGAACTCTCCAATTCCTCTGAAAATTATCTGGAGGTAAGTAAGAAATTCCAAAAAGGTAGCTTGATCAACTGGTAGGAGAGAGTAGAGAAGAAAAATGCCTTTGCTGGGTCATTATAGAGACTGAGGATGGATATGCAGAGCATTTTTTTCATAACAATGTTTGGGTGTCATATATTAGGAACTAGTTAGAGAACAATAAACACAACTAACCAAATCTCTGTGTTCATAGAGCTTATACTGCAACGTAGAACATGGACAATAAACAAGTATATAATATAAAGATAGACGTAAGAATGATGATAAGAAATAAAGTTGATAAAGGAGTAAAGAACACTGGGATTACTTTTAAGATAGGAGAATCAGTAAAGATTTGATAGAGGAAGGAAGTTTAAACAGAAGACTGAATGATTCAATCTGGGTATTTTTCATGGATCAGCTACTCAATTTTACAGATTTACGAAATACATTTTCAGACTTTGCTGACTTCACCAAACTGACACTTCACTAAAGTGATGATTAAACAATCTTTCCTGTTTGTTTTATCTTGATTATTTGACCATGTGTAATTGGTTCCATGATTAGGCTGGTTAAGACTCAAACTACACATAATTTCTCTACTGATGATTAACTAACCTAGGCTTAGTTATTAACCACAAGTCTACTCTCTCTCGTTCATGTGACTTTTTTTTCACTACTCTTTCAGTCTCAGCTAGATTTTAATTCATCATCACATTAAATATGTTATCCCCAAAACAATAGCTCACCTGACCAGCTAAAAGCCAGAATACAACCAAAATTCTAATTCTCATTCCTATCCGGAGTTAGGACCAATGGATAAAATTCTGAATAACAAAATTAAAATCAAATCTCATCTTCAACCTGACGATGCCTAAGGGTCATCTGCATACATAGTAAAGCTGTTCTCTAGTAAGAATAAAAGGGTGCTTAGCACCAGTGGCTCATGAATACAAATGGGAGACATGGAGGATTATAGTTCAAGGCTAGCCCTGCCAGAAAAATTCACAAGACTCCTTTCTTGGTTTGATGACTTCTTTCCCTATGTGAATCCCATTTATGTCTTTCTCTTACCATATTGTGCTGGCCAGAAGTTTCAAGATTACATTGAAAATGAGTAGAAAGAGTGGACATCTTTGCCTTGTTTCTGATTTTATAGGAAATGGTCACAAAACTACTTGAAAGCAGCTGAAAATGAAAATATAAATTCTGTGTGTGTGTGTGAGTCCTGGGGCTTGAATTCAGAGCCTAAGAACTTGGGCTTTTTCCTCAAGGCTAGCACTCTGCCATTTGAGCCACAGCACCACTCCTGGCTTTTCTATGTATGTGGTACTGAGGAATCAAACCCAGGTCTTCCTGCATGCTAGGCAAGCATTCTACCACTAGTCAAACTCTTGGCTCTCATAGATTCTCAACACCACATAAAAGGAGAGAAAAATAAAAGTGAAGAATAAGACATACTTTCATAAATACAGATTTAAAAGCAAAAGTTTGAGAGTTAAACTATGAAATTCATTGTTTGCAGGCGGTCTGTCTATTCCAAGTAATTTTTAGAAGATGAATCTATCCTCAGAGAAAGATGACAAAGCTCCCTAGCACATTTCTTAGTCACAGAGACTACTTACTAGAACTAGAATTGACTTTGGAGGCATGACTCAGTTGATAGAGTGCCAGACAATAAACAGAAGATTCAAGTCCCAGTCTCAGACTAAAAACAAAAAGGAGGATGGGGGGTGGGTGGGGGGGAGAGTAATGGGTACCAAGACATGTGAAAGGGTATCAATGTATGTGAATTAATGACCTTCTATCTGGCAAATATCATGTAACCCTTTTATTAATTACAATAAAAAATATTAAAACAAAAACAAAAAGGAATAGGAAGTACAAAACAGGAATTAACTACATTATGATTTTTATAGCCTATTATACATTCTGGATCAATAAAAAGTTAACTAGCTGCGGGCACGTGGCTCATGCTACTCTGGAGGCTGAAATCTGATGATCAAGATTCAAAGCCAGCCCAGGCACTAAAGGCCTGAGACTCTTATCTCCAATTAACTCCCAGAAAATGGGAAATGGGGCTTGGCTCAAGGGTAGGGCGGTAGCCTTGAGCTGAAGAGCTCAGGGACAGCACCCAGGTGGAGTTCAAGCCCCATGACCCACAAAAAAAAAAGTTAACTGGCTAAACTGGGTGCCAGTGGCTCATATTGGTAATCCTAGCTACTCATGTAGGAGGCTGAGATCTGAGGATCAAGGTTCAAAGCCAGCCCAGGCACTAAGAATGGAAGTGACCTGTGCTCAAGGGGTAAGGCTATGGCTCAAGGGGTAGGGAGGTAGCCTTGAGCTAAAGAGTTCAGAGACACCACCCAGGCCCAAAGTTCAAGTCCCATAACAGAGGGGGGAGGTGGGAATCAAGTTAACTGGTTGAGATCTATATCAAGGAAGAAAGCAAAGAGAGCAGCCTCTGTCCCTTGTGAACAGCAGCAGTCTAAAATGAACCTTTGATAAAGGAATGAGGCAGTTACAATTTACTTGGAAAATCAGATTTTCCTTCCTTTTATTTTTCATACCTGAGCGATGTGACTAAAATACTTCAGAGCTGTATCCACAGGGCTTTTGAAGAACATCTTCTCCTGAGGTTTCAGCTACGACAACAGTAAAAACCAAAGTGAAAATATCCACAATGAAATGACAATAAAATAATTAGACCTTTTTACAATTGCTCTGTGCAAGTTATTTTGTTCTCCTCCCTCTCTCCCTCTCTCCCTTCCTTCCCTCTCTCCCTTCTTCCTTTCTTTTTTCCTTTTTCTCTTTCTTGGCAGGCTGCTGCCCTTGAGCTTCTTTGCTTAAGGCTAGCACTCTACTACTTGAGCCACAGCTCCACCTCTAGCTTTTTGATGATTAACTGGAGATAAGAATTTCAGAGTTTCTAACTGCACTCCTCAGATCTCAGCCTCTTCAGTAGCTAGGATTACAGGTGTGAGTCATGGGCACCTCCCTGTTCCCTTTGTTAATTAAAGAATCATCAACACTTTATACTTCCAACAAGGTAGGAAGGGGATAGGATGGTCTGTGACAGAAATGAGATGTATACAATGGTACTATAGCATTTCATTTTAACAACTTAATAACTTCCTTGTTTGTATTAAGAGGCTTTTATTATTTCTGGACTTTTTCTGTAATTATGGCTCATATTATATAAATTCCTTTCTATAAATAAATATAAATTCATTAAAAAAAGGAAATGAGATGTACAGAGGTGGAGGTGACTTACATTATCAGAAAGAGCCAGGTACTTGCAAGGAGAACCACAAACAGCACATTTTTCTGAAAGGCATATATATATATATATATATATAAAAAGTTTGATTCTCATGAGCATCAAGTAAGATTTTCCTAACATATATGATAATAATCAAGTAGGCTAGCAAGAAAAGGATTCTTACTGAACTTAAAAAATCATTGTGCTGGGCCAGGAGCTTGGCCTAGTGGTAGAGTGCTCACCTAGTATGCACAAAGACCCAGGGTCGATTCCTTGGTACCACATACATAGAAAAAGCTGGAAGTGGTGCTGCTGCTCAAAGGATAGAGCTCTAGCCTTGAGTAAAGCTTAAGGACAGTGCTCAGGCCCTGAGTTCAAGTCCCAGAATTGGAAAAAAAATCATTCTGTTATAAATTTCTACTACTCTTTTGGTGTGTGTGTGTGTGTGCCTGCCCTGAGGCTTGAACACAGAACTAGCACTGTCCCTGAGTTTTCATGCTCAAGGTTAGTACTCTGCCACTTGAGCCACAGTTCTAGCTTTATGGTGGTTAATTGGAGATAAGTACCTCATGGACTTGCTCAGTATGGATTTGAACTGTGATCCTCAGACCTCAACTTCCTGAGTAGCTAGGATGACAGGAATGAGCAACTGTCTAATCTTCCTGTGGGCCCCCCAACCCCCGCCAGCTGAGTGTTTATTCTTATAAACACAGGAACAACACAATAATTTTTTTTTCCAGTCCTGGGGCTTGAACTCAGGGCCCAGGCACCATCCTTGGACACTTTTTGCTCAAGGCTAGCACTCTGCCACTTGAGCCACAGGCTTTTTCTGGGTATGTGATTCTGGGGAATCAAACACAGGGCTTCGTGCACACTAGGTGAACATGCTACCCCTACCACTGGGCCACACTTTAAGTTAATATGCTTGTTATCCTATCTGCCTGACTGCAAGCACATATTGTGTACTATCAGGAACTCCTCCAGGTGATTTCTGCCCTTTTATCACTTTGCAAATATTTCTAGACTTGCTTTAAAGCTCCCTATGCTCCAATTAATCCCGTTTGAGAAGAAGCAAAAATTCAATTTCCTATTTTTTAAAGTGCAAACTTAGTGGTGGTGCTAGTTATTAAGAAAAATGCCATGTCAGGAGAAAACATCACATGGCTTATGCTTTAGAGACAAACCACTCCAAAATGAGCTGCTGTTACTATAGTGAACTGCCTTGTTCTATCAGCAGATAACCTAAAAGGGTCATATGATCCACATAGAGAAAAAGCTTCTCCAGAGACTACCATACCTGACTGTTTTCCTTTGGGAAAGAGGAAAGATTTTCCCCTAGTTTTCCCTCCCTATTGTTCCCAGCATGAGCTAGCAAGTGAAAGATGGTCTATTTAATTAAAACAAAACGAAAAACACTAAAACACTTCCAAGCCTACACCCTCCTACAGGATAAAGGTAAGGATTAGGCTGTGTATACCGAGACTTCTGCCATGTGGCCATTGCCAGATCACTACTTCCTCTCTCATCGTGTCTTACCTGATTCCTTATAGTCTATCAATGCCAAATGTGTGTAGCCCTTTGCACTGTGGTTTTATGATGTCCTATGCCTATATACTGCTATTATCTTAAAGGAGAATGATAATTAAACAAGAACTGACTTTACCCACTCGTTATCTATACAAAAAAAAAGGGACAAAACTCTATTTCAGTAGCACTTCTGTAAAATCTGACCTTGTGTCACTTCTCTGCAAGGAAGTTACATATGCCTTAAGTTTGTTTGTGTTTTGCTTGTTCATTTATTTTTGGTTTTGAGGCAGGGTCTCACTATGTTGCCCAGGTTAACTTGGCTCATGAAATTCTCCTGAGTAAGCCCAGGAGCAGGGACTACAGGCCACTGTAGTACCTACTTGCCTGGGCCTCAGAAGTATGTTTTACATTTTTAAAATGACATAAAAGCTGGGCACCAGTGGCTCACGCCTGTAATCCTAGCTACTCAGGAGGCTGAGATCTGAGGATCACAGTTTAAAGCCAGCACAGGCACTAAAGTCCGTGAGACTCTTCTCTCCAACTAACCACCAGAAAACCTGAAGTGACCCTGTGGCTCAAAGCGATAGAAAGCTGGCCTCCAGCTGAAGAGCTCTGGGACAGTGCCCAGGCCCAGAGTTCAAGCCCCATAACCAACAAAAAGAAAAAGACTAAAAATCAGCCTGGGAGCATGGCCTAGTGCTAGAGTGCTCGCCTGGCATGCATGAAGCTGTGGGTTTGATTCCTCAGTACCACATACACAGAAAAAGCCAGAAGTGGCACAAGTGGCAGAGTGCTAGCCTTGAGCAAAAATTGTCCAAGGGCAGTGCCCACACCCTGCGTTCAAGCCCCAGGACCAGCAAAAAAAAAAAAGACTAAAAATGAGGTAAGAAGTCAGATACCTGTGATTTCCGTGGCTGTTGTTGGCAATCCTACCCACTCAGAAGGCTGAGAGTTTAGCCGTCAGGATTAAGGTTCAAGACCAGCTTGGGCAGAAAAGTTTGAGTTCTTAATAAAAAAACAGGGCTAGAAGTATGGCTCACATAGCAGACCATCAGAACAACAAGCATTTAAACCCAAAGATCAATCTTTGTTACAATCCACAGCTTCTATACCATGACAGGCCTACCAAATGATTTACACTCTAAATCACATAGACAAGGCTAATCAGTACATCTAGATGAAAACATCTTGGCCAGAAATGGAGAACAAGTCACTTACCCAGGGTCATACACTGCTTACAGAAAATATGGCCACAGTTGGTGACAAAGAAATGAGCCCCATCTTTACGGAAACAATGGTTGCAATGAAACCAATCCATTCTGTAGCAGATAAAGAGTAAGAACAATATGAAGAATAACTGAATTAACGGCTGTTCCAAACTCCATGCAATATTTGGTTTAGTTTCTGGTAGCTTGGGATTATGAGCATATTACTGTGGGAATTTCAATAGGTCATAAGGAACTACATATAAAGTTAGAAAAAGCTTGTAAATACGATGTCATAAAGTCTATCTATCTGTCTATCAGTCTAAGAAAAGTGTAGGAAGGCAGCAGCAAGGTTTTTTTTTTTTCTTTTCTTTTCTTTTTGCTGGGCATCAGGTGGCTCATACCTATAACCCTAGCAACGCAGGAGGCTGAGAGCTGAGGATCGAGGTTCAAAGCGCAAAAGTCCATGAGACTTTTATCTCCAATTAACCATCAGAACACCAGAAATGGTACTGTAGAGTGCTAGCCTTGAGCTGAAGAGTTCAGGGACAGCACCCAGGCCCAGAGTTCAAACCACCTGAAAAAAATTTTTTTTGTAGTGGTGAGATTATGACTCTGTGTGTACACGCATGTGCACCTGTGCACAAGCTGTTTCAGCCCTTCCATACACCTTCTTGTGTTTCTGACATGAGGCTATCACTATATTTCACCTGCTAGCCTTGAACCCATAACCTCCTGTCTCTGTCTCCCCAGTAATGGGATCACAGGTATGAACCACTATGCCTTGCTCTACTTTTTTATGTGTTCAAGCATTCCAGATTAATATCTCAATTTGTAGTAGAAAAAAAAACAATTATAACTAATTAATTGACTGATTTTATTTTTGCCAACCCTAGGGCTTGAACTCTGGGCCTGAGCCCCGCTCCTGAGCTCTTGTGCTCCAGGCTAACATTTCACCATTTGAGGCACAGCTCCACCTCTGTTTTTGTGGGGGATTTTGTTGTTGTTTTCATTTGGGTCTGTTTGCTTGTTTGTTGTAGTTTAGTGGAGATAAAAGCCTCATATGGGCTGGGAGTTTGGCCTAATGGTAGAGTGTTTGCCTAGCATACATGAAGCCCTGGGTTTGATTCCTCAGTACCACATACATAGAAAAAGCCAGAAGTGGTGCTGTGGCTCAAGCTGTAGAGTGCTAGCTTTGAGAAACCCCAAGGACAGTGCCCAGGCCCTGAGTTCAAGCCCCACCCAGGACTGGCAAAAAAAAAAAAAGTCTCCCATGCCAGGCTCGGTGGCTCATGCCTGTAATCCTAGCTACTCAGGAGGCTGAGATCTGAGGATCTGGGATCAAAGCCAGCCCAAGCTCTAAAGACTGAGAAATTCTTATCTCCAATTAATCACTAAAAAAATGGAAAGTGGGGCTATGTCTCAAGGGGTAGGATGGTATCCTTGAGCTGAAGAGCTCAGGGACAGTGCCCAGGCCCAGAGTTCAAGCCCCATGACCCACAAAAAGAAAAATTTAAAAAAAGGTGTCTCACAGATTTTTCTCCTGGACTGGCTTTGAATTGAGAGTCTCAGATCTTAGGTCTCTTGAGTATCTAGGAGTAAAGATGTGAGCAACCAGCACCCTGTAGAAATGAAAACAATTTAAAAATCAACTTTTTTCTTTGCTAGTCCTGGGGCTTGAACTTAGGGCGTGGGCACTGTCCCTGAGCTTCTTTTGATCAAGGACAGCACTCTGCTACTTGAACCACAGGGCCACTTTCGGCTTTTGATGTTTATGTGGTATGAGGAATTAAACCCAAGGCTTCGCGCATGCTAAGCAAGCACTCTTCCACTAAGCCACATTCCCAGCCCCCAAAAGTAAACTTTTTAGTCGGGTGCCAGTGGCTCACACCTATAATCCTAGCTACTCAGGGGACTAAGATATGAAGACTGCAGTTCAAAGCCAGTCTGGGCAGAAAAGTCTCCATAACACTCTTATGTCCAATTAACTATTCAGAAAAAGTTGGAAGTGGCACTGTGGCTTAAGTGGTAGAGTGCTAGCCTTGAGCACAAAAAGGTCAGGGATAGTGTCCAGGCCTTGAGTTCAAGCTCCAGAACTGGCAAAAACAAAACCATTTTTTTTCTTTTTGCATTGGCTGGGACTCTAGGACTTCATGAATGCTAGGCAAGCTCTCTGATATTTCTTAATTTATTTGTGACATGGGAAGAGTGGAGTAAAGTGAACAGATAAAGATCATATCTTGGCCACTTGGGACAGTTTGTGTGAAGACAGAGCTGATCCGTGACACGAGTCACAGCTTGTTCACATTCCCTTCTGTTCTATAATTATTCAGAAGCATCAGACTGGAAGGTTCCCCTGAAAATCATTTCATGTTTTTCTTTTCTTTTTTCAAAACAAGCACATGATTACCATTGAACATAAATAAGTTATCCAAAGTTCCTTCTTTAATTCTTTGGTAGCTCTGGAATAAGAATCTAAGTCTCAGCGATGGGAGTTTGGCCTAGTGATAGAGTGCTTGTCTAGCATGCATGAAGACCTGGGTTTGATTCCTTGGTACCACATACATAGAAAAAGCCAGAAATGATGCTGAGGCTCAAGTGGCAGAGCTCTAGCCTTGAGAAAGTCCAAGGACAGTGCTCAGGCCCTGAGCTCAAGCCCAGGACTGGCAAAAAAAAAAACAAAAAAACACAGAAATGCCAGGTGCCTGTGTCTCTAATCCTAGCTACCCAGGAGGCCAAGATCTGAGAATCATGGTTCAAAGCCAGCTGGAGCAGAAAAGTCCATGAGACGCTTATCTCCAATAAACTACTGAGAAAAAACCAGAAGTGGCGCTGTGGCTCAAGTGGTAGAGTGCTAGCACAAAGAGGCTCAGGGACAGCACCCAGGTCCTGAATTCAAGCCTCAGGACCATCAAAACACACACATACACACAACACCAGAAATGCTGGGTGCAGGTGGCTCATGCCTGTAGTCCTATTTACTCAGGAGAATGAGATCTGAGGATCACAGTTTGAAGTCAACTCAGGCAGAAAAGCCTGTGAGATTCATATCTCCAATTAAGCATCAAAAGGTGGAGCTGTGGTTTAAGTGGTAGAGTAAGAACCTTGAGTTTAAAAGGCTCAGGGACCACACATGGGCCTTGAATTCAAGCCCTAGGACTGGCATGTACACACACACATAAATATAGAAATGAACCATAATATTTACACTGAATGAAATCATGTTTAGTGAATATACTACATTTGAAAAAGATATTTTCTAGTTCGATCCGTTAAAATTGAGGGACTGGAAGAGATGGGAGGAGGACAATCAAGATGCACTGCACTCATCAACTGACATGCTGAATTGCAACCATTTGTACAAAGAAAGATAACAAAAATCATATAATTAAAAAAATATATCTTACAAACTGATTTACAATCCCTTGTCCCCCCCCAAAAAAATTCACACATTTTTAAAAAGATGAAATTAAACGGGAAAAATTAATGTTTTCCACTAAAATATCTTCCTTGTCATTTGCGTGTGCGTGTTTGGGTATTTGCTAAATCAGCGAAGGCTGCTGTGTACCACTCACTAATCATATGGCCCCCTACGCGAGAACTGCCATAACACTCCAGAATGAACAGTGTGACGCAAAGGTATCTGCAGCCCCAAGAGCTTCCGAGTTGAATTTGTTGCTGTGGATCCTCGGGCATCAAGGAGGCCGGGAGTCCCAACTCCTGAGGCCCCCGCCATGGACGCCTCGATCTGGAGCAGCAACCATTAAAAGCAGGGAACCCCAGGAAAGAACGCGAACAGAAGGGCCAGCCCCCGCCTCCCCGCCCACCCCGGAGAACAGAACCCGCTTACTTTCCTGAGATAAGGATTCTCGAATTTTCACAGCGGCAATCCTCACGGAACCTTCCAATCCGCCTCACGAGCAGCAGGAAATGGCGGGAAAACCAAGTGGCCGCCACGCTGCAAGCGGTGGGCGTGGCCAGCGGCTCTGACATGCGCGTGAGGGGAGGTGGGCGGGGTCTTGTCAGAGTGACGGCTGTAGGCCCCGCCCCCTGCAGGATGGTCGATGGGCTGAGCCTGGGACTTGCAGTAGCCCAGTACAATTCACCGCACTTAGGGAGACTAGTCATGTTTATGATTACATACATTTGCTATGGAAAGCATGATAAACTAAACCCAAGCCTAGTCCAATAGGCAACAAAAGCACAATACCAAATGAGATCACCAAGCGGCAGAATGTTTAACATTCTAAAATAAAATGAAAGTAACAGATGCTTTGAAAGGACAACAGAAATAATAGAAAAACTAGAAATTGATACGGAGAGAGAGGAGTTGGATAATCTCTGCGGTGTGTGTGGGAGGGGAACCTATGTGTATGAGTGTGTGTGTGTGTGTGTGTGTGTGTGTGTGTGGTCCTAGGGCTTGAATTGAGGACCTAGGTCCTATCCCTGAGCTTCCTTTGCTCAAGACTAGCATTCTGCCACATAAGGCACATCTACACTCCTGGCTCTTTGGTGGTTAGAGATAAGGGTCGCACTGACTTTTCTGCGATCCTCAGATCTCAGCCTCCTGAGTAACAAGGATTACTGAAAAATCTTATTTTTATCAGAAAGTGTAATTGTATCACTAGTAAGAGAGATCATTATTTACTTTCCCTAAGGTGACAAACTCATTCTCTTTGTTTTTTGAAAGAAAAGGTCTACCAAATATTCAAGCCTAACCTCCATATTTACAGTGTGTCAGCTGATCTTTCCAGTAAAAATGGCATTTCATGAGCTTGTGGGGTATGGCTCAAATGGTAGAGTGTATGCTTGGCAAACCCAAACTCCTGAATTTAAACGCTAGTGCTGTCACACACACACACACACACACACACACACACAAAGACATCCATGAAAAACACAATTACCTTAGCCTACAATTCAAGCTACAACTACTGCATAAATGCTTCCCCTAAATACAATGTCAATACCAAATTAATATCATGGATGATATAAAAGAACACAATTTAAAAATGTATTAAATTATATTGATAGCAAAACTTGATAATGATCACTTAAAAGAAAACAGTCCAAAACTCTTTTTTTTTTTAAGGATGGCTACATTTTATTAAACTTTTGAAGTCATATGGAGTGATGCAAAAATCCTAAGGAACGCCTATATTCCTAACTACTCAGGAGACGGAGATCTGAGGATCATGATTCAAAGGCAGTCCAGGCACAAAAGACTGTGAGACTTTTATCTCCAATGAACTATCAGGAAAGTGGAAGTGGCTCTGTGACTCAAGTGGTACAGTACGCTAGCCTTGAGCTGCAGAGTTCGGGGACAGTGGCCAGGCTCGGTGTTCAAGCCCCATGAGCTCGTGGGGGTGGGGGTGTCTTAAAGACTATATTAGCAGGAACCTAGCAAGTGTGAGGAAAACTAGAGCTCAGTACTGTCCTACCACACCACACCCCCCCCAAAATATGGAGAGATAGACATCTAGACAGATAGACATATATTTACACACACACACACACATAGACACACACACAGACACACATATGGAATCATACTGAATATAATCTCTTGAGACTTGCCTTTAAAAATAACTCAGCATAATTTCTTTGTTTGGGATTATGTTGGGCCATTGTGTGTGTGTGTGTGTGTGTGTGTGTGTGTGTGTGTGTGTGTGTGTGTGTGTGTGTGCCAATCCTGGGGTTTGGACTCAGGGCCTCAGGGCCTCAGGGCCTGGGTGCTATCCCTGAGCTTTTTTTGTTCAAGGCTATAACTCTACCACTTAAGCTACAACTCCACTTGTTTTTTTTTTCCATGCTGAGTTGGAGATACGGGTCACATGAACTTTCCCATCTTGTATGGCTTTGAATTGCATTCCCCAGATCTCAGTCTCCTGATTGGCTAGGATTAAAGTCATGAGCCAATGGCTTCTGACTTCATATTTGGTTTCAGTCCATTCTATCAATTACTGTCTTCTAGAGGATATATTTAGACCATTTAAATTTAATGTGATAATTGCTATGTTGTGGTATAAGTAGATTATCTTGTTTTGTTTTTTAATTCTGTTCATTCCTCCATTTTCTATTCCTGTTTGATATTTCTTGCTTTCCCATGGACATGTTAACCAGTCTTCAATTTTCCTTTTTCTTAAGCAAAATAACTGAGGAAAACTATCTGAAGGAGGGAAGATTGTTATTGGCTCACTCAGAAGTTTCAGTCCATGGATGTGTGTGTGTCCCATGATAGCGAGCTTGAGGCAAGGAAGAACATTATCATAGGGCAAGTACAGCAGAGCAAAATTGCTCACCTCGGGGGCGCAGAGAAGCAAAGAGGAAAAGAAAAGCAGGAAGGAGTAGGGACAAGGTGCACCCTTCAAGGACATGCCCAGAGTAACACAGTGACTTACATGCTCCAAATAGGCCCTCTCTTGTATTGTTTGTATGTGTATGTGGTACTAGGGCTTTGAACTCAGGTCACAAAGCTTGCTAGTCTATTACTTGAGGAAAACTCCCGGCCCAAGGCCCCACTTCTCAATGGCTCAGTTGGTCTTGGTCTCATCAGTGGATTTGTCTATTGATGAGGTATAGATTTGTCATGATCGATTGCCTCTCAATAGAGACACCAGCTGAGGACCATGTCTTCATCCTACGAGCCTGCAGGAGGGTCTGTTCATAGCTACACACTTTTTAGAATTTCAGTCACTTATCAATAAAGCTTTCCAATGCAGCTTTTTTTTTTGCCAGTCCTGGACCTTGAACTCAGGTCCTTGGGCTTTCTCAAGGCTAGAGTTCTACCACTTGAGCCACAGCACCATTTCTGGCTTTTTTCTATGTATGTGGTACCAAGGAATCAAACCTGGGTCTTCATGCATGCTAATCAAGCACTCTAACTCTAGGCTCAACTCCTGGCCCCATCAATGCAGCTTTTTATGTAAATATGTTAGTGTATCTTCTTAAAAGTTATATATACAGATATAACATCACTTGTCTGTTGTTTTGTCAAGTAGTAGCAACATAATTCAATCTGAAACATAACTGGAAAACTTAAAGGGAAAAGAATAGATTATTGTATTTTCCCACATTTTTATTCTTTTTTTTTTTGCCAGTCCTGGGCTTGGGCTTTCTCAAGGCTAGAGCTCTACCACTTGAGCCTCAGCACCACTTCCGGCTTTTTTCTATGTATGTGGTACCGAGGAATCGAACCTGGGTCTTCATGCATGCTAGGCAAGCACTTTAACCACTAGGCCAAACTCCCAGCCCCCACATTTTTATTCTTTTGTTGTCATTTTTTACATTGCTCGTTCTAAGTTTCTTCTTTTATTATTTCCTATTTGAAGAACTTTCCTTAGTCATTTTTTTTTTTTTTTTTTTGCCAGTCCTGGGCTTGAGCTCAGGGCCTGAGCACTGTCCTTGGACTTTCTCAAGGCTAGAACTCTACCGCTTGAGCCTCAGCACCACTTCCGGCTTTTTTCTATGTATGTGGTACCAAGGAATCGAACCCGGGTCTTTATGCATGCTAGGCAAGCACTTTAACCACTAGGCCAAACTCCCAGCCCATCCTTAGTCATTTTTATAGGATATATATGCTTGTGAAAACTTCTCAAAAGTTTTCCTTCATCTAAGAATACATTGATTTCACTTGATCCCTGAAAGATATTTTTGCTGAGTGTCGGGGTCTTTTTTTTTTTTCCAGTCCTGGGCCTTGAACTCTGGGCCTGAGCACTGTCCTTGGGCTTTCTCAAGGCCCTACCACTTGAGTCTCAGCACCACTTCCAGCTTTTTTCTAGGTATGTGGTACCAAGGAATCGAACCTGGGTCTTCATGCATGCTAGGCAAGCACTCTACCACTAGGCCAAATTCCCAGTCCCTGTCCTTGAGCTTTCTCAAGGCTAACACTCCACCAGTTGAGCCATAGCACCATTTCAGAGTTTTTCTGTGTGTATAGTACCAAGGAATCAAACCCAGGTTTTCATGCATGCTAGGCAAGCACTCTACCACTAGGCCAAGCCCCCTGCCTCAAATTAAGTCTCTCTCTCTCTCTCTCTCTCTCTCTCTCTCTCTCTCTCTCTCTCTCTCTCTCTCTCTCTCTCTCTCTCTCTCTCTCTCTCTCTCTTTTTCTCTCTCTCTTCCTCCCTCTCTCCTTCCCTCCCCACCTCTATCTCTTCTCCCACCATAGGTCGTGGGGCATGAACTCTATCTAGGCGCCCTCTCCCTAAGTTATTCAGCTCAAGGCTAGCCTGCTACTACTTTCAGCCACAATACCACTTCTGTTTTTTGTTATTGTTTGGTGTTTTTTGTTTGTTGTTTTTTTGTGGGTCTTGAGGCTTGAACTCTGGGTCTGGGCACTGTCCCTGAGCTCTTCAAGTCAAGGCTACCACCACTTGAGCCACAGAACCACTTCTGGATTTCTGGTGGTTAACTGGAGATAAGAGTCTCTCAGATTTCAGTGTCCAGGCTGGCTTTGAACCTGGATCCTCAGACTTCAGCCGCCTATGTAGCTAGGATTGCAGGTGTGAGCCACCAGTGCCTGACTTGAGTTTTTCCTCTTGTCCATGTTTTTATTGATCCCATCCAATAAGCCTTGTGGGATGCTCTCTAGCTACAAATTCAGTTAGTTGATAGATATAGGAATAGTCAGGTTATATAGTCACCTTGCACGAATTTTGGTAGTTTATATCACTCAAGAAATTTGTCCAGGGATGGGAGCATGGCCTAGTGGTAGAGTGTTTGCCTAGCACGCATGAGGCCCTGGGTTTGATTCCTTGGTACCACATACACAGAAAACGCCAGAAGTGGTGCTGTGGCTCAAGTGGTAGAGTGCTAGCCTTGAGAAAGCTCAAGGAGAATGTCTAGGCCCTGAGTTTAAGCACCAGATTGGCCAAAAAAAAGAAAACCAAAAAACAAGAAAACCATCCCTTATCTGAGGACTGTCCTTGAGTGTTCTCAAGGCTAGAGCCCTACCACTTGAACTACAGCACCACTTTTGGCTTTTTTCTATGTATTTGGTACCAAGGAACTAAACCTTGGGTCTTTGTGCATGCTAGGCAAGCACTCTACTGCTAGGCCAAACTCCCAGCCCTCTTTCTTGCTTTCTTTTTTTAATAAGTAAACTTTTTATATTTGAAGAATTTTGGAGATACAGACAAGTTTTGAAGATGATACAAAGAGTTCCTGCAATGTTCTTCCATACAGCTCCTCTGTTACTGTTGAAGGATTGTCCTGCCTTATTCCCTCCAGCCAAACAAGACACCAGGTGCACCTCAACAGGCTTGACCACATACCTGTCCTCAGGCAGGTTATTCCAATCTAGGCCTGGCCAACCACTCCACCCACAGCCCTCAGGAAACTATAGTCCCTTGAGCCAGGTGAAGCATTCTGTTCTGGGTCATGCCTGGCCAGGGACATGGCCCTGGGCCCCCGAAGAAACCATACCCATTTTTATTTTCTGCTTCCTTGTAAAGCCTCATCTAAGCCGATCCTAAAATCCAGTCCCTGAAACAACCTCCAAACCAGGGAGAAGGTCTGCGCCCCTCGCTGGCAATAAACAGTCTTTGCCTGTTGAGGATGGAGCCTGACCTATTCCTTCTAGGATTTCCATGGTATATTTGTCAAAACTGAAAACAAACGTTAGTATATTACTGTTAATTCCAGACTTGGTTCAGATTCCACTGGTCCTCTTTCTTATCTAAGACACTGTATTACATTTTATTGTTTTGTTAGTGGTCTCTGCTGATTCAATTTTTCAAGCTTTCATTATTTTTCATAACCTTCACAGTTTTCAGGGAAATTGGTCAGGTATTTTGTAGTATGTTCCTCAGTTTGGGATTGTCTGGTATGTTTTTATGATCCAAATGAATCATCAGTTTTTAAGAAGAGTACCAGAGTTCCAGTATCTGTCCTATCACATTGAAACCTAATGTAGGGGCCGGGAGTATAGCTTAGTGGTAGAGTGCTTGCCTAGAATGCATGAAGCCCTGGATTCAATTCCTCGGTATTGCATACACAGAAAAAGCTGAAAGTGGTGCTGTGGCTCAAGTGGCAGAGCACTAGCCTTGAACAAAAAGTGTCAAAGGACAGTGCCCAGGCCCTGAGTTCAAGCCCCAGGACTGGCGCGTGTGCGCGCGTGCACACACACACACACACACACACACACACACAGTACACAATATCCACTCAACACCCTGGAAACATGACTCTTGCTTACTTGCTTATGAAAGTATTTGCCAAGTTTCTCCTTAGAAAAATTGCTTACTCTTTCCTTTTTATAATCTGGTTCTTAGAAGCCAGACTCCTAGTCCAGCTCACTCTTGAAATAGGGAAGGAATGCATAAAGGAATTGTTTACTTAGGTTGTTCGGAATTCTTTCCTAACAAAGGTCTGTTTCTGAGCCTAGTGCAGGTAGCTAACGTCATAGCTAACATGATCAGGAGGCTGAGATCCGAGGATCCATTTGAAGCCAGTCCAGGAAGAAAAGTCCATGAGGAGATGGGAGTTTGGCCTAGTGGTAGAGTGCTTGCCTAGCATGCACAAAGACCCAGGTTCGATTCCTTGGTACCATATACATAGAAAAAGCCATAAGTGGTGCTATGGCTTAAGTTAGATTCCATGTGCTAACCTTGAGGAAAGCCCAAGGACTGTGCTCGGGCTCTGAGTTCAAGCCCCAGATCTGGCAAATATATATATATATATATATATATATATATATATATATATATATATATATATATATATATATATCCGGGTGTGGTAGCTCATGCCCATAATACTAGTTACTCGGGAGGCTTCGATCTGAAAATCGAGGTTCAAAGCCAGCCCCGGCACTAAATACCACAAGACTCTTATCTCCAATTAAGCATTAGAAAAATGGAAGTAGGGCTAAGGCTCAAGGGGTAGGGTGGTAGCCTTGAGCTGACGAGCTCAGGGAACTGTCCCTGTGTCTAGGCCCAGAGTTCAAGCCCCACCACCGGCAAAAAAAAAGAAAAGAAAACTCCATGAGACTCTTTTTTTTTTTTTGCCCATCCTGGGCTTGAGCTCAGGGCCTGAGCACTGTCCTTGGACTTTCTCAAGGCTAGAGCTCTACCACTTAAGCTTCAGAACCACTTCTGGCTTTTTTCTATGTACGTGATACCGAGGAATTGAACCCGGGTCTTTGTGCGTGCTAGGTAAGCACTCTACCACTAGGCCAAACTCCTGGCCCCTCCATGAGACTCTTATATCTAATTAACTAACAAAAAGCTGGAAGTAAAAGTATGGCTCAAGTGGTATAGTGCCAGCCATGTGAGAAAAAGTCAAAAGTGTTGAGGCCTTGAGTTCAAGCCCTCATACCAGCATACACACACACACACACACACACACACACACACACACACACACACACACACACACATTTGTTTCAGCAGCTGGGCTGTGGCTCAATGGTGGCCTTTTTACCTGTTTTCCTAGCAAGCATAAGGTTTGGGTTAGAATTCCAGCGCCAGAAAGCAAAAGTTTAAATCAGTATGGATGCTTTTATGAATTTCTTTAATTTCATTTATTTATTTATTTGCCAGTCCCTGGGCCTGAGCACTGTCCCTGGGCTTTCTCAAGGCTAATGGTCTGCCACATGAGCCGCAGCACCATTTCTGGCTTTTTCTATGCATGTGGTACTGAGAAATCTAACCTAGGTCTTTGTGCATGTTAGACAAGCACTCTATTACTAGGCCAAACTCCCGACCCTATTTTTTAAATTCTTAATCAATTAATTTTTATTTTTATTAATTTATTTTTTGTCAGTCGTGGGGCTTGAACTCTGGGCCTGGGTGCTGTCCCTGAGTTCTTCAGCTCAAGGCTAGCACTCTAGCACTTGAGCCACATCACCACTTCCGTTTTTCTGGTGATTGATTGGAGATAAGAGTCTCCTGGCCTTTCCTTCGCAGGCTGGCTTTGAACCTTGATCCTCAGATCTCAGCCTCTTGAGTAGCTAGGATTACAGGTTTTTGCCACTAGTTCCTGGCTGTCTTTATATATTTATTTTATACTTTGGCTTGTAATCTAATATTGTGCTATGTGTTCTTGTGTGCAATGTTCCACCTTCACCTTGTACTTTCCTTGACCTAGCAATAAAATCAGCCAATTCTCTGAGAAGCCTGGATAGGTCATATCTATACTCCTAGCTACTCAGGAGGCTGAGATCTAAGGATTGAGATTCAAAGCCAGCCCAGGCACTAAAGATCTTGAGACTCTTATCTCTAATTAATTACCAGAAAAGGGGAAGTGGCACTGTGGCTCAGGGGTAGGGCAGTGGCCTTGAGCTGAAGAGCTCAGGGACAAGGCCTTGGCTAAGAGTTCAAGCCCCATAACCCCCCCACACAAAAAATGTTATCTTGAAAACAAAATCTGCCCACAGGTTTTGCTCAGTGACAATGATGTCACTGTGATTAGATCCTTTTAGTGGATAGCGCCAGGTTAATACACTAACCCATGTATGTACTTATATCTGTATTTTTATTATCTGAAGCCTAACTTAAGTTCATATTAATGCTTATGACTCCTATCCAGTACCCCAGGGTTCACTCTACCTTTCTGGTGGCAGTATTTTGGCTTGAATTCAGGGCTTCTTAACTCACACTTGGCTTTTTTTTTTTTTTTTTTTTTTTTTTTTTTTTAAGCCCCAGGTCCCCTTCCAGATTTTTTGGTGGTTAATTGGAAATGATTCTCACAGACTTTTCCGTCCAGGCTGGTTTTGAACTGTGATCAGATTTCAGCCCCTTGAATAGCTAAGATTACAAATGTAAGCCATCAGCACCTAGCTCATACATTTGTTTTTTTTTGGTTCAAATCCAGTCTGCATGAAAAACAACTTCAGGGTTGGGAGTTTGGCCTAGTGGTAGATAGAGTGCTTGTCTAGCAGGTATGAGGACCCAGGTTCGATTCCTCAGTACTACATCCATAGAAAAAGCCAGAAATGGTGCTGTGGCTCAAGTGGTAGAGCTCTAGTCTTGAGAAAGCCCAAGGACAGTGCTCAGGCCCTGAGTTCAAGGCCCAGGACTGGCAAAAAAAAAAAAAAAAAAAGAAAGAAAGAAAGAAAAAAAAAAACTTCAGAAGAGTTAACCTGTGCTTTGTGAAAAATGAATTTACCAGTTTGTGTCTTTTGACATTAAGAAATTGGATTATGGGAGCCAGGAGTTTGGCCTAGTGGTAGAGTGTTTGCCTAGCATTCATGAAGACCTGGGTTCAATTCTTCAGTATCACATACATAGAAAAACCCAGAAGTGGTGCTATGGCTCAAGTGGTAGGGTTCTAGCCTTGAGAAAACCCAAGAACAGTGTGCAGGCCCTGAGATCAAGCCCAGGACTGGCAATAAATAAATAAATAAGGGAATTAGATTGTGGCTCGGCATCAGCTATAGCTCATGCCTGTAATCCTAGCTACTCAGTAGGTTGAGATTAGATCTGAATCGCAGTTTGAAGCCAGCTCAGGCAGGAAAGTCTGTGAGACTCATCTCCAATTGACCACCAGAAAACCGGAAGTGACACTGTGACACTTTGAGCAAGAAAGGTCAGGGGACAGTGCCTAGGTCAAGAGTTCAAGTCCAGTCATGAGCTGGTGAAGTAATTCACCAATAGGCAGGTAATATGATGCAACATAGTTTATTGATTTAACACAGCTTAACAGAGTTAACACTATATTCTAGTTACTAATTCTTTTTTCACATATTTTTATTGTAATTAATAGAGGAGTTACAGTTATATTCACCAGATAGAAGGTGAATTACTTCACACATACTGATATCCCTTCTCATGTTTTTGTCCCCATTTCCCTCCCCCACCCCGTCCCGTTATTTTGTTTTCCCCCTTCCCTTTCCTATTTCAAATAAACAAATAAATGTATATACAATATACCAGATGATAAGATACTGTAACAATATGAGAATGAGCAAGGGACAACAAAAGAGATGAGAAATAACATAGTGCATTAAGAACAACACTAACTTGCCTAATTCTATCCTGCCTATCCAGCACCTTTCTGACATCTCTTAGTCCCAAAGTCAAACAGGGCCTTGCCTGTCAGTTGTTAGACACAGCTCCCAGTCCTGCTGCGGAGTGAGCTTCTGTCCTCGTTGGTCCTCTGGGGCAAGGAGCAACTTCTGCAGGCCAAAGATCCTTGAATCACAGTCTCAGTTAAGGCCAGGAGAAGTGCAATCTCTCATTCTGGGTCCTTTGCTTATATTCTTCTTTGGCAGCTCCTCTCTGGCCCAAACTCCTTGCTTGATGGAGATTGGCTACACGCTTGGTCGGTGGTGCCCAGAGATGTGCTGGTATTTTACTCTAGCTATTTCTCTATCTTCCATGCCCAGGAGATATGTGTCCTTGCATCAGTTTTATCTCCCATGTGCACATGCCTTTAGATATAAGTTTGTATTGGCAATATAGTTCTTTAAGTGTTTTAGCTGCATTTCATCCCATTGTTTTTCATCCTAATCATATTCATTATATTAGTATTTTCACATCATATTCATTTAGTATTTTCACATCATTACCCTCTGTTCTACATTCATATCTTTATACTCATAACAAGCTCCACAAACAACAAAAAAGAAGCTGGATTATGGACTAGATAATAAGTAGATACCAAAGAATTGCTGTTAATTTTGGTAGGTGTGATAATAACTTTAGGTTATAAAAAATGTCAATAAGGGCTGGGAGTTTGGCCTAGTGGTTAAAGTGCTTGCCTAGCATGCACAAAGACCCGGGTTCGATTCCTTGGTACCACATATATACAAAAAAGCCGGAAGTGGTGCTGAGGCTCAAGTGGTAGAGCTCTAGCCTTGAGAAAGTCCAAGGACAGTGCTCAGGCCCTGAGCTTAAGCCCAGGACTGGCAAAAAAAAAAAAAAGTAAAAAAAAATGTCAATAAATGTTTTCTCAACAAAAACATGAGAAGGGGTAGCAATGATTGTTAAGCAATGCACCTTCTATCTGACCAATATAATGTAACCCTTCTATTAATTGCAATAAAATATATGTAAAAATAAATAAATAAATGTTTTCTCAGAGATGCTTTTTGAGATGTGTAGGGGATAAAAAAAATAGGATGTCTAAAAATTTCTGTGGTGTTGGCAAGTGTTTATCAATCCAACTATGGCAGAAAGTATAAATAGGGGAGGATTGAAGTCAAGCCTGGCCCAGACAAAAAGTGAGATCCTACCTCAGAAATAAATAGAACAAAGCTGAGCGCCAGTGACTCACGCCTGTAATCCTAGCTACACAGGCAGCTGAGATCTGAGGATCACGGTTTAAAGCCAGCCTAGGCATGAGAGTCTGTGAGACTTATCGCCAATTAACCACCAGAAAACTGAAAATGGTTCTGTGACTCAAGTGGTAGAGCAGTAGCCTTGAGCTGAAGAGCTCAGGGACAGTGCCCAGACCCAGAGTTCAAGCCCCATGACCACCACCACCACCAACAACAAATACCTAGAATAAAAGGCTCAAATGGCACATCTACCTAGCAAATACGAAGCCCTGAGTTCAAACCCTAGTAGTGCCATAAAAGCAAAATGAAAGGGAAAGCCTATTGTTCTGGACTCAAAGACAAACATAGCCGGAAGACTTTTATGTAAATCCTTTCAATATGTCTTAAAGTACAAATGCCAAAACACAAAATACGTATTATATGCTATAGTCATTTAAACAAAACTCTACTAATATTGCACATGGTAGTTAAAATTTGTTTCTTTTTTTTTTAAGTTTTTTTATTTTTGTCAGTTGTGTGGCTTGAACTCTGAGCCTAGGCACTGTCCCCGAACTCTTCAGCTGTACCACTTGAGCCACAGTGCTACTTCCAGTTCTCTGGTGGTTAATTAGAGATAAGAGTGGACTTGGGGCCAAGAGCGTGGCTTAGTGGTAGAGTGATGGCCTACACTCGATTCCTCAGTACCACATACTCGGAAAAAGCTAGAAGTGGTGCTATAGCTCAAGTGGCAGAGCACTAGCCCTGAGTTCCAGGCAAAAAAAAAAAAAAAGAATCACATGGACTTTAGTGCCCAGGCTGGCTTTGAACCGTGATCCTTAGATCTCAGTTTCCTAAGTATCTAGGATTCCAGGCTTGAGCCACCAGCACCCGGCTAAGATTGTTGGTTATATGAAATTTCCATTAGACACCATTGGCTAAGGTTCCACCTTTCAATCAAATCATTCATTTAACAAATATTTCCTGAGAAAATGTCATCAGCTAAATATTACTCTGTCCACTAGGGATATAATAAAGAGAAGACCTAGTATTGGCATTCATGGAATCTATATCTTCCTGCAGTTCTAATAGGGCAATTTAATCAAAGACTGTCTGTATATAAGACACCTAGATAGGAGGAGTCAAAACTGTCATAAAATCATAAGGGCCAGGAGTGGTGGCTCATGCCTGTAATCCTAGCTACACAGGAGGCTGAGGTCTGAGGATTGAGGTTCAAAGGCAGCCCGGGCACTAAAGTCTGTGAGAGGCTGGGAGTTTGGCCTAGTGGTTAAAGTGCTTGTCTAGCATGCATGAAGACCCGGGTTCGATTCCTCAGTACCACATACATAGAAAAAAGCCGGAAATGGTGCTGAGGCTCAAGTGGTAGAGCTCTAGCCTTGAGAAAGTCCAAGGACAGTGCTCAGGCCCTGAGCTCAAGCCCAGGCTTATTATTATTTAATAATTAATTAATTAATTAATAATAAAGTCTGTGAGACTCTTATCTCCCATTAGCCACCAGAAAACTGGATGTGGCACTGTGACTCAAGGGATACAGCAATAGCCTTGAACTGAAGATCTCAGACAATGCTCAGGCTCAGAGTTCAAGCCCAATGACCGAAAAAATCATAAGAAGGTCTGGGAATGAGGCTTAGTGGTAGAGTCCTTGCCTAGAATGCATGAAGCCCTGGATTCGAATCCTTGAGATCATATAAACAGAAAAACCTGGAAGTAGTGTTGTGGCTCAAGCAGTAGAGTGCTAGCCTTGAAAAAAAGAAGCCCAGGGACAGTGCTCAAACCCTGAGTTCAAGCCCTAAGACTGGCAAAAAAAAAAAAATATATATATATATATATATACACATACATATGAGAAGAAATACTTTCTGTCCCTCCGAAAAGCCTATGACAAAGTCAGGCACTGGGGCTCCCACCTGTAATCATAGTTACTCAGGAGGCTAAGATCCGAGTATCCAGGTTTGAAGCCAGTCCAAATAAACAAATGTAAGAGATGCTTATTTCCAATAAAGAAAGTGGAGATGTGACGTGACTGTCAACCTTGAGCGAAGAAGCTGAGTGAGAGCTCAAGGACCTAAATTTAAGCCTCGTTACTGGCACACCCTCCCCCCCCCCCGACACACACCCCTAC
Organism: Megascapheus bottae; assembly: GCF_031878675.1. Classification (NCBI taxonomy): domain Eukaryota; kingdom Metazoa; phylum Chordata; class Mammalia; order Rodentia; family Geomyidae; genus Megascapheus; species Megascapheus bottae. The sequence goes on along the minus strand of NC_143522.1, from coordinate 52,706,350 downwards.
TCAAATGCAAGTACAGTTACATACATTACAAAGCAGAGTATGTGGTAACTTCAGAAATATGAATTCTTAGTTTATAAATATTACTGAGCTGGGTGCTGGTAGCTCACAGCTGTAATCCTGGCTACTCGGGAGGCTAAGATCTGATCATTGAGGTTCAAAGCCAGCCTATGCAAAAAGTTCATGAGACTCTTTATTTCCCATTAACCACCAGAAAACTGGAAGTGGCACTGTGCCTGGAAGTGTTAGAAAGCACCAGTGCCAATGGCTCCCACTCATCATCAGAACTGCTTTGGAGGCTGAGATCTGAGAATCATGGTTCGAAGCCAGCCTAGGCAGTAAAGTCTGTGAGATGCTTATCTCCAGGAAACTACTCAGAAAATGCTAGAAGTGTTGTTGTGGCTCAAATGGTAGAGCACTAGCATTGAGTACAAAGACTCAAGGTGCTCAAGGACTGCACCCAAGCCCTGAAAAAAAAAAGTGATAGAAACCTAGCCTTGAGCATAAAAGCTCAGGGACAGTGCCCTTGTCCTGAATTCAAGCCCAGTGATCAATAAATAAATAAATACAGGGGCCGGGAGTCTGGCCTGGTGGTAGAGTGCTTGCCTAGCATGCACAAAGACCCAGGTTCAATTCCTCAGTACCACATACTTAGAAAAAAAGCTGGAAATGGTGCTATGGCTCAAGTGGTAGGGATCTAGCCTTGAGAAAGCCTAAGGACAGAGCTCAGGCCCTGAGTTCAAGCCCCAGGAGGGGCAAAAAAGAAAAGAATTAAAAAAATACATACATAAATAAAACACTACTGAACTGTGCATGATAATAGATATATAGCTCTGAAGGCATTTTCAGTATGAAATAAAACAGGTTTAAAGCTTTCTATAAATCTCAAATAAATATAGTAATGAGTAAGTAATGATATAAAAGATGAAGCACAGCTTGGCATAATGGCTCATTCCTGTAATCTTAGCGCCTTAAGAGGAGGAAATCCAGAGGATTTCACTTTGAGGCCAGCCCTGGCAAACATGTACAAGATATTACCGATACACTAGGCATTGCCATACAAGCCCCTCATCCTAGCTAAGTGGGAATTATCTAGAAGAATCTCAGGCCAGGATGCCCTGGTAGAGGTGAGAATCTAATTCAAAAATATCACAGCAAAAAGGGCTAGAGCCTGTATCAGGTGGTAGAGTCTCTGCTTAGCAGACCCTTGCAAGACCCTAAATTCTAACCTCAATAAAGAAATAATAGCAACAGCAACAACAACAAAAACAACAAAAGCAAAGACAAACATCCAAACCCATGAAAGCATATAATTTAGGAACACTTCTCTGAGGAAGTATAGAATGCCATTGATAACAGAGAGAAAAGAATGAGTTGATTTGGTCAGGTTTCTTAAAAGAATAGGTATTTGTTTTTCATAAGTTTTTGGTTAATTATGAGTTTTGTTTCTGTTTTCACTGTTTTGTAATTTTTTTAAACCAATACTGGGATTGAACTCAGGGCCTGAGTACTGTCCCTTAGCTTTTGCACAAGGCTGGCACTCTAACACTTGAACCACAGCTCTAGCAAAAAGCTAGAAGTTGTCTGCTCCAGTTGTCTTTGAACCATGGTCCTCAGATCAGACTTCTTAGTAGCTAGAATTATAGGCACGAGTCCCTGGCGTCTGGCTGCTTTGGTATTTATATAAACTTGAGGTCTTCCTCCTAGGTATCCAGATTTCTGGGATTACAGGTATCCATGGTCACACTTCCTAGGTATATTTGGGGGTTTTGTTGTTGTTGTTGGTGGTGGTCATGGGCTTGAACTCTGTGCCTGGGTACTGTTCCTGAGCTCTTCAGCTCAAGGCTACTGCTCTACCCCTTGAGCCACAGTGCCACTTTCTGTTTTCTGGTGGTTAATTGGAGATAAGAGTCTCCTAAACTTTAGAGCCCAGGCTGGCTTTGAACCTCAATCCTCAGATCTCAGCTTCCTGAGTAGCTAGGATTACAGGTGTGAGCCATCAGTGCCTGGCTTTTCCTAGATATATTTGAATGAGTCTTAAACCAAGTGAAAGTTTCATTTTACAGAGATGGTAAGAGGAGTATTCCAGGCAAAGTGGGGGGGAAAGCATCAACAGAGAAATTTAAATGAGAGAAAATACAAGGTGGTCCGGGGTGACTGAGGAATGGAGCATGAGATATCAAGAAGAACGGTAGGGGCTGACTTGAGTCAAACCTGAAGGAATAGACTGAAGCCTATGTACAGGAATTTAGACTTTATTTTTTTAGTCAGTGGAAAATGCATTGACTTAAAATCTTTTGGGACTTTGTAGATCAAATGAAGATTTGGGCATTGCCACCAGAGGGTAACATAGGAGATGGTCTGCCTAAGAAATTAGGGAGTGCTTTCCCTTAGCTGTTTCTACTAGAACATAAAAATATTGGGGCTGGGCACAATAGGACCTGAGACTCTTCTCTCCAGTTAACCTCTAGAAAATGGGAAGTGGGGCTTGGCTCAAGGGTAGGGTGGTAATCTTGAGTTCAAGAGCTCAGGGACAACACCCAGAAAAAGGGTAGGGTGGTAGTCTTGACCTGAAGAGCTAAGGGACATGACCCACCAAAAGAAAAAAAAGAAAGGAAAAGAAAAGAAATGACTACTAAAGCATAGGTGATTTCTTCCTGAAGTAATAAAAATGTTTTAAAATTAGATTCATGGTTGTATAATTTTATGATTTCACCAAAGTCCACTGAATTGTACCCTTAAATGAGTGAATTTTATAATATGTGAATTATGTCTTAATAAAACGATTTTTCAAAAAAAAAATATTGGGGCTGGGAGTTTGGCCTAGTGGTAGAGTGCTTGCCTAGCATGTACAAAGACCGGGTTCAATTCCTCAGTTACCACATACATAGAAAAAAAAAGAAGCCAGAAGTGTTTCTGAGGCTCAAGTGGTAGAGCTCTAGCCTTGAGAAAGTCCAAGGACAGTGCTCAGACCCTGAGTTCAAACTCAGGACTGGCAAAAAAAAAAAATTAATATTGAAACTACTAAGGGGACATTATGATGTCTCAATACATTATACACCCCATAATTTTCAAATCTGATTAAATCAAACATCTTGTTTTTTAAGTATGAAAAATGTTTAGCTGGGTGCCAGTAGCTCATGCTACTCAAAGCTAATTGTAGCTACTGAAGAGTCTGAAATCTGAAGACTGTGGTTCAAAGCCAGCTTGGACAGGCCAACCCATGAAATTCTTATCTTCAATTAATAACCTAAAAGCTAGAACTAGTTCTGTGGCTCCAGTGATAGAGTGCTAGCCTTGAGCAGAAAAGCTCACACTTGTAATCCTAGCTAGTCAGGGGACTGAGATCTGAGGATTGTGATTTAAAACCAGTCTGGGAAGGAAAGTCTATGAGATTCTTATTTTCAATTAACTACCAAAAAACCAATAGTGAAACCATGACTTAAGTGGTAGAATGCTGCTTAAGCTAATGTATAGTGTCTAGTGTCCTTGAGCTCAAACTTGAGAACCAGCACACACATATACACACACAAAGGAAATAAACAATTCATAATTATTATCTATATTCACCCTCCAGTCCAGTAGCTCACAAGAACTTTCTCCTATCAACTATAACTTAGTACCCATGGAATAACCTTTATGCCAAATATTTGTCTTTTTCTTTTTTTCTAGTCCTGGGCTTGAGCTCAGCGTCTGGGCACTGTCCTTGGACTTTCTCAAGGCTAGCGCTCTACCACTTGAGCCACAGCACCACTTCCGGCTTTTTTCTATGTATGTGGTACCAAGGAATCGAACCTGGGTCTTCGTGCATGCTAGGCAAGCACTGTTCCACTAGGCCAAACTCCCAGCCACCCTTTGGCATTTTTATTCAAGACTAGCACTTTACCACTTGAACCACAGATCTACTTTGTGTTTTATGGTGATAAATTGGAGATAAGAGCCTCCTGGACTTTTCTGACGGGGCTATCTTTGAACTATGATCCTCAACTCTCAGCCTCTTGAGTACAGGCGTGAGCCACTGGCGTCTTCTTGCTATTTTTATTTCTTCCTTTCCTTGGGACCACTGCTTTGTCTATGTGGAGTCACTGAAGGGTTTTGAGCAAGACAGAAATATAATCAACTTCGAGTTTGATAAAAACATAACTCTGGGAGCCAAATGAAGGTGGGAAGTTCTAGACAGCAAGATAACAGGAAGCTACGATGGTGAGACGGAGACAGAGGGGACAGGGCGAAGACAACGGAGAGACAATCTTGAGAGGCACAGGGAACAGGACTTAAAAACTAATTTGATATAATACTAAAAAGGGAAGAGGAAAAAAAAAGAAATAGAAGTTTCCAGCATAGGTGATTGTGAAGGTGAGGTTGGGGACGTGGTGGGGACGATAGATGTAAGAACAACTTGAGGGAAGCCAGTTGAGTTTTCAACCCAATCACCCAATGTTATGTTTTGGACCTTGAATGTCCCATAAAGACTCATATGTTAAAAAAAAAATGAGAAGGAAGGAAGCAAGGAGAGAGGGAGGGAGGGAGGGAAGGGAAGGGAAAGAAAGGGCCTGATGCGGTGGCTCACACCTATAATCCTAGCTACTCAGGAGGCTGAGATCTGAGGATCACGGTTCAAAGCCAGCCTGAAAGTCCTTGAGATTCTTATCTCCAATTAGCCACCAGAAAACTGAAAGTGTCGCTGTGGCTCAAGGGGTAGGGTGGTAGCCTTGAACTGAAGAGGTCAGGGACAACACTCAGGACCAGAGTTCGAGTCCCACAACTGACCAAAAAAAAAAAAAAGGAAGGAGAAAAAGAAGGAAGGAATAAGTGGGGGGGGGGGATTTGAGGCATGGCTTAGTTATTAGAGACTAGAAAATGAGTAAAAACATCAGGTACCGAGTTGGAGTTCCTATCTCAAACCAAAAATAAAAAGATAAAAGAAAGAGGAAGGAAGAAGGGAAGGAGGAAAGTAAAGAGAAGGGGGGAAGGAAGGAAGGAAGGAAGGAAGGAAGGAAGGAAGGAAGGAAGGAAGGAAGGAAGGAAGGAAGGGAAGGAAGGAAGGAAGGGAAGGAAAGAAAGAAAGAAGGAAAGCAAGGAGAAAAAGGAAAGGAGGAAGGGAAGAGAGGAAAGAAGAAAAGGAGAGAAAGAAGGAGAAGGGAAGGAAGGAGGGAGAAAGAAATAAAGGGAGTGAGGAAAAGAAAGAAAAAGAAAATTGTAGCACCTGGAATAGTATTTAAGTGTCCAGGCTCTGGTTTAGAGAGCTAGTCCCTGTCTGCCTTAACGTCTAATATAACAGATAATACTATTGCTACCAGTTTTGTGTCTGTTACCTATTTTTCCACTCTCATTTGTTTTGAGGCAGTGTCTCCATATGTAGCCCAGGTTGGCCTCAGACTTTTAATCCACTTGCCTCAACCTGAATACTGAGATTTCTGGCATACACTACCACTTCTAACTTCCCTTGGGGTTTTTATGTCATCCCTCTATTCTTTGATTCATTTGGTAAGAACAAATTCACGCCCAGGCTGGGAGTGTGGCTTAGTGGTAGAGTGCTTGCCAAGTATGCACAAAGCCCTGGGTTCAAGTCATCAGTACCACATATACAGAAAAGGCCAGAGTGGTGCTGTGGCTCAAGTGGTAGAGTGCTAGTCTTGAAAAAGCCCAAGGACAGTACCCCAGGACTGGCAAAAGATAATACTAATAATTCATGCCCTATATCCTACATTCCAGGCTCTCCAGCATCATGTGACACTCAGCTGCATTGTCTTCTTGAAAGGCACTCTCCATCCTGTTCTGTTTCAGAAGAGGTAGCTGTCCAAGCTAGCTGCCCACTCATCCTGGGTTTTTCGATGACTTTCTAGTTTGTGGCACCTTGTTCCTGAAGCGAGGGTTTTCTTCATTGTTGGGTAGTGTTAGATCTGCCCAGGAGAACAATCCCTCCCCAATTCTCTTCACTTACCTGAAACCATTTATCTCCTGACTGTCTATCACCTGACTGTGATTTGGCAGAGTTCCCCAGACTCTGAAGTCACTTCCACATCTGCTTTTCCCTATACAATCTGGCTCCACATGAGTCCTCTCCACTCTTCCCTTTTTCTCTTTTCCTTGCCCTCTATCTCTGCATGCCTCTATTTTGTGTGGGCTCACAGTTTGCTCTTTCCTCAAGAAACCTTTTCTTTCTAAACCATGGTGGAGGGTTTCCTTTCATTTGTGGAGAACCTTACAGATGGTAAGTACACACATTCTTTAAAGCTTTCTAAAAAAGGCACAAGGAAGGTAAAGTTGACATCTTGGATTTTGGAAAGGATTTTCTTGTATGCATTTATCTGAATAATATGAGTGATGTTAGCTTTATATGACTTTTTATGTTTCTTATATTTAAGTAGTTGTACAAAGAAGTTACCACTCAACAAATCAGTTTATGAATACAATGTGTCTTCAGCATTCTCCCCATCCCACCCGACTCAACTCTGTCAGAAAAGTGGAAGAGAATGCAAAAGGAATAGGCTGGACTCAATTGTCAACAGGCAAGGACTGTTTATTGAGGAACAGCAAGGAACATAGACCTTCCCACGGAATTGGAGGTTGTGCTCAGGCACTGGGTTTGGGGGTAGGTTTATATAGGGCTTAACAAGGAGGTAAAAATTTAAAAATGGACCAGGTGCAGTGACTCATGCCTGTAATCCCAGCTACTCAAGAGGCTGAGATCTGAGGATCAAGATTCAATGCCAGTGGGGGCACTAAAATCCTTGAAACTCTTATCTCCAATTAACCACTAGGAAACAGGAAGTGGCTCTGTGGCTCAAGGGGTAGAGCAGTAGCCTTGAGCTGAAGAGCTCAGGGACAGAGCCCAGGCCCAGAGTCCAAGCCCCATGACCGACAATAAAATAAAAAAAAATAAAATGAGTTATGGTCTCTTGGGGGCCCTGGGTGGTGTTCTTGGCCAGGCCCACACACAGTGGAATGCTCTACCAGGTGGGGGAGGGACGGGGGGAGGGTGCATTATCCCCCAGGGAACAGGTCAGAAGGAGGCTGCCTGCAGACAAGCACAAGAGCATGCACCTGGTGTTCTACTTGACCCTGGGGAATACGGCAGCACTCCATCCTTCAAACTCCACCCTTCAATTTTCTTAATTTACAGGTTCTGAAAATAAATTCTTTTCTGCCTGAATCATGTGGCAGTTTCCTTTCCGTGAATCTTACAGTAAGTGAAGTAATTCAGACCCAGAGAGACAAATGACAGATTTTCTCTCACATGAGAAAGCTAAAACTAGGGCCGGGAGTTTGGCCTAGTGGTTAAAGTGCTTGCCTAGCATGCATGAAGACCCAGGTTCGATTCCTCGGTACCACATACATAGAAAAAAGCCAGAAGTGGTGCTGAGGCTCAAGTGGTAGAGCTCTAGCCTTGAGAAAGTCCAAGGACAGTGCTCAGGCCCTGAGCCCAAGCCCAGGACTGGCAAAAAAAAAAAAAAAAAAAAGAAAGAAAGAAAGCTAAAACTAGTCTATAAATGTACAAGTAAACACATAGCTATGTAGTTTCCTAAAGTACAAATTATTTCCCTTTGGACTTTTGAATGCATTGCTTCATTTAAACATCTAGCATTGCTTGTGAGAAATACAACACTATTCTGATTCCTGAAATCACGGACAGTACCAAACTCTATTAATACTTCCTTTGTTAGGTAAATAAGCTATACTGAGAGTGGGGGGGAGGAGAAAAAGATGTAATATGTTTATCTATGGTCATTGAAGTTCTTGAAGATAAATCATCTCATCACCATTGTATTATTAATGTCTAAAAGTTGTTCACTAATTGACTAAAGTAATGGCATTAGTTCAACATACGGAGGTATGTGTATTTCTATTTATTTTTTTTTTATTTGCTATACTGTCACTTGAGCTCAGGGTCATTGACGGGAATCTGCTGTGTTTCTCATAACTCAATGTTGCCTCTAGGGCATGGCTCTACAGACATTGCCAGAATTCTCCAGAATCTTAGCAGCTAATCCTGAAGGATGGGAATCTAAATGTGAGAGCCCGTCCTCCCCCTCCTCAGGTGACAGGCTCCAGGTTCCTCAAGGCAGGCCACACACCGGGCTGAACCATAACCTGCACAATGGATTTGCACAATAGGTTCCCAGAACCACACTTAAGCCACCAACTTGCAAGGCCCATCCCCAAACTCTTTGAGCCTTTCAGCCCTATGATCCTGTTCCCACCCAAGATCCTTCTTAAAGTCCTTCCACCTCTGTCTCCATTATGTTTCATGTCTCTCAACCTCAGGTCACCCTGGGTCCCTCATCAACTTTCATTAAAGTTGATCTGGTCTGTTGAGGTGGGTATCTTTGTTTTCTTATTTTCCTGCCTTTTGAATCCATCCTTTTTCCCTAAGAGTCTTGAGCCTACCTACTTAATTCTCTTGAGTCATGTTTCCAGCCTGGCATTGGGCTGGTTAGTTGGAGATGGAGTCTCACTGATTTTTCTGCCCAAAGTCAAACTTCTGCTTTCATTCTTCTTAGTAATCAGGATTATAAGTGTGAGGCCACAGTCATTTGGCATGATCTAATTTCTATTAAAGTTTCTTTCTCTACTAATCTAATAAATGATGTAGTATTGGAAATCTGAAAGACTACATTCTCTTATCATAGATTCTGTATTCTATATCAATGTCTCAAAACTGCTCTACCAAAAGTTTCCCATGAGGGGCCGAGAGTTTGGCCTAGTGGTAGACTGCTTGCCTAGCATGCATGAATACCCTTCCTCAGTTCCACATACACAGAAAAGTTGGAAATGGTGTTGTGGCTCAAGTGGTAGAGGGCTGGCCTTGAGGAAAGCCCAAGGGTCAGAGTTCAGGCCCTAAGTTCAAGCCCCAGGACTGGGGAGAAAGAAAAAGTTTCCCATGACTAGATCTGGAAATTTTCAGGTGTAACCTGGGTGATCAGGATATAATCTCAGAGAAAGGGGAGTTGACTGCCTTCAGGTCTTCCTGGCAGCTGCATTAACATAGGTGCTGGGCGCAGACTTCCTGCGTGGGAAGCAAAAGGGGTGGCGACATTCAAACTGGCACAGAGAAAAGCTGTGCTCTTCCCGAGCGCCGCCCCCCAGCAAACCTAACAGTACCACAGAAGTAGAAAACACCGGAAGTGGTGCTGTGGCTTAAATGGTAGAATGCTAGTCTTGGGCAAAGCTCAGTAGTGCCTAGGCCCTGAGTTCAAGCCCCAGGACTTAAAAAAAAAAGGGGGTGGGGGGGTGGGAAAGGAAGATAAAACTAAATTGTTGTCTTTTAGTCCTCTGACAATTCTGATAGAGGAGACAAAGAAGCAAATAAATAATGTTAGATAATCTTTTAAAAAAGCAATCAAGATTCTAGTTTTGAAGTTCCAGTTTTCTAGAGGCTAAGGCAAGAAGATTATGAGTTTGAGGCCAGACTGGGCTACACTGTGAACACCTTATCTAAAAGGAATTTATTCATAGATGACCCAGCAACATGGTAGGTAGTAAGGAGCTCCTCTAGGGATACCTGCAAGAAGTGTTTTTTTTTGTAATGGTGTAACAGTTTAACAAAGGAATGCCAGGAAGCTGAGACCTGTTGTCAAGGGGATGGGAGAGAGGGGGGATGGGCACATGCACTCATAATATTCAATTTACATAGGTGAAAATAGAACCAGATAACTTAGGAGGATGGGTGGGGCTGGGAAAGATGAGGAAGGATGGAAGGAGTGACATTGATCAAGATATCATTGTAGGGCTGAGACCGTGGCTGAGTGGAAGAGTGCTGGCCCAGCATGCATGAAGCCCTGCCTTTGATTCCTCATACCTCATACACAGAAAAAGCGCTAAGTGAAGCTGTGACTCAAGTGGTAGAATGCTAACCTTGAGCACAGAGACAGAGCCTAAGCCCTGAGTTCTAACTCCAGGACGCAAAAGGAAAAAAAATATGACATTATACTCATAAAATGTTTGTACAACTGCTTGAAGATAATTTTTATTTTAAATTTAAGTGGTTTTGGTTGAAGTTGCTGCTGGGGTCGGGGTGGGTGGGGGCCCGAGGAAGAGCTGTGTGTTCTGAGACTGAAGGACCAAGGAAAAGGAAGAAGACTCTGTGGACTGCACTCATCACTGGGTCAGGACCAAGGCTTTTTTTTTTTTGCCCATTGTGGGGCTTGAACTCAGGGCCTGATCTCTGTCCTTGGACCTTTTTCCTCAAAGCTAGAGCTCTACCACTTGAGCCACAGCATCACTTCCAGCTTTTTTCTATGTATGTGGTGCTGAGGAATAGAACCCAGGTCTTCATGCACGGTAAGCAAGCAGTCTACCACTAGGCCAAACTCCTGGCCCTACCCTATGTGCTTCTATCACCAGACAAAGCAAGGCTAAGACATGACCTGATTTATGTTTATAAAGGATCAATCTAGATAGAACATTACTTGCCAACATTTGCAAGGGTTCAGTCTCCAGATGAAGGAAGGAAGGAAAGGAGGTAGGACAGGAGAGGAGAGGAGAGGGGACGGGGGAGGAGAAGGGAGGGGAGGGGAGGGGAGGGAAGGCTCAAGTGAGAACTGACAGGGAATGTGATGAACCAAGTACTAACATTAAATTTAGTCAGTATCTATTTTTGAAACAGTAAAGATAAGACCCTTACTGTTACATGTTTCTAATGGGTTTCACCAAGGCATATTCGTAATTTGATAGGAATAATTCAATAAAGAATAAAAATGTGGGGCTGAAATATAGCTCAGTGGCAAAGTGCTTGCTTAGCAAGTGCAATGTCCTGGGTTTGATCCCCAGTAATAAAAGAGAAAAGACAAAAAAAAAAAGAATAAACATGTTATGGTGAATGAAAGAGAGGAATAAATCTAAGAGCAAAGACACTGAGCAGGGAGATGGGGCAGCGTCACTGGCACACACATGGCAAAGAGCATAGACACACAGGCTAAAAATTCATTTCTGTGGGAGGGAAGGCCCAGCTGAAAGACAGTAAATAAAAGATGTAGAAATCCTCTTCTGCACACTTCTATTTTGTCTGAGTCCCAGAGATGTTACCAGGAAGTGAAGATGTAGAGGGGCCAACTAGAAGGGAAGGGTATGTGGAGTGTGAGCTGATTGCAAGTGTGCAGTGCTGCACGGGGCTGAGGGTCTATCTGAGATCTGTGTTCAACTTGGAATATGTTCAATCAAAACCTGCTTTTTGTCTTTTCCCCTTTCGGTACCCCAGGCCCTGTCCAGACACTGAGGACACTGGGGGTTCCATATTACAGTTAGCTAACTGGCTTTTTTTTTTTTTTTTTTTTTTTTGGCTGGTCCTGGGGCTTGAACTCAGGGCCTTCACAGTCCTTGAGCTTCTTCTGCGAGAAACTAGTACTCTCTACCACTTGAGCCACAGCACCATTTTCACCTTTTTCTATGTATGTGGTACTGAGGAATCAAACCCAGGGCTTCATGCATGCTAGGCAAGCCCTCTACCACTAGGCCACATGCCCGGCCTTCTTTGCTTATTATATATTAAAGTAATCACCTTTTAGGCAGGTGCTAGTAGCTCATGCCTGAAATAATCCTAGCCACTAACAAGGTTGAGATCTGAGGATCGTGATTCCAAACCAGCCTGGGCAGAAAAATCTGTGAGACTCTTTTCTCCACTTAACCAGCAAAAAGTGGAAGTGGCTGTGCACTGGCGGCTCACATCTGTAATCCTAGCTGCTCAGGAGACAAGAAGATCGAGGTTGGAGCTAGCCTGACAGGAAAGTCCTTAAGACTTGTCTACAATAAACTACCAAAAGAGCTGGAACTAGGGCTGATCTCAAATAATAGAGAACTAGTCTTGAGCAAAAGAAGCTCAGGGACATCACCCAGGCTCTGATATCAAGCCCCAGTACCATCACAAAAACAAGCAATCATTTTTTTTGTTTATTCACTCATATTTATTGAGCACAAGCACAGGTACTGGATTCTAACCATGAAGAAAGCCGGTCTCGAACTTCTAGGGACTCACCATTCACATCTAAAGACATGAACCTTCATCTTCGGTAAACGTAATAAAAAGCAATTAGGCAATTAGCAATTAGTAGTTCCACTTGTAAGTATTTAGAACTAGAGTTCACCTAAACAGAAGAATGAGAGACTGGGCCCAGCAAAGAATGCATCGAGGTATGTTCTGCTACATCTTTATTTCTTTCCCACTAATGTTGGGCTAAATGGCCGGAATCCAGCTAAGTGCAGCAGACAGAGAGATAATCTGCTGGAATTTTTGTCTCTAGTGTCAGAGCAAGGATTCATCATCCTCTCCAGAGAGTGTGAATTAATTATCCATCATGACAAGTCAGAGTCTCCTCTATCCAAATTCTCAGCACCGAATAAATTCTAGAAGACACAACTGTCTTTGAACTTATGAATGTGTTCAAAAGGCAAAAAGGCAAACTGAAAAGGGTTTATTAACATTTCATCTTCCTTTCTTCCTGACCTGTTTTGACCTTTTAGGGTTTTGTTTTTAATTTCCCATCCTTTTTCTTTTGTCTTCTGCTTTTCCCTTTTAAAATTGTGAAGACTTCTAGAGGTGGTGATACGAGACTGGCCTTACCAAACATGAAAGCCCAAATTCAAATCCTGGGATCATTAAAAAACAAAACTTTTTTTTGTCAGAATTGTTGGCCCCAGAAGCCATTAAGTAATGTACTGTAAACTTTAATTTATGTACCATAAGCTTTAATTTAATTTCGTCTGTCCGGGACATGTAGGACATGAATTGAATAGGACTAGGTGCCAATGGCCCATAGCTATAATCTTAGCTACTCAGGAGACTGAGATGTGAGGATCATGAAATTAGCCCATGCAGGAGATTCTTATCTCCAATTAACCAATAAAAAGACAGAAGTGGAGCTGTAGCTCAAATGGAAGAACCTCATCCCTGAGCAAAAAACTAAGGGATACCATCTAGGCCTTGAGTTCAAGCCTCAGTACTAGGAGAGGGAGGTAGGGACAAAGGGAGAGGGAGGGAAGAAAAAGAGAGGGAGCGGGAGGGAGAGACTGAGGAGACTGAGTTGTCTTTAGGTAGAGGCTTGGGTTTTGATGGTAACCTTAGAATTCACTGCTCTATTACAGAGAACAAAAATAAAATCCTGTCATTTGGTTCCAGAAAAATGACAACAACATGCAAGAATGGAGTGGATGAGTTTTTGTGATCCAGTGTTTTGCACTAACAGTCACTTTCCATGTGTTGGTTCTAAAAGGAAATATCACAACATGAGTGTTTTGTCTACTAGTAACATGTCAACTCCCTTTTTATACAGTAGGTGTCAGCCACACACAGCCTTCTCTTTCTGAGTCCACGCAGAATTTGCAAGTGAACAACCGTACTCATCCTTTCTCTGGTTAAAAGGATTGATTTCTTCTCATTGTAGGCATGCAAAACAATAAGAACAGTCATTCATATACTAAAATCATATTAAGTGTCGAAGATAAGGACAAGCAGAGGACTATGTGAAGAGGGTGAGAAATGTCAGGAGACACAGCTTGAGTCCCATGAGCCCCCATGAATAGATGAAGTCTTGACCTTACGAAGAAAGTCTTAATACCCAGTTAAAGCCAAATGTAGCAGTCAATGCAGAGCCACAGGCGGGAAGATCTTGAGTTTGAAGCCAGTGGAGGCAAATTTAGAAAGACCTTATCTATAAATAAACAAACAAATAAGTAAATAAATAAAGAGAGAGCCTAGAGTTACTTTCCTAACAAGCATGAGGCCCTTAGTTCAATCTCTAACACTTCAACAATAATCAATCCATTAAAGCTTCCGTTATGACACCTACTCAAGAACATATGGAGGACCAGAGTTCAAGGCCAGCCTGGGCTACAAAGAGAGATCCTATCTAACAATAACAAGAGGAAGAAGAAAAAGAAGAAGGGGAAGGGGAAGGAGAAGGAGGAGAAAGGTCCAGTCTAGAGTCTTCATTTCCTCCAGGTGACAGAATTTGAAGTATTCACAAGTAGCTATGGAGTTTCTGAAAACAGCAGAAGTATAAACCACTCATATCTTAGTTTATTGACTCTGTGTCTGGTCTTTGGCCTCAGGTGAGACATTACCTTGAGCTCAACTTCCTAAACCATTAAAATGTTAAAATAATAATAATAATAAGGGATAGTGGAGGTTTAGCTCTGTGGGAAATAGTTTCCTAGTAAAGCCCTGTGTTTGATTCTCATCACTACAAAAAGTAAAGGTAAATTTAAAATAACAAGCTTTAGAAAACAGTTTTTAGGCCGGGAGTTTGGCCGAGTGGTAGAGTGCCTGCCTAGCATGCATGAAGACCCGGGTTCAAGTCCTCGGTACCACATGCATAGAAAAAAGCTGGAAGTAGTGCTGAGGCTCAAGTGGTAGAGCTCTAACCTTGAGAAAGTCCAAGGACAGTGCTCAGGCCCTGAGCTCAAGCCCAGGACTGGCAAAAAAAAAAAAAAAAAAAAAAGAAAACAGTTTTTAGGGGCTGGGAGTTTGGCCTAGAGGTAGAGTACTTGCCTGGCATGCACGAAGACCGGGGTTCAATTCCTTGGTAGCACATACATAGCAAAAAAAAAAAAAAAAAAAAAAGCCAGAAATGGTGCTGTGGCTCAAGTGGCAAAACTCTAGCTGAGAAAGTCCAAGGACAGTGCTCAGACCCTGAGCTTAATTAAGCCCAGGACTAGCAAAAATAAATAAATAAATAAATAATAAAAAATAAAACAAAACAGTTTTTAGACCATAAAGCATTATTCAAATGCTGAGAGTAAAAATATAAAGATGGATGTCAATTAGAGTTATGACAACAAAAAGAAGTCAGTGCTCAAAATGTAATGAACTCCAATTAACATTTTTCTTTACAGATTTTTCTCAATATATAACATCAAAACTTTCTTCTCTCCTGTTTGATTTTTTTGTTTTTTTTCTCCTGTTTGATGTTAATTGTTTGAAACTTTGATACATTTAGAGTTCATGTCACAAAAAAGACCCCAATTTTAATGGAGATCTATAATATGATTTTTTTTGAAGTAGAGGAGAGTCCTATGCTAGCTTTTATATCAAATCATTAATAGACAGGCACCAGACACTTAATATGTTCAGAGTACTCAAAAATAGAAATAATAATCTTCAACATTTTGGTATTACACTGTATCCCAAGAATGTCTTTGATCATTCAACATCACGTAGCTTCCTAAATTCATAAACTGAGAATACTAAATTTACTACATTGTCTGCTTGCACTGGTTTTGACCAATACTAAACTAAAAACAATACTGAAAGAACTCACGTTTGAGAAGTAGAAACATGGTTTTATTTTTTGATTTCTTGAAAATTGAGCAGAAGTCTTCAAAGTGGATCTTTAATGATGAATCTGTCCAGTTTTCCCTCCATGCTTTCTAAGATTGTCAGGGAAAGGGAGGCAATTTCTTTCTCTCTCTCTCCCTCTCTCTCTCTCTCTCTCTCTCTCTCTCTCTCTCTCTCTCTCTCTCTCTCTCTCGCTTTTATTTTCCATGACTCATTGCCTCCCATGGAGTTTTGTGCTATATATTCCTTGACTTGTCCTTTTTGCGGAAAATCCTTTATACACCACCCCCACCTGTTTTTTCTTTTCTTTTTTTTCTTTTTGCTGAGCTTTCAATTTACTCTATCTTAAACCAGCAGAAGGAGAAGGGGTTGAGAGCTCAACCTTTGAAACATCTTGCTGAGTGATCAAGGGGCAGACTGAGAAGAGGATTGCTGATCAGACTTTTGCCATTTGCAAAAGTTTGGGCTGCAGTAGTTCAATGAAACCCATTTTAAAGAATTAAGTATTTATTTTCCTACATTCTTTTGGAAGATTCTCTAAAATACGACGTCTAATTTCGGTAGTAAGTGGTTAGTATGGGGAGTTTTTATTTTTTTAGCCACACTTAAAAGTTTTTAAAAATTACATTTATATATCATATATATATCAGACTTAACAGTATCATCTACTATTATTGCTTCATGTTGTTCATTCTAGCTCTTGTGGTAAAGCAACAATTTGAAACTCTTCAAGGAAGCAGGAGAACTATCCACATGGAAATAAGTTACTCATCTTTTAACACTAACATCTGCTTCATGAGTGGTGAAGTGCTGTGTTCTGGGGTGTTTTTAAAGTGTCGATACAGAGTCTTGAACTCAGGGCCTGGGGGTGTACCTTATAGGCTGGTGTTTTACCACCTGAGCCACAGTTCCATTTCCAGCCTTTTGGTGGGACTTCCTGCTGCAACTGGCTTCTCACTGGGTTCAGAAGATCCCAGCCTCCTGAGTAGTTAGGATGACAAGATCTGAGCCTCCCGAGTAGTTAGGATTGCAAGACCTCGGCCTCCTGAGTAAGAATTACACGCCTGAGCCACCAGTTCCCAGTTTCCATTGTGCTTTTGCAAATAACGAACAGGTTCAGAGAAAGAAAGATGGGGGAGGGGGAAGCAAGCTGCAGTTCAGGTTCAGAGAACCAGCAATGGCCGCCAACTAAATGCAGAACTTGCATTTCTTCCATTTCTTTCTCAGTAATTCCGTTATTCTCCTTGCTGGCGTGTGAATGTTCCCTGTTTTCAAGAGCCAGCTTGACAGTGACGCTCTCCTGGGTGTCTCCTGGGTCCTCACATGATCCACTTAAATATTTTAATACCTCGGCCAGTTTGTTTCTGCTGGCATTAGAAGTATCCGCACAACTGTTCCCTTATTTATAAGGCTCCCAATTGCTGAACGACTTGTAATGCAATCTCTCCCGGAGCCGCGGGTGCGAAAGGATTCGACTTCCCCTGGGCGGGGAGGAGGCCGCTGGGACCCGCGGGGACGCGTCGTCGCCGCGGGGGTCTCGGGGGAGGCCGGAGGTAATATTTAAATCGCCGGGGGAGGAGAAGGGGCTGAGGATGCGGAGCAGAGGCGGCGGCGGGGGCGGAGCCTCGGCCGGCGAATAAAAGCCCGGGCCGGGAGGGAGGCACGCCGGCGTGCGCAGGAACCACTCTCCCGTAACCTGGAACGATGGAGCCGTGCGAGCCCTGAGCGCCCAGATCCGACCCGGGAAAGCAGGGCGCGGAGAGAGGACGCGAAGGGGGACTGGTGGAAACTAGAACAAACCGGTCAGGTCTGCCGTTTTATTTTTCTGGAAGAGGAAAGCACCTGAGGATTGCTTTTTTTCCCTCTTCTTCTTCTTCTTCTTCTCCCCTTTGGCTACCGAGAGCTACTTTCATCCTTATCATAAAGACTTACGGGCTGGCAAAGGCCATCCCAAGAGTCTACCATAAACCAGTGCTTGCGTGGTACACGCGGACACGGCCCTTTCGGGAGAATTCCCACGGGAATCTCCGGTTCCCGTTCTGTTTTGGTATTTGCACATCTATATGCCTCTGACATTTGTTTCTTCTTCTTTGGAAGCAATACCTCGGTTCTCTGCTTTTTATGAGCAGTAGTGACAAAGTGTCAGCACAAAGTAGGACTATTTTTTTAAGTTGTCCCTTGTACCTGCTGTTTTCTTTTTAAAGAGAATTTGAGTGGTTCCTATTTTGGAAAAGGGCATCTTAATTTGAAAGCCTCTACACACGTGCGCGCACACGCGCACACGCACATTTAGAAAAAGAGGCAGCTTTTGGAGTCCTACTAAGAAAAGATGGCAAAAGGAGCCAGGCACCGAAACAACACTGAGAAGACCCAGCCCGGTGAGAGCAAGTCGGAGGACAAGCCCGAGGCCGGGTCCGGAGCGGGCGGAGTGGCCCTGAAGAAGGAGATCGGGCTGGTCAGTGCCTGTGGGATCATCGTGGGTAAGTCCGGGTCCTCCCCCTCGTCGGGGGGGGGGGTCTTCTGGCGGGACTGTGGCCTCCTGCTGAGGAAGGCATCCTCAGCATCCGTGCTCTCAACCCCAGCTCTGCTGGTTCAGGGTGAGAGGTGTCAGCCCTGATAAGCATGATGCAACTCTCCCTCCAAACCAGTCATTACAAATCTAGCGGAGATGCATCCAGCCAGCCCCGACTGGGAACGGGTGAATTCCCCATCAGGTGCTCTGGGTTCTTCTCCAGGAGGTCCCGATTCAGCCTGACATACCTGGATTTTTTGTTAGGCGTGTGTGTGTGTGTGTGTGTGTGTGTGTGTGTGTGTGTGTGTGTGTGTGTGTGTGCGCGCGCGCGCATGTACCTGTGTGCATACACATCCTGGGACTTGTGTTCTCACTAGCTGTGTGTGTGTGTGTGTGTGTGTGTGTGCGCGTGTGCGCGTACGCGCACGCATGCATACGAGTCAGTCCTGGGGCTTGAACTTAGGATCTAGATACCATCCCTAAGGTGTTTTTTTGTTTTTGTTTTTTTTTTTCCCCCCAGCACTCTACCACTTGAGCCTAAGCTCCACTTCTGGCCTTTTGGTATTTAATTGGAGATGAGAGTCTTTCTGCCAGTGCTAGCTGGCAGATCTCATCCTGAGTAGCCAGAATTACAGGCATGAGCTACAAGCACCCCGCTGATACCTGGATTTTAAATTAGCTTTTATTTAGCCTCCTCCACTTTCGGATTGACTCTTGAGGCATCTCTAGTAGAAATGTTATAGCTTTATGTTTGAAGAAATTGGCATGTGTAATAAAAATTATCCATAGTAGTGATAATGATGATTTTTTTCCCCCTAGCCCTTTCTATCCATGAACATTTGCAGCGATTTCTCTGTGTGAGGGAACAGGGGGGGCTGTTATTCCCATTTCACAGATGAGGGATTAAGGAAAGAGGGAGAAGACAGATTGTGCTCTTCTGCAAACTGTTAGTTTGCATTTTATAATTAAAATTCACTGGTGGAATCCACCTGTTTTATTTTTTAACCCACAAATGATCCTGTAAGGTTCTCAGAGAAAGTCAGAAGTAACTAGTGTGGGAGGCTGGGAGTTTGGCCTCAGGTAGAATGCTCACCTAGCATGCAGGAAGACCCTGGGTTCGATTCCTCAGTACCATATACATAGAAAAAGCTGAAAGTGGTGCTGTGGCTCAAGTGGTGGAGCTGGAAGTGGTGTGTGGCTCAAGTGGTGGAGCTCTAGCCTTGAGAAAGCCCTAGGATAGTTCCCAGGCCCTGAGTTCAGCCCCCCAACTGGCAAAAATGGGGGGAGGGGGATGGGAGTGTGGTAGTGTGCTTGCCTAGCACACACGAAGCCCTGGGTTCAATTCCCCAGAACCATATACACAGAAAAGGCAGGGACCCTCTAGACAACATTCAGGCCCTTGTGTCATCTTTCTCCAGAGGTCCATTGTGAAGGCTTTCTATGCCTTGGTGCCCATGAACGGTTTCTGGATTTCTCCATGTTCCATGCATAGCTCAGAGACACTTGGCACTTGAGCAATAGTGACACTGGAGAACACTGTGGAAGGCAAATGAAATGAGTGCAGTATCCTGATAATTCTCATCACCTTTACACCCAGAACTCAAGGAGTATATTGTCTCCTATATTTTTTTCAAAATAGAATCCCATTTTATCTAATTTCTGATTCTGAGAGATTTTTCCACTCATTTATAGTCATAAAAAATACAATGTTTATCTTGGGCCGGGAGTTTGGCCTAGTGGTAGAGTGCTTGCCTAGCATGCACAAAGACCCGAGTTTAATTCTTTGGTATCACATACATAGAACAAAGTTGGAAGTGGTGCTGAGGCTCAAGTGGTAGAGCTCTAGCCTTGAGAAAGTCCAAGGACAGTGCTCAGGCCCTGAGTTCAAGCCCCAGGACTGGCAAAAAAAAAAAATAAAGTACAATGTTTGGGCTGGGACTGTGACTTGGTGGTGGAGTGCTTGCCGAGCATGCATGAAGCCCTGGTTTGGAGTCCTCAGAACCACATAAACAGAAAAGGTGGAAGTGGCACTGTGGCTTGAGTGGTAGAGTGCTGGCCTTGAGCAAAAGAAGCTCAGGGATAGTGCCTAGTAGGTCCTGAGTTCAAGCCCCAGGCCTAACAAGACAATGTTGTTGAGCTCCAGTGGCACATGTCTATAAACCCTAGCTACTCAGGAGGTTGAAATCTGAGGATCTTGGTTCAAAGTCAGCCTGTGTGCCTTTTATCGCCAATGAAGCATACAAAAAAAGCTCAAGTGGCAAAGCACCAGCCTTGAGCATCAAAGCTCAGAAACAGCTCCCAGGCCCCGAGTTCAAGTGCCAGGACTGGCACAAATAAATAAAATTAATACAATGTTATAAAAAAGAAAGCTAACACCATTATCTTCTCATCTTTTCTTCTATTCTTTCCTTCATCTCAGTGCTCCAAAAACTAAGGTCAACTAGGTACTCCATATTTATAGCATATGCCAATTTCAGGTCTATAAATAGCTCTTTTGTCAATTTGACTGATAGGATTAAGTTTTTTTCCTTTGAGAAGACTCTGATTCATGCACAGCTGTGCTCACACATGCAACACAAGCACACATACATACATACATGCACACACATACACAATCAAACCTCCCTCTTCCTGCCTCAGACTGCCTGTTCATCCTTTCATCTGTGCAGGTATCCATGAATGGAGGCTATTTTCCCAAATACTGAAGTTTTTAATCTTTAACTTTGTGTGTGAGTACACATATGAGTGCACATGCATACACACACACACACACACACACACACACACACACACACACACACACACACCCCAGCATGATGGATTAAACGGAGGACCTAGGTTCAGTCCCTGAGCTTTTTTGCTTAAGGTTGACACTCTACCACTTGAGCCATACCTCTGTTTCTGGCTTTTTCATGGTTAATTGGAGATCAGAGTCTCCCAGACTTTCCTGCTTGGGCTGGGTTTAAACTGTAATCCTCAGCTCTCAGCCTCCTGAGTGGCTAGGATAACTGTCATAAGTCACTAGCCCCTGGTTTCTTCAACGTTTTTCAAGTATATGACAGTGTCCCAGTGTAGTTAGGCACAGTTTCAGTGGTATGGCTGGTACCATCTGCCTGTGACCTAATAAATGATACTTCAATGTGAGACAGCCCCAGCACTCCCCAGGGTGACCTTATGGTAACAAGAATAACAAGTCGGTGAAAAGAATTCCAAGCACAGTGTGTGATTTCAGAGGAATGAGGTTATTTCTTTGACATGTAAGAATTGTTCTGCTCTCATTCATGCAAGGATGAGAAATACATTTTCCCTTCTGAATAATATGGGAGCCAAATCCATTCTACTAACCCTCCTGTGTGGCTGTTGAATTGCAGATGTGCTGAGGAGCTGCCCTGAACTCGTCTAGAAGAGTTTCAAAGGGGATGACAGCAATGCACTTTCCTTTTTTTTTTTTTTTTTTTTTTTTTTGGTGGTGGCACTTGAACTCTGGGCCTGAGCACTGTCCCTGAGCTCTTCGGCTCAAGGCTAGTGGTCTACCACTTGAGCCATAGCACCACTTCTAGCAGTGTAGATTTTTACAAGGTAAAATGCAAAGACACAACTGGCTTTCTTCATGCAGAATTCAGTGACTCGGTGTTCTGTTACCAACATTATGGAAGAAAGAAGAAAATGTAGAGCTTTTAAAAAAGCTTTACAGGAACCAGGCACCAGTGGCTCATGCCTGTAATCCTAGCTACTCTGAGATCTGAGAATCACAGTTCAAAGCCAGCCCAGGCAAGAAAGTCTGGGAGATTCTTACAAACTACTCAGAAAATGCCAGAAGTGGCCCTGTGGCTCAGGTGGTAGAGTGCTAGTTGTAAGCCAAAGGGGCTCAGGGATAATGCCCAGGCCCTGAGTCCAAGCCCAAGGTCCAGAGGGAGAGAGCAGAGAGAAAATTTCCTAAATGGATGGGATAAAAAATAGCATTTGCTCTAAATCTATGTATCTCATACTCAACTGACCTAGAGGGCTAAGTTGAAATTATTATAAGCTCATAAAACTTCACTCTCAACCATCATAGATGATTAGGCATAACGGAGTGGTGGGTATTATGGAAATACAAAATAACAAAAGATTCATGACTTTGAGTTTAATTTATAATCTTGATTAGGAAGATGAGATTTATGTAAATGAACAGAGAACATTGAAAATTACAGTATGGCTCAGTTATAAGATAAGGAGGAGGGGCCGGGAGTTTGGCCTAGTGGTTAAAGTGCTTGCCTAGCATGCACAAAGACCTGGGTTCGATTCCTCGGTACCACATACATAGAAAAAAATAAAAGCCGAAAGTGGTGCTGAGGCTCAAGTGGTAGAGCTCTAGCCTTGAGAAAGTCCAAGGACAGTGCTCAGGCCCTGAGCTCAAGCCCAGGACTGGCAAAAAAAAAAAAAAAAGATAAGGAGGAGAACGAAGTTAAGTGAATAGCAGGAAAGAAAGGTTTGTACCAACAACCAGGTAAAGAAGCCCAGAGAGATAAGCAACTTAGGGAGGTCACACAACTAAAATGTCTTGGAGCCAGGATTCAAATGTAGAGTTTGTCTGAATTTTAAATCAAGTTCTAAATATTATTTTCTACTATTTCTTTTCTTACATCCTAAAGGAATATTTTCATTTAGAACCTGGTCAAGAGCCCTTTGTGTGCGGGGGAGGGGGGTGCGCACGCGTGATACTAGTACTGGGACATAAACTCAGGGCCTAGGACCTCTCCCTTAGAGCTTTTTGCTCAAAGATAGTACTCTACCATTTGAACCACAGCTCCATATTCAGCTCTTTGATGATTAATTGGAGATAAGAGTCTCATGGACTTTCCTGCCTGGCCTAATTTTGAATTGTGATCCTCAGACCTCAGCCTCCTAAGTAGCTAGCTATAGTAGATTAAATGTATGAGACAAAAGCACCCATCAACAATCAAAAAAAATACTATTGACTGATTGATTTAGGCAAAAATCTTTTGATGTGGCAAACCTAGTCTCAAACAGCAATCCTCTTGCCTCTCAAGTGCTGGAAATATAAGAATATACTACTAAACTGGCTAAAAAAGCACTCTACTTACTGAGATCTTAGTAAATGCTAGTTCTTGTGCTCTGAACTCTTTCCATGTATTTATCTTATCATATCCACAGTTATAAGGACAAGAATATGATTATGTTGAGTATGGGAAAGTTGAATCACAGAGCTAGTAGGATCACAGGACTGATAACTGAGTGGCCTAACTCCAGAGCCACAATCCTTCACCGGTCCTTATTTGTAACTAGTAACCAAGAGAGAAGGAAGGAGGCTGGGAATGTGCCTTAGTGGTAAACTGCTTGCCTAGCATGTATGAAGTCCTGGGTTTGATTCCTCATTGCCACATACACAGGAAAGCCAGAAATGATACTGTGGCTCAAGTGGTAGACTGATAGCCTTGAGCAAAAAAAAAGCTAAGGCATAGTGGCCCAGACCCTGACTTCAAGCCCCAGGACTGGCAAAGCCGGGGAGGGTGGAAAGAAGGAAGGCAAGCAAGCAGGCAGGCTGCTGTGTACAGCATGGTAATGGAGTAGACAATGGATTGGAATCTGGGAAGACTATGGGTATCGTACTAAAAAACATGGAAAAGACATTTTTTAAAAAAGGACAGCTAATAGCATATGCAAGTAATCTTAGCATATGGGAAGCTGAGGCAGGAAGCTTGAAAATTCAGGGTCAGCCTGGGCTTCCATAATGACACCCTGTCTTAAAAAAAGGGGGGGGGGAATAGAGAAATGTGGTTGCAAGTACAACTGTATCGAAATGGCACTGGGTTAATGGAAACATTCAAGCCCAAAAGATTTCAGACTCAGATGCTTTACCATTTCAGAGGATTTCACATTTTAGCAGCTAACGTAATGTATTAGCATCTAATCCCAGCAATGTTAGCCAGAGAAAGAAAAGATGAAAGTTTGTTCTTGAGTATATATTGCCTTTTTTTTTTTTGCCAGTCTGTCCTCGGACTTTCTCAAGGCTAGAGCTCTACCACTTGAACCTCAGCACCACTTCCGACTTTTTTTTCTATGTATGTGGTACCAAGGAATCAAACCCGGGTCTTCGTGCATGCTAGGCAAGTACTCTACCACTAGGCCAAACTCCCAGCCCTGTATAGCCATTTTAAAAACATGGATATTAGGACTTGGCTCATTCATGATGAAAATATGACCAAAACTCTCCTCATTCTCAAAAAAAATACTAGGAGAAGCCAACTAAGAGACATTTCAAAACAAACCCGTTTTGTTTTTGGTTGGGTGGTTATTTTTTTTGCCAATCCTGGGGCTTGAACTCGGGACCAGAGCACTGCCCCTGAGCCTCTTTGTGCTCAAGGCTAGCACTCTACCACTTGATCCACCGTGCCACTTGTAGCTTTTTTGAGTAGTTTTTTGGAACTTTTATGCCCTAGCTGGCTTTGAACCACATATCTCAGCCTCCTGGGTGTCTTGGATCACAGTCATGAGCCACCAGAGCCCAGTTTCAAACCTATCTTGAATAGAGTAGGTGCATCGGGAAAGGCTATGCCCAGCAGTGGAATAAGTGATTGCCATTTGTTGAGCACTCACTGTGCTCCAGTTATACAGCACCTGATGAACACTTTCCAGATAATCTCACATGCTGAGGACCACTATAGAAATAAGCTGGTACTGGTGGCCCATGCCTATAATCCTAGCTACTCAGGAGGCTGAGATCTAAGTAAGAATCCTAGTTCAGAGCTGGCCAGCAAAGGAAGTTTGTGAGACTTTTCTTTCCAGTTAACCACCAAAAAGTCAGAAATGGCGGTGGATCAAATAGTAAAGCACCACCCTTGAGAGAAAAAGCCAAGCAAGAGGATGAGATTCTGAGTTCAAGCCCCAGCACACACACAAAAAAAGGTTTACTTTGTAAGTGACAGAGTGATTGCGTGCTACAGAGCTGGGTTCCTATCCTGGTTGTTAAACTCTGAAGCCACTCCAAAAGTCTGCACAGCATGGATCCCCTGAGCCTGGGACCAGCGATCCTGTTTTGTGCTTCCTGTCTCTAAAACCTAGAAAGTTCAAGAAATAGTTTGGTGCCAGGGAGCACCAAAAGAGCAGTAAGTGATGAGCAGGAGATGCTTAGAGTCTGGGGGAAAAAAATAGGTACCCAGAAAGTGAAAACTTGCATTTAAGTCCAGGAGTATAACCTAGTGGTAGAGTACTTGCCTAGCATTCATGAAGCCCTGGGTTCAATTCCTTGGTGCCGTATACACAGAAAAAGCTGGAAGGGGTGCTATGGTTCATGTGGTAGAGTGCTAGATTTGAGGAAGCTCCAGGACAGTGCCCAGGCCCTGAGTTCAAGCCCCAGGATTGGCAAGAAAAAAGAACAAAGAAAAATTTCACTTAAAGGACAGAACCAAACCATCATTTTCTTTAGAGAAATAACCAGCATTTAAAAACTACCTTGCACCAGACATAGGTGGCTCGTGCTTGTAATCCTGCTACTCTGGAGGCTGAGCTCTGAGGCTTGTGGTTCAAAGCCAGTCCAGGAAGGAAAGGCTGTGTGACTCTTATCTCCAAGTAACCACCTGAAAACCAAAAGTGATTCAAAGTGGTAGGGTGCTAGCCTTGAGCAAGAGAGCTCAGAAACAGTACCCAGGCCCTGACTTAAAGCCCCATGACCTACAAAAAACAAAACAAAAACTACCCCACACCCAAATCAAATAACTTAAAGATGTGGCCACCATATAGATGTATAGGGAGATAGAGATATACAGATAGAGATATATCCATAGATACATAGATATAGATATAACTTTTCTGAGTTAAGATGGCTTAGTGAAGGGAAATAGAGACACAGGGCTTAGCACTCAGCTTCTCAAGCTGTCAGGTTGCCACAGATTTCTGCTTTCCTCTGCAGGCTAATCCAGCAGCACAGCTGCCTACCAAAAGTGCTTCAAGAATTTCTCGTTGCTCTGTGTTTTGTTGCTATTGCAGAGTGAGGGGCAGATCTAGAGAAGCAGGCAGGAGCAATTTATTCCAGGAATAGATTCTGATCGTCAGAAAACAAGAAGCATACAGGAACTTGGGGCTAGAAGCTATTCTCTTCTGACATTGTGTGTGTGTGTGTGTGTGGTCTTGGGGATCCAAACCCACCCTGGCCTGTTGCATGTTAGGTAAACACTTTAATCTGGTACTGTAACATTTCTTTTTTTTTGTATGAGAACAGGGAATTGAACTCAAGTCCTGGCATGCTACCTCTTAGCTTTTTCATCCAAGGCTGACACTTTACCTCTTGAGCCCACAGCACTACTTCTGTTTTTTTTGGGGGGGGCGGGGGGAGGGTTGGTGATAAATGTACCAATCTCAGGCTGGCTTTGAACCATGATCCTCAGATCTCAGCCTCCTGAAAGCTAGGATGTGAAGCTGTGGAGGTTACACATCAAGCAGCACTAATACTCTTCTCCTTTTCCAACATGCCTATAGAGAGCTACCCTCAGTCCAGTCTCTTTTTGAAAGTCTGACAGCAGCAAACTGCATGCATAAAATGGGACAGAGTTGAAGGCTGCGAGTTTTAAAATTAGGGATTGTTCTGTATTTTAGCCAGAAATAGGTCTTGTGCTAAGGACTGGTGAATTTTATTTCTTAGGAGCAAAATAAACTGGATGTGATGTCTCATGCCTGTAATGCAACTACTTGGGAGGCAGGAAGACCCTGAGTTCAAGGCTAATCTGGACAACATACTGAGACCTCTGTGTCAAAATAAATAGTATTAAAAAGAAGCAAAATAATTCTTCAAGGGCTGAGCGTGTGGCTTGAATGATAGCAAGCATGAGTCCCTGGGGTTCAAATTTCAGTATTGAAATGAAAAAATTAAAAAAAAATCCCTCAAGTCTATTTTAAGCTGCTTTATTTATAGAATGAGAGAAGTCTGAGCTGAAAAGCTTTATCGATTGCATCTCATGCCTCCTCCCCACTGGTTTGCTCTCTGCTGTTAATATCCTGAGCATCAGCAGTGACGTCACTTCCCGAAAATGGTGTGGCTCTCACAGTATGTGTGAAAACAAACTGGGCAGTCTCACCCTGAACTGCACATTGTGAAGACAGCATGCTCAGAGTACCCTTGCTCATCTATATTTTAATATAAAGATGCCTGCTTGCACATCTATGGAATGTGTACACATTTAGGCAGCTTCTTTAGTAAGCAGCTGATACAGGCAGGCCAGGCTGCTGTTAGGAGACACTGGGTCCTGGCTCTGGGAGTTGGAAGCTTAAGATGAATTCTTCCATGCTTTGCATGAATGTGTTGTGCAGAGGGAGAGCCTGTCAGTGATATAGCCCAGGTCCAGTCTTCAAAACCTGGAACAGGTTATCCATTTACTTCCTTATAAAGTGGACATTTATTTTTTTAAATTGTAATTATTATTTTTGTGTGTGTGTGCAGGTCACGGGACTTGAACTCTGCCTGGGTACTGTCCCTGAGCTCTTCAGCTCCATGCTACAGCCCTACCCTTGAGCTAAGCCCCATTTCCTGTTTCTAGTGGTTAATTGGCAATAAGAGTCTCAGGTCCTTATGTACTGGGCTGGCTTTGAACCTTGATCCTCAGATCTCAGCCTCCTGAGTAGCTAGGAATTTAGGTGTGAGGCACCGCACCCTGCTTGTGGAAATTTATTTTTAATTAATTAATGTATATTTGATGCCAATACTGGAAATTGAACTCAGAACCTGGGCACCGTCCTTTAGCTCTTTTTCACTCAGTTGAGCCACAATTCTATTTGTGGCTTTTTGCTGGTTCATTGGAGATATAAGAGCCTCATCATCTTTCTTGCCTACTTGGCTTTGAACCACAATCATCAACCTCCTGAGTAGGATTATATGTATGAACCACTAGCACCTGGCTTGGAAATTTCTTTTTTTTTTTCTTTTTTTCTTCTTTTTTTTTTCTGTGTATGTGTGTGTGTGCCAGTCCTGGGCTTGAACTCAGGGCCTGAGCACTGTCCTTGGGCTTTTTTCCTCAAGGCTAGCATTTTACCACTTGAGCCAGAGCACCACTTCTGGCTTTTTTCTATGTATGTGGTACTGAGGAATCAAACCCTGATCTTTGTGCATGCTAGGCAAGCATGTTGCCACTAGGCCAAACTCCCAGCCCTGGAAATTTCTTATGAAGTATTAAAACAAAGCCCTTTTTCTGTAGTATATGTTCAGTAAACTGGTTTACTTTCTCCTTGAGGTCATCCTCCACCACCCTCAATTTCCCTCCTACTCTTAAGCTACACATTCCATACTCACTAATGACCTAATGATAGCTCTGAAATTTTATACCCATTGGGTAATAAGAATTGGACTCATTCAGCCCAACTCTGACTTGCTTACCAGCCAGCCAGCCAATTGCCTATACTTTTTTTTTTTTTTTTGCCAGTCATGGGGCTTGAACTCAGTGCCTGGACACTGACTGTCCTTGAGCTTCTTTTCATCAAGTGGCTTTTCAAGGCTAGCACTCTACCACTTGAGCCACAGCACCAGCACCATTTCTGACTTTTTTTGTGTGTATGTGGTACAGAGGAATTGACCTAAAGATCACAGTTCAAAGCCAGACCAAGTAAGAAAATCTATGACATTCTTATCTCCAATTAACCACCAGAAAGCCAGAAGTGTATCTATGGCTCAAGTAGTAGTGTTAGCCTTAAGGAAAGGAAGCTCAGGAACAGCACCCAACCCAGGCTTGAGTTCAAGAGCCAAGACTGGCATCAAAAGCAAGGAAGAGAGGAAGGAAGGAATCAAGGAATCATTTCCCTGAATAATTATCTTGTAGTTCTCCTTTTTTTTCTTTTCCTCATTCTCTCCTCTTCTTTCTCTTCCTCCTCCCCTCTTCTACTTCTTCTACCTCCTCTTTTCCTTTTCTTCTCATCCTGGAACTTGAGCTCAGAGCTTTTCGAGTGCTTGAGTAGGTTTTCCTGCTCAAGGCTGAAACTCTACCACTTGAGCCATATCTCCATTCCCAGTTGTTGTTCGTCAATTGTAGGGCTTGAACTCCGGGCCTGGACACTGTCCCTGAGCTCTTCAGCTCAAGGCTACTGCCCTAACCCTTGAGCCACAGAACCACTTTCCGCTTTCTAGAAGTTAATTGGAGATAAAAACTCAATGTCTTTAGTGCCCAGTCTAGCTTTGAACTGTGATCCTTAGATCTCACCCTCCTGAGTAGTTAAAAAAAAACTAGTTAATTGAAGATAAGAATCTGTTAGATTTGTCTGTCTTGTTTGGCTTCCTATAGGATCCTCACATCTCAACCTCCAGAGTAGCTAGGATTATAGGCGTGGTCTGCTGGTGCCCAGCAAAAGTGTGGCTTTTCAACGTTGGCACTATTACGGTTTTTTGTTGTAGAAAGCCATCCTGCTCATTGCCATTTCAGGATCTTCAGCAGGTCTCTTGATCCTAGGTGCCTATAGCACCGTCACCCCATAATCAAAACCAAAGTATCCCCATGCCAGGTGCCTAAAATCCTAGCTCCTCAAAAAGCCCAAACCCAGGAGGATTGTGTTCAAAGCCACCCAGGGCAGGAAAGTCCAGGGAGACTTCATCTCCAGTTAACCAACCAGACTGGAGTCAAGGCATGGCTCAGGTAGAGTACCATCTGTGAGTGAACGAGCCAGAGTGCACCACATACAACAAAGATCTCAGGAAGTGGATGAGGGGACAAAAATCAGCCCTACTTGGAAACTACTGAAGAAGGTCCAGCTTGCGGCTGTAGGGTACCCACCTCTTCCATCATGCAGGGAAATGCTGGAGGCCAGCCAGATGGGAGCCCTTAATGCACATACTTGAGGACTCAGTACTCTTTTTAGTCCCGCAGGCCACAATGCCTGTCTTCCAGTTGTTGGTGGGCGGTGGTTGGCTCCATCTATTTCATTAAAAGACCTTGTGTGAACAAGTGTTCTCAGTCACCTTCCAAAGCAAGCATGTACAGAGTGGGCGATCAATAAATAGTTCTTAAGATGTAATTACCTGCTACCCACCCACCTGCGGCAGCTAACAATTAGACCTAGACAAGCAGACAAATGACTCAGAGGATGCTGCTTGGTCCTGTCTCAACACTGCTGTGGGAAAGCCAAGCCGCCAAAGCAAGTGGGTCAGATTCTTCTACAGCTGGTCTACATCTCCACTGCCACAAATCCCTGTCATTCATTCTAACAATGTTAGCATAGCACAGATTATCAAGTGATCCACACAGCAACAGAAGGGATGAGGTTCCTAGTTCCATGCATGAAGACAAGAAGTGTCTGATCAATTCAGGTGACATGCTTGTGGGAGGTAAAGCAAGGACTCTGGTTAATCCAACTCGAGTCTTGAACATCAGAGCCCTGCAGGGCCTTCTCCACCTCTAATCTGCAGGCCATGCACCCCCACAGAGCCAGTGCTGGAACTTTGACCTGCCCTCCCCACCCCCAACCTTGCAGTAGCTGTTTGTACAGTCCTGATGGGAAGTTTATACAGCAGAAGAAGCCCAGTGAGCTCACATGCCTGGTGTGAAGATCAAAGTCCAGCCCCAGCATGCAAGACCCCCTTCCACACTCTTCCCCCTAGTCCTGAGAAGCTCTCAGATTCTCCCAGCCAACATATGGAAGAAGCACAATGCAGGTCACTTCCGCTTTCTCCAGATCTTATGGAAACGGCCATGATCTCCCATCACCAGCAGGAAGCTGTGGCTAGACTTCAAGACTAGCATGAGGAAGAAAGGAAAGCCAAAGCCCTTTGAATCTGAGGGGCTGGTGGGTGCTAAAAGTCTATAATTTCATGCCCTAGGAAATTCTTTGATGGCTCCAACATACTAGTGTGGACAAGCCTGGATGTGAGTAATGTCTTAATGGGAGTCCCAGGGGCACTGGCTTACAAGTGAGGAAGTGAGGGATTATTTATTCATAGCAAATGTGGATTTTCTCAATTCTGGCAGTTTTCCTGGTGCAGGCTTGCCCATTGCTACAACTTGGCCCCCATTTGAATGGAATGTGTAACTTTCCTTGGCCAGAACAAGCCAAGATCAGCCCCATTGTCGAGGCATCCTAGAATTCTTTTCTAAAATTATTATTGTTACTATTAAAGAAGATCTGTGTGATAAGATGATGACTTTCTTCACTGGGGTAGAGGAAAGCAAGAGTAAGACCCTGACCTCCATCCAGTAGCTCAGCTTTGCTAGACAGGTGTGTATCAGATTCCTAAATGGTTCTAGATGAGTCTAAGAGTAAAACAATAGAGAAATCTTTACTCCATTTTCTTCTTACATTTTCTTTCAAGAAAGATTCATAATAAAGATAGATAAGCCCTTCCCCAGCTCTCATGCCTCAAAGCGACCTCAGGAAAGTCTCCCTTGGACTGAGTCCAAATGTAAAAGCCTTGTTGCCTGCTGTGGTCCAAGTATCTATTGTGCAATTTCTGGAAGAGAGACAGCATGAACTCTGGAGGAAGCCTTGGGGTGTGGGGGTTCAAGGACTTGGCCTGTCATCCAGACCTTGCTACTTATGCAAGGTGTGACTTGGGTCAAGTCTTTTCCCTGCTCTGAGCGTCAGTTTCTACAAAAGTAGATAAGAATGAAGGTGCAGGGGCCAGGAGTTTGGCCTAGTGGTTAAAGTGCTTGCCTAGCATGCACGAAGACCCGGGTTCGATTCCTTGGTACCACATACATACAAAAAAAAAAAAAGCCAGAAGTGGTGCTGAGGCTCAAGTGGTAGAGTTCTAGCCTTGAGAAAGTCCAAGGACAGTGCTCCGGCCCTGAGCTCAAGCCCAGAACTGGCAAAAAAAAAAAAAAAGAATGAAGGTGCAGGGGAGAGGAGGTGAAAGTACAGCAGTTCTGAGAATCAAGCAAAGGAAAGAACCTGAACGCTCTATAAATCACTGAAGGGAGAACTACAATAGAAGGAAAAGATTTGGATCTATGTTCCAGTTCTTGAATAATTACCTTCTAGTGTGAGTTCTTCCCATTGTCTCTGGTGGAGTTGAAAGGCTGTCTCCAGTGTGCGAGGAAGGTCTCTTATTTTCAAGGAAAGTTTTAGAGTGTGGCAGAACACATAGGTTCTAACCCAGTGACTACCACCATCATAAGCCTGTGACTTAGACAACTACCTCTCTGAGTCTGTTTCTTCACCCACAAACTAGGAATAAAAACTCCCTCTTTTTCCCTGATTGTAAAATGGGAATATAGCAGTTACACTACTCTCTTCCCCTACAAATTGGAGATGGGAACAACGGACAGTATTTTCCTTGTCAGTGACGTAAATGGGTTGTTGTACTAATTGCCCCTACACACTTGATATTTTTTCTCTCCTTCCCTCCTTCATCTCTTTCTCTGTACTAGTACCTGGGCTTGAACTCAGGGCTTCATGCTTATTCAAAGCTGACACTCTACCTCTTGAGTCATACCTCCACTTCTGGCTTTTTGCTGGTTAACTAGAGATAAAGATCTTCTGAATTTGTGTGTTTGGGCTGGCTTTGAACCTCAGTCCTCAAATCTCAGTCTCCTGAGTAATTTAGGGTTACAGGTACAAGACACCAGTGCCCAGAGCTGGCACACACACACATATGTATATATGTATGTAGTCATCTTACATATTTATTTTTGTTACTTCTAAGACATTCATATTTATAGAAGATGGTATTTACATTAATAACCTATACTCGGGAGTGTGGGGGAGGTTGTGTGTATGGGCTGGTCCTAGGCTTTAACTTGGTAGCCTATATTTTTTGTTAGCACCAATAACACTTATAGGTATTGAAAGTTCTGAAGAGAAATACAGTACATGATATGAAATATTACTTACTGGAGTAAGTATGCATAGAGTGAACGTCTAGTAGAGTACCGAAAGCAACAGTTTCTGCTCTTAGAGCTTATGGTCCATTGAGGAAGGTGGGTATTCATGATGTAACCACCTGAGAATTGTACCTGCTAGGGATTGCTTTCGAGTAAATGTGAGCTTTTGTCCAGATCCAAAGCCTAACTTTGTTTTACCTAATGCTCTCATACATAAGCTCCTCAGGCTGTTACCACAGAGGGAAATGTTCTCAGGTTATACATTTCTAAGTAGTGGCATGCTAGGAGCAGAAAGGGCTTCCTTCCTGAGCTTGAACACAGCATAAGTGAGCATAGTTGGATGTCTCAGGCTTCAATATGTATAATTTAAAGTTGGCTATATATATATATTTTTATCATTGGAGAAGAACCCAACTTTGTGGGGGGGGTGCGCACACCCCCACATCCATATCTCAGAGTCTGAGCATTTTCTCTAAGCTCAAGACTAGCACTGGAGCTGTCACTTGAGCCACAGCTTCTCTTCTCGCTTTTTTGGTGCCTGATTGGAGATAAGAATCCCATGGACACTCCTATCCATTGGCTTTGAACCATGGTCCTCAGATTTCAGTCTTCTAAACAGCTAGGCTCACAGGTGTGAGCCCCCAGCACCCAGCAGAAAATTCTTTTCCTACTGACAATGTACTGTGACTCTTAACAATCACTCTGCCAACTCCGTGGAATGTCATGGCACCTCCAACAACCAGTGGAGGCAGGAAGTGGAACAGGCTCTCCAAAGACAGGGCAAGAGAGCATAGGCTCCAAAAATGTCACTGCACTAGCAAAAAAGAAGTGCCCACAGATTCTGTGATCCCTGTTTGTTTTCCAAGAATCCTTAGTAGAACATTGACTCTCCTTCAAGAGGCCAGATCTTTTAAATAACACCTCAACACCCCATAGTCAATCCCTTTGCAACAGCCATTCCTGCCTCTGAGGAATGCAGAGCGGTTCCTTTTCCTGTCCTAGTACCTTAAAGACCAAAGTCAAACCTTGTTTTTCTCCTGGTATTGTTTTTTTAACCTCTTGATCTGATTTTACAGCCCTCGTTCTATCTCTCTGTTCTTGGCTGAGTTTGGAATGCCTTATAACACTTTTTGATAACTACCTGATTAGGTAAGGGATTTATTATTCTCTTTCAGCAGTCTTCACAACCTGTCTCTAAATCACTTTCCCAATACTTGGTGCCTTTGGGGAACCGCAGTTTTGTTCTGGCAAGTGAAATCATTTGACAAAGTGAATGTGTCCTGAATCCTGGGACACTAAAAGTAAGATTTTTCCATCTCTCCTAAGTCAACAGATCACACAAAGCATATGGAGACTGGTTGACGAGACGAAAGGTGAAAGACATGCTCTCATGCTTATCATAGGGCTTCACATACACATACAAGAAGGAAATGTTTTTAAGAACTGCAGCCAGGCCCTGGTGGCTCATGCCTGTAATCCCAGTTAATCTTGGAGCCTGAGGTCTGAGAATCAAGAAGCTAGCCCAGGCAGAAAAGTCCATGAGACTCCTCCCCACCCCAACCCCCAAGTCCTGGGGTTTGAACTCAGGGCTTGGGCACTGTCCTTGAGAAAGCTCAAAGACACTACCACTTCTGGCTTTTTTTGTGTATGTGATACTAAGGAATCGAACCCAAGGCTTGGTGCAAGCTAGACAAGCACTCTACCACTAGGCCAAACTCCCAGCCCCTTCATGAAACTCTTACCTCCAGTTAAGGAGCAAAAAGCTGAAAGTTGTGGCTCAAGTAGTAGCGCACCATCCTGAGTGAAAAATCCAAGTGTGAGGTCCTGAGTTCAAGTCCTAGTACAGGCACAAAAGAGAAAGTGATGAAAATTGTTATGTTTTAGGACTAGGCACCTGTCCCTGGGTTAAGTACTGAATTGTAGTTTAAACATGACTTTCAGGACTGGCTTGAGGTTAAGTTCTAGTTCAGAACTAAAGGTCAATGTAGGGAAGTTGAACATACAACTTTATAGTCTCCATCTCACTGATTCCAAGCCACTAGAGAGACTCGATGGGCACTTGAGATGCCCCCCAAACAATGTCAAGCCCAGCTGGTCTCCAGCTCTGCATTTCTACCTAGATTTAAGTTTGTCTCTGCCTCTCCCCATAGGCATTTAGTGGTACTCTTAGGCTGGGCATGAAAAGAACTATCAAAGCATCCATCCATTGGACCTGACTAGTCTTTAGTCATAGAAATGGACAAAGGAAAACTTGGAAAGAATCATGCTCTGAATTGCCCTTCATCTCCTACTTTTCTCCTGCCTGACACACACAACCCCAGGAACCATCCAATCTGTGCTTCCGGCCTCATGTCTCAGAGAAAACCCACCCTGTGCACACAGTAGAAGTGGATTGGTGAAGGAAAGTACTGGCTTAAACATCAGGAGGCTGATTTTGAGGTCCAGTTTCACCCATCATTAGCTGTAGAATTAGGAGAAAGACACTTAACTTAGATTCCGCGTAAGTCTTTTAGTTTGAGAGAGAGAGAGAGAGAGAGAGAGAGAAATATGTGCCCTTCCCCATCTTTCTGAATTCTGAAAAGTTGTATAAGGGCCACAGGAAACCATGGAGAAGGCATATGACCTTTGGAAGAATAGTGCTGGGGTTTTGCACGTATGTTCGTCAACAAACCATTTCCAGACTACTAGGATGACTTTTATAGGATTATTTCCTGTTCTTCTAGGGTGGGACTATTGTATCTGGAGGAGAAACCAGTTTGCAAAGGTTCTGCCTGCACTCATGTGTTCTGTTTTATTACCACAAATATATATATATATATATATACATATTTGTCTTTATTATATAATGTTTTATTAAGACAAATATATAGAGCCTAGGCTGGCCCCATATTCATGATCCTCCACCTCTGTCTCTATTGTTGGAATTACACATGGACAATTATACTGGGTCCATATACATTGGTCTTGAAAACTCCTGGTTGTTCAGTGTGGCACTAATCTGTCCAGAAGACTTTGCCCTTTGGCTAATTGTGTGTGTGTGTGTGTGTGTGTGTGTGTGTATACGCACATGTGTGCATGTGTGCATATGTGCATGCGCATGGGCCAATTCTGGGTCTTGAACTCAGGACCTGAGCACTGTCCCTGAGAATTTGTGCCCAAGGCTAATACTCTACCACTCGAGCCACAACTCTACTTCTGGCTTTGTTTTAGTGCTTAAGTGGAGATAGAGTCTCATGGACTTTTCTGCCCAGGCTGGCTTTGAATCTCAGTCCTCAGATCTCAGCCTTTTGAGTAGCTAGGATTACAGGCATGAGCCACCAGCACCTAGTCCTTTGCCTAACTTTTGAAGCTTTTAGTTGGCAGATGGTTCCTAAAAGTAGCTCACTTCTCCACTCTTGCCCTTTTTTTTTTTTTTTGTGAGTCTTGGGGCTTGAGCTTGGCCTGGGTGCTGTCCCTGAGCTCTTCAACTCAAGGCTACTATCCTACCACTGGGCCTGGGCATTGTCCTTGTGCTCTTCAACTCAAGGCTACTGCCCTACCCTTGAGCCAAGCCCCATTTCCCATTTTCTGGAGGTTAGATGTAGATAAGTCTCAGGTCCTTTTTAACAGCAATCCTCAGATATCAGCCTCCTGAGTAGCTACGATTACAGGCATGAGCCACCTTGCCCACTACACTCTTGCCATTTTAAAATCCAGTCCTAAACCTGTTATCCTGTGTAGCCCAGTTAGTGTCATGAGATTGGATATTTGCTCCATTACTTACTAAATGGCCTTAGGCAGCTCATTTGGCATCTGAGACTTGTTCTCACCCTCTGTAAAATGTAAGCAATGTTATCTGGACTCTACAGGGTTGTTTTGAGGATTCAATAGACTTTGAAAGTACCTGACCGTGTTCTTAGTCAATACATGTCCGTTTTGTTTTCTTCTCTTTTCCCTACTCTAAGGAGAATGACTTGTAAGCACACCTACCTAATGATCATCCATGCATCTCGGAGGTACTTCAGAGTCAGATCAGAGAAGAGAGCCTGGGGGAAATCTTGCTAGACATACCTGCCTGGAGAACATTTATACATCTCTGGGACATTTTAGAATCCAATCAGGGATACTTGATCTTCCTGCCAAAGCCCATCTTGCCAATTGTCCTGACCCTACTGTCTTCCCCTGCTTACCCTTGGTGTCTTTTGCAGGGAACATTATCGGCTCTGGGATCTTCGTCTCACCCAAGGGTGTGCTGGAGAATGCTGGCTCAGTGGGCCTCGCCCTCATTGTCTGGATTGTGACCGGCCTCATCACCGCTGTGGGAGCACTCTGCTATGCTGAGCTAGGGGTCACCATCCCTAAGTCAGGAGGTGACTACTCCTATGTCAAGGACATCTTCGGAGGATTGGCTGGGTAAGCAAATTTGGGGAGGTGTCAGTGAATTTGAGGAAAAGAAGAAAGATGACAGAAAGATGCCAGTCGAAGGAAACCAAGACCAAGGTTTTCTGGTCACCAGTGTGCCAAGAAGGGCAAGGGATAGGATTATTCTTTGTTTGGCCTCTTTGTCATGGCTGTTAGTGTAGCCTATGTCCTCTTCACACTCCTGAGAGTGACAGAGGAGCTAAGGTGTCATTTTGGGTGTGGGTGCCTGCACTGGCACTTGGAGGGTGTCTGTTAGCTTTTCCACTCAAGGATAGCCACTCCCACGTGAGCCACAGCTCTACTTCTGACTTTTTGCTGCTTCACCCGAGATAAGCATCTCATGGACTTTCCTGCACAAGCTGACTTCACACTCTGACCATCAGATCATGGTCCACAGATCCTAGCTTCCCGAATGCCTCGGATTACAGGGATAAGCCTGGCTGTTATTTTAATCTATTGAATTTGGTAGGCAAGATTGTATAAGCAAGAGAAAATAGAAAGCATGTGGCAACACGGACCACAGACTGCTAGGAAAAGTAACCAACAAAAACACAGTGTTTTGTCTTGACAAATGAGAGTAAGTACCTAAAAGTAAAGTGTTCCTTTTCTTATATTGCCGAGGATAATAACCTCTTTTATGTGTATGTCAGTACTAAGGTTTGAACTCAGGCCAAGGCATTCTCCTTTAGCTTTTTTTGGCTGGTGCTCTACCACTTGAGTCACACTTCCACTTTTGACTTTTTGCTGGTTAATTGAAGAGCACAGTCTCGGACTTTTCTGCTAAGGTTGACTTTGAACCTTAATCCTCAGATCTCAGGCTCCTGAGATTACAGGTGTAAACCACCAGTGCCTTGCCAATGGCTCCCTTCTGTCAACCTCCCGTCTCCGATATCCTTGTCTCTAACTTTACTTAGGAGCTCAACCTTTACCAATGGGCCAAGGTACAGAATTCACTTGGCCCACAAATCCCAACTAAATCCATTCCCTGACTGGCGCTTAAAAAACAGCATAATTAGCAAGCCATAGCTGTCAGAATTCTGCACTTACAGATTTACTTTTTCTACTATGGGATTGGGCAGGGGGTGGGCATGGTGGGGTGTCATAGCCACAGAGAGGAGATGCTGAAAGTAGTAAGGAGAAGAAAAGAACTTTTAAGACATGTCAGTGCTAGTTGAAACTTAACACTTGATCATTAAATTATTTTATTGCCATTGTGGAGAGCTGCTGTCTCCTTTGGGTTGGGGTGGGAGCTGGGTGCTGCAGCATCCTTGAACCTGTTTGGGCTCACCTGCTCTGCTCATGGCTGCCCAGTGACTTGCCTGGGCTTTCCACTGATGACTAAATCCCTGCCATTCCTGGCGGCGGGGTGTGTGTTCCTCCTTCAGATTCCTGAGGCTCTGGATTGCTGTGCTGGTGATCTACCCAACCAACCAGGCTGTCATTGCCCTCACCTTCTCCAACTACGTGCTACAGCCACTCTTCCCTACCTGCTTTCCCCCAGAGTCTGGTCTTCGACTCCTGGCAGCCATCTGCTTATGTAAGTGTTGTTTGGGCCTGAATTTCAGGTCAGTCTCTGTCAGCCTCATTCTTTTTTCTTTTTTCTTTTTCTTTCTTTCTTTCTTTTTTGTCTTTCTTTATATTTCCTACAAATGTGTCTTGAAAATGTTTTGTTTTATTTGGGTTTGACCCCAGAACCTTGAGCTTGTTAAGCAAGTGCTTTACCTCTTGAGCCATGTCTCCTGTCCATGCAAGTATGGACGAATGGATTCTGCTTGTAATGATCTGGTGCTAAAAACAAGAAGTCACTGAACACTTTAGATGGACATTTTAAGTTGTCGTCCCTTTGTAGTTAAAAAATTTGAAGTTAAAAAAATACAATAAAAAAAACCCCAAGGCAAATCCTAAGTAGCTTCTTGACAAAGTAATTTCCACAGACAGTTTTTTACATGAAGCACTTTCACCTCTATTATCTGATTTGAGTCTCATGAGAAATCCATGAGGTAAGCTAGGCCAATATTATCCTTTTCCTTGAACAGATAAGTAAACATAAAACTAAGCAAGTGACTTAACCTAGGAAGCAGGTCCTGATTTGTTCTCTTTCCAGCACAGTAGAACATGCTGGCTTCTCTCAGTTGATGACAGGAAGAACATTCTGGCCTTACAATGGTCTGCTTTTACATCAACTTGCCAACTTGTGTATGTGTGTGTGTGTGTGTGTGTGTGTGTGTGTGTACACATGCATATGCTGGAGACATGCATATGCTGGTATTGGGGTTTGAACTCAGAGCCTGGGTGCTATCCCTGGACTAGTTTCCCTCAAGGTTAGCACTCTACCACTCGAACCACACTCCACTTCTGATTTTTTTGCTGGTTAATTGGAGATAAGAGTCTCACAGACTTTCCTACTCTAGCTGGCCTATAACAAAGATCTTCTGATTAGCTAGGATGACAAGCAGGAGCCACCAAGCATCCAGTTTCAACGCACTTTTTTTTTTTAAACTGTCCTAAGAGCGAGTTTATCCCTGGCTGGTCCCTGCCCTGAAATTAGCTTTTTGACTAGAGGGAACACCTTATATGCAGATCTTATGTTTAGGGGGGTAATCAGGAGTTTGGCCTCATGGTAGAGTGCTTGCCTAGCATGCACAAAGGCCAGAGTTCAATTCCTCCATACCAGTACATGGTGGGGGGCAGGGGGAAAGCTGGAAGTGGTGCTGAGGCTCCAGTAGTAGAGCTCTAGCCTTGAGAAAGTCCAAGGACAGTGCTCAGGCCCTGAGCTCAAGCCAGGACTGGCCAAAAAATAAAATAAAATAAATTCATAAAAGGGGAAAGATGGGGCCAGGAGTTTGGCCTAGTGGTTAAAGTGCTTGCCTAGCATGCATGAAGACCTGGGTTCGATTCTTCAGTACCACATACATAGAAAAAAGCCGGAAGTGGTGCTGAGGCTCAAGTGGTAGAGCTCTAGCCTTGAGAAAGTCCAAGGACAGTGCTCAGGCCCTGAGCTCAAGCCCAGGACTGGCAAAAAAATAAAGGGGGGGGGGGAAGATGGCTGTGATCGCAAACAGGTAGAGAGCCTTGATAGAGAAAGTCTGCAGAGCCTTATTTCTCAAAGCACTGGGGCCAATGATCTCTTTGGATTGAGATACTTCATGTCTTTAATCCAACGCTAACTTCTCAAGCAACTTGTTGGCTGTACTTCTAGGGTTGCTCCCCATCGCCTTCTGCTCACATCTTCCAACAGGTTACAGCTAGCTCACAGGCTCAGGACCATCCTTGCTATTCCTTTCCTCTATCCCAAGACTTCCCTTCTGATGTTTGCTGAGGGGATGAAGGAGGGGGAGGACCACTGACCTATCTCAGCCCCCTCCCAGGCAGGCAGTTGCATAGGAGAAGAAAGAGGGTTCTTTTAAGCATGTACATTCAGGAACAGATCCTACCACCTAGGCAAGTTGTAATGTGGGGCAGAGACCCTCAGGGGAAGAGACTTCTTCACACATGTCTAATGAAACCTTCAGACCTAGAGGCAAAGGGATATAAGTCCCCAGGCTGGCCAAAGCTGGCTCCACTCTGCATTCTAACTGCAGTGCTTACCCAAGCTATTGTGTTGATGGGCTTGTAACTTGTGACCCTGTGTCTAGGGAGGGTTAGCACAGCATTCGGTTTTTAGTGCCAGATCTTGTCAGTCTAGGGGTGGGCTGGGGTGTTGGGACCCCTTGGTCCTTGCTCTGTGCTTTCTGGCTGAATCCAGAGCTTGAAGGAGAGGAGGGGAGGTGTGGGAATGCAGGGAAGATTTGTTTCTGCCATCACACAAGCTTTTGGGGAGGAAGAGGAAGCACATGAGTGCTGGCCAGTGCTTGTTTCAGTGTCTTATGCACACAGCTTCCTTTTTCCTGCTGATGCTGCTGAAATGTCTCAGACCAGAGGCCCTTTTTTCCTCCTGTTATGGTAAGAAAGCCTAAGATTGCCAGGACAGTGTGGTTCCTGCCTGTAATCCTAGCTTCTCAGGAGGCTGAGATCTGAGGGTTTCAAGCCAGCCTAGGCAGGAAAGCCCATCACTTTTTTTTGGGGGGGGAGCAGAGGGTGGGTTTGAAACTCTGGGCCTAAGCACTATTCCTAAGCTCTTCAGCTCAAATCTAGTGCTCTACCACTTTGAGCCACAGCACTACTTCCAGTTTTTGATGGTTAATTGGAGATAAGAGAGTCAGAAACTTCCCTGCCTAGGCTGGCTTTGAACCATGGAGTAGCTAGGATTACAGACATAAGCCACCGGCACCTGTCACCCATGACATTCTTTTTTTTTTTTTTTTTGCCAGTCCTGGGCTTGAGTTCAGGGCCTGAGCACTGTCCTTGGACTTTCTCAAGGCTAGCGCTCTACCACTTGAGCCTCAGCACCACTTCCGGCTTTTGTCTATGTATGTGGTACCAAGGAATCAAACCCGGGTCTTCATGCATGCTAGGCAAGCACTTTAACCACTAGGCCAAACTCCCGGCCCCCACCCATGACATTCTTATCTCCAATTAACCACCAAAACACCCTAAGTGGATCTGTGGTAGAGTGGTAGAATTCCAGCCTTGAGCAGTTCTCAAGCCCTGAGTTCAAGCCCCTGTACTGGCTCACACACACACAAAGGTTAAGGCTTGTTCAGTCCCTCTCTCCCTGGAGACCAGCCAGGCCTCGCCACAGTGTGCAGTTTGTATTCCCAAAGTCTGTCTGCTGCACTCAAACCCTTTTTCAGTCGTTTTCCCTGAGCTTCCCCTGGGACAAGAACTTGCTTCCAACTTAACACATAGTCTGTCTTATCCTGTAAAGACAGGAATTCCTCAGTGTCATTGAGCTAGGTATTCAAGTATTTTTCTACCTGTTTTGAAACAGGAAAATCTTAAGCCCGAGAGCATAGGCATCCTGTTTCCCTGCAGGGGAGAATGGAGCACCACACCCTGCCTCTCTACACAGCTTACCTCCGCTGCCCAGGTGCACTGCAGACCCTTCCTTCTTTCTAGGCCACGCAGTCACAGCTGCTTGCTGCTTTGAATGTGGCTAGAGGTCCAGCTTTCTGGTTTATTGGGCACTTTTTATTTATTTTTATTATTTATTTATTTTTTTTTGCCAGTCCTGGGCTTGAGCTCAGGGCCTGAGCACTGTCCTTGGACTTTCTCAAGGCTAGAGCTCTACCACTTGAGCCTCAGCACCACTTCCAGCTTTTTTTTTTCTATGTATGTGGTACCGAGGAATCGAACCCGGGTCTTCATGCATGCTAGGCAAGCACTTTAACCACTAGGCCAAACTCCCAGCCCTTTTTATTTTTTTTTAAGTACTATGATTTAAACTCAGGGCTTCATGCCTTACCACTTGAGCCACATATCCAGCCCTTCTTTTTGTCAGGTAATTAGAGATGAAGCCTAGCAAACTTTTTCTGCTCAAGCTGGTCTTCAATGGCTCACACCTGTAATCCTAGCTGCTCAGAAGGCTGAGATCTGCAAGTCATAGTTCAAAGCCACCAAGTCACGAAAGTGAGTGAGTCTCTTATCTCCAGTAAACTACCAAAAAAAAAAAAAAGCCAGAAGTAGATCTGTTTCTCAAGTGGTGGAGTGCTATCTTTGTGCAAAAGAAAAAGGAAAGATGGGCTGGGAGTTTGGCCTAGTGGTTAAAGTGCTTGCCTATCATGCATGAAGACCCGGGTTCGATTCCTCGGTACCACATACATAGAAAAAAAAAAAAAAGCCAGAAGTGGTGCTGAGGCTCAAGTGGTAGAGCTTTAGCCTTGAGAAAGTCCAAGGACAGTGCTCAGGCCCTGAGCCGAAGCTCAGGACTGGCAAAAAAAAAAGAAAGAAAAAGGAAAGAAAAAAGTCTTTTTTCTCCTCTTTCTTCTTCATGTAGAGGATTAAAAAAAAAATTCTTTGTAACCCAAAGAGCCCTTCCCAACCCCCCACTCTCAGCATCCTTCAGCCCACCCTTACAACAGGTGTCTGGGTAAGCCAGGAGCCACCCAGCCTGTCCTTACCCTTGAGAGAGAAGCAGCAGAAAAGCTGGGCATGCAGTGAATGTATATATAGGAAACTGCTTTCCACTGTCTTATCATGGCAGGCTGGTGATGGGATGGTGAGAGATTTTGAAGGCTGTCCTTTGTGGAAAGGTCACTGGTGTGCATATATTATGCAGAGCCCGGAAGAACGGGGCAAGAAGCCCAGAGTGTGGCAAATCCCAGGCTGCCTGAGGGTAGGGTTTGCTGTGGGAGGGAGGAGATGAAGTCAAGTCTAGTTATGTGGTGGGGCAGTTTTGGAAGCTATCAGATGAGAAATTAAGTTTGGATGAGCCAGATGGCTGGGGGTGGAGAGGCAGAAAAACCTGCTGGAACTAGCTTGCCTGGCCTAGAGGAGAGCCGCCAGGG
Organism: Megascapheus bottae; assembly: GCF_031878675.1. NCBI lineage: Eukaryota > Metazoa > Chordata > Mammalia > Rodentia > Geomyidae > Megascapheus > Megascapheus bottae. Next base: position 52,662,991 of record NC_143522.1, on the reverse strand, counting down.
GGGTGGGGAGAGGAAGAGGACAGAGAGAGAGAGGGGGGGGGGAGGAGAGAGGGAGAGATAGAGAGAGGGAGAGGGGGGGGGGGAGATTTGGATTTGCTTGTGCAAGTAGAGCCACCACTGTGAGTTCTTTTATTATTTAGGTCAAAGCTGATTATTCACTGCTGAGTCAGCAGATTATTCTTGGACACCAGGCAGTAAAATTTTTTTTAAGGCATTTTACATTTTAATTAAATGAAAATCCTTTTTCCCTTCTCCAGAGCAAGCATATTCATGGGAGGAGGGAGCTAAGGTGTTAACTTGGTTTGGGTGCCTCTTTTTGTGATTTAGCTTCTCCCTTTTATTGTCTCATAAATAATGACTGTATTTGACTGTATTCTGCACATAGAAGAATCAAGTTAAGACATAAAAAGAGTCAACAGGCTAGCTAATGCCTGTAAATCCTAACTACTAAGGAAGCTAAGATCTGAGGATTTCAGTCCAAAGCCAGTCTGGGCAGGAAAGACTCTTATCTCCAGTTAACCAGCAAAACCCAGAAGTAGAGCCATGGCTCAAGTGGTTAAAAAAAAAAAAAAAAAAAAATATATATATATATATATATATATATATATATATATATATATATATCTCCAGGGAGGTCTGGAGTTTGGCCTAACGGTAAAGTGCTTGCCTAGTGTGCACAAAGACCCTGATTCAATTCTTTGGTACCACATACATAGAAAAAAGCCAGAAGTGGCACTGGGCTCAAATGGTAGAGCAGTGCTAGCCTTAAGAAGGCCCAAGGACAGTGCTCAGGCCCTGAGTTTAAGCCCCAGGACTGGCAAAAAGAGAGAGAGAGAGAGAGAGAGAGAGAGCGCTCCAGCCCAGGCCTTGAGTTCAAGCCTCTAGGCCAGCACACAAAAAAGGCAACAATAAAAGCCACCTTCTTTGCCTCACTCCTCCCTTGCTATGGTTCTAAATAAAATAAATAATGTTGAGGTCTGGATTTGTCCTGACTTATGTTATCAACAGCTTATTTCTACAGCTTGACCCTTTATCAAGCTGTTACTTGGCTTTCTAGAATCAAAGAACAAAATTATGACAATTTCAGTTAGAGATTATACTCGTTTACTTATTTATTTAGTGCCAGTACTAGGGCTTAAACTCAAGCCCTTGCACTCCCACTTGGCTTTCTTGCTCACCACTTGAAACATGCCTCCACTCCAGCATTTTGCTGGTTAACTGGAAATGGAGTCTCAAGGGGTTTTTTTTGCCTACAGCTACCATTGAACCACAGCCCTCCAGACTACAGCCTCCTGAGTAGCTAGTATTATAGGAGTGAATGAGCCTGTGGTGCCTGGCTCTTTGTCTAGGCTGGTCTGGAATTCCTGGGCTCCAGGGATTCTCCTACCTCAATCTCCTAGTATAAGGAAAATGGAGAATGGAAAAGGAATAGGCTGGACTCGGACTCGATCCTCTATAGACTGTTCATTGAGGAACAGCGAGGGGCACAGAGCTTCCTGTGGGATTAGAAGTTGGGCTCCTGACTGGATTTGGGAGTAGATTTATATAGGGCCTAACAAGGAAGCAAAAATTAAGACGGCTCACAATGGAATGCTCCACCAGGGGTGTGGAGATCATTGTCCCCTGGGGACCAAGGTCAGAATGACCTGCCTGCAGACACCAGCAGGTGAGCATGCACCTGGTGCCCTGATTGCCTCTGAGGAATAAGACCAGGACTCCATCCTTCATCTAGGTCTACAAGGGATCATCACAATGGCTAGCTTAATTGGTCCTGTGTTTAATTCCAGAATGGAATAAACACTTTATTCCATAAAGGAAGTGTACCAATGGGCTGAGAAAAAAAAAAAAGTTGGTATCATAGGCAGAGAAGACATGAAAGCACAGACAAAAACCCAATAGCACAGCAGTCGTGCCAAGCATACTCTCCTTATAAGGTGAGTGTCCTCAGCCTGACAGGTAAGTAAATGCTCAGTTAACATTTCAGGTCATTACTGCTTTGTGGAAAGATTAGAGGCACAGAATCATCAATGAATCTGATAGGACTGGCAGTTTGGATTATTATCCCAGATAACAGAATTGGTCAGATAAGTGATTTACTTCGAGCTTGTTGGTATAGAACTTGACTGGACTAAGTTAATTTTGGTTTTTAGTGTGGTTCTGAGACAAATGTTACCCCTCTGGGCGAAGCACTTCCTAGCTTCTAGTTGCAGGAATGTGGCCCTGAGGGACTGCTCGGCAGGCATTATTTTAAATAACAATACAGAAAATATAGTTATGGAATGTCCGGATTCCTGCACAGCTAGAAAAGAATTGCCCACCTGGTCAGAAGTAGATGACAACCCACCTGACCTTTTGTATACGTGATTAATGCCTGCTAACTGTGTAACCATCTTGCATAAGACCCAAGGTCTTCCCTCCCTTGCCATCTGAACATCTCCCTGGAACTAGCCTGCTTTGGGTTGCTGACAATAAACTCATTTATCCTCTCTAAAAAGTGGTCTTGATCTTAGCTAGTCCGCATTGCCTAACAGTACCTTGGGTGGGGCGGGGGCAGGGCAGTTCAGGAGCTGAATCTAGAAAAATGGCCACCTATTACTGTGTAGATATGCACGTGTGCCAGTGCTTGAACTCAGGGCCTGGGCACTGTCTTAGTTTCTCCCCCTTAACGCTGACACTACCTTGAACCATATCTCCACTTCCAGCTTTTTGCTGGTTCCTGGAAGATAGGAGTCTCATAGACTTTCCTGCCCATGGCTGGTTTCAAACTGTGATTCTCAGATCTCAGCCTCCGGAGTAGTTAGGATGACAGGTTTAAGCCACCAGCACCTGGCAACTGGTATTTAACAATTGTCTCAGTCAAAGTGGCTTCAACAACAGGATTCCTGTCAGCCTCTGTCGCTCTTGCTTCCCAACATCCATTTTGGTCGACATTTGTTGGTTCCCTCCCATCCTTTTTCTCTTAGGAACTGGAATGTCTTTCATTTCAGATCATTCGTGGCCTTTCCTCTCTCTTGAGGCTGGAGTCACTCTTCAGTGTCTAAAGTAGAATGTTCATTCAAGTTCCTTCTCCCTGAGGGTCTTGTCCTCAATAAATTCTTCCCCCTCCTTCACCCGGAGGAGAAAAGAAGGATTCTGTGTGCATTTCACAAGGAAAAATGCTTCTTATCTTGTTTTTCATCATTCTGCTGAAATTCCTAAGAAGCTCCTTTTCCAGGGCTTCAACATTTTCTCCTCCTTCAATGAGTGTTTGGAAAGGGAAACAGTTCATGGGTTTCTTCTAACCCTGAGATGCCCTGTTGTTCCTTTATAGAAGCTTCCAGCTGCCTGCAGCTAGATGCTGCCTGTTGTTTTGCAAGTCTCCCCACAAATTAATCCCAGGACATGAGAGAACTCAGTAGTCTTTCCTAGCATCTAAGTCCCTTAATCTCAGTTGATCTTCCCTTGAGCCTTCATATTCTCTAGCCTCAAATTTCTCAACCCCAAATATTAAAGATATTACCTCAGATACCTGGGCAATGCTGCCTCTTTGCCCTTTCCAAAGTTTCCAAAGAGTGTTCTGGGTATCTTGTATATAGTACAATTGGCAAAAAAAAAAAAAACCCAGACTGACCTAGATCTGATTCTCATATACCCAATACCTCTTTCCCCCCTCTCAGTGTGTATGTGGGTCATGGAGCTTGGACTCACTCAGGTCATGGTCCCTGTCCCTGATTTTTGGTAAAGCAATAGCACCATTTCTGGGTTTTGTTGTGTAGGTGGTTAGTTAGAGTCTCACAGCATTATTCTGCCTGGGCTGGCTTTAAACCACTATCCTCAGATCTCAGCTTCCTGAGTAGCTAGGATTACAGGAGTGAGCCACCAGTACCCAGCTTTAGAAATCTTTTGAGTTTTACTCAATGGACAATAGGTGTGTGGCATACTCTCATGGTTATAGCTACTAAGGAAGGAGAGGTAGGAGAATCTTGAGGCTGGCCCAGGCCAAAAACCAAAGGAGAAGTGAAACAACAGGGAGGTTCTGCTTAGAAGCACAAAACCCTGAGTTCAACCCCGGGTACCAGGGTTGTAGTGAAGGTCAATTTTACTATATGTCTCTTTTTTGAGGTTGTTCCTTGAAACAGGATCTCACTATGGAGTCCAATCTGGTTTGAAACTCTAAATGGTGCCTAGCCTGCCTCTCTCTCTCTCTCTTTCCCCCTCTCACTTTTCCTCCCTTCTCCCTCTCCCTCTTTCCATCCCCCATACACATACATACATACTTTGTTATGATACATTAAGATTAAAATTCAGGCTATAGAAGATGAACCATCAATCCTTAAAATTCCTTTTAAGATTAGAATGGACCAAAGTTGTTTAGAAGTAGGATGGATAGATGAAAAGACAGGGAAAATACCTATCTTTTTAGTCATTATTAAGTATAAAACCAGGAGATAAACTTCAGGCAGATAATCTCCTTTTAATTTTAAATTACAAAATTAGATGCCGGGTGGGATGGCTCATGCCTATAATCCTAGCTACTCAGGAGGCTGAGATCTGAGGATCAAGGTTCAAAGCCAGCGTGGGCACAATAGGACCTGAGACTCTTATCTCCAATTAACCACCAGAAAACTGGAAGTGGTGCTGTGGCTCAAGGAGTAGGGAGGTAGCCTTGAGCTGAAGAGCTCAGGGACAGCACCCAGGCCCAGAGTTTAAGTCCCATGATGGCAAAAAGAAAAAAAAAAAAATTACAAGATTAGGAAATATGGGAGGAACAATCTAACTCTGTTTTACCCTTTAAAATTGTAAAAATCTAGAAATTCCTTGAATGGATAAAGACCTAAAGAATGAAAGAATACATCTGGCTGATAAGAATCTTGAGAGGCCAGGAGTTTGGCCTAGTGGTAGAGTACTTGCCTAGCATGAACAAAGACCCAGGTTTGATTCCTTGGTACCACATACATAGAAAAGCCAGAACTGGTGCTGTGGTTCATACTTAGGTGCATTTTTGGTGTGCTTGGCTATCTTAGCTACCTGAAACCGTGGTCCTGAGAATTAGGACTGGCTAGTCTACAGGTATTCTCTCAGCTCAAAAGGTAGTTCATGCTTTAATCCTAGCTACTCAGAAGGCTGAGATCTGAGGATCTTGATTCTAAGCCAGACTGGGCTGGAAAGTCTGAGTGACTCTTATCTCCAATTAACCACCAAAAGCTAGAAATAGAGCTGTGGTAGAGTGCTATCCTTGATCAAAAGAGCTAAGGGACAATGCCCAACCCCTAAATTCAAGCTCCAGGACTGCAATCCTCCCCCAACCCCCCCCCCCAAAAAAAAAGTATAAAAACTACAGATAAGTACTGCCATTTTGAGCCAGGAGTATGGCCTAGTGATAGAGTGGCCAGCATACATGAAGCCCTGGGTTCAGTTCCTTGGTACTACATACACAGAAAAGGCCAGGAGTGCTGTGGCTCAAGTAGTAGAGCACTAGCCTTGAGAAAGCTCAAATACAGTGCTCAGGCCAAGTTCAAGCCTCAGGACTGACCGACCCTCCCCCCCCCCCAAAAAAAAGCAATTTTGAGTTCATAACTTCTATTTTCTGCATGGGGCACAGGAAATGTTTTTCTCTCTTCTCTACTCCCTACTTAACCTTTTTTATACTAAAATAAATCCTTGGAAAAAAAGAAACAAAGTAGAAAATCTATTTGTCAGTCATCATATTAAGTTGATTGAGTCTTGTGATATTAAGAATTTAGGATTAATTAAAGACTTTATCAAGACAGAATGGAAGAAATAAAGATTTATTAAAACACCAGTACAAGAGATAGCACGATGCTATTGCTCCTGCTGTTTTGGCTAAGCTCCTGCTCTCCTATGGGGTTAGGGGCATACTTTTATAGGGTCAGTGGGGATTTGATTGATGGCCTTTTTGGATCCTACTAACTGGCTGTCTGTTTCTGAGACCATGGTTCAGATTTTATTTGTGCAGAAATGCCTTAAGCACTCAGTTTTCATATCTGCATTCCATCTGGCCCATTTTAGGGGCTTACCTCATTTCCTCATTCCACCTGGCCTGTAGTGAAGAGGTTGATGACAATACACTGTGACAAGAAAAAAAAGTGTACAGCAGGCAGAAGAGTGTTTTGAAGTTGAGACGGGGTAAAAAGGAAGGCTCCAGATGGACATAAAGTTGAGAATAGCACGTGGATATAGTGGATCAATCCTATAATCCTAGTTATTAGGGAGCAGAGACTGAGAGGATTGAGGTGTGAGGCCTGCCTGAGCATGAATTTGAGACCACTATCCTAACACAGAAATCAAATTCGGCTTGGTACTGATAAATCACCCCTGTCATTCTAGCTACTCAGGAGGCTGAGATCTGAGGATCATAGTTTGAAGCCAGCTTGGGCAGAAAAAGTCCATAAGATGGTTACCTGCAGTTAACCAGAAAACCTGGAAGTTGAGCTATGGCTCAAGTAGTTGTATGCTAGCCTTGAGCACAGTTCCCAGGCCCAGAGTTCAAACCCCAGGACCAACAGGAAAAAAAAGAGTTAACTATGGCACCAGCCTGTTATTCTAGCTACATGTATAAGTAGGCAGATCATGCTCCAGCCAGGTCTGAGCATACACTTGAGACCCTGTTCAAAAAAAAATAACAGGGGTCAGGAGTGTGGCCTAGTGGTAGAGTGTTTGCCTAGCATGCATGAAGCCCTGGATTCGATTCCTTGGTACCACATACACAGAACAAAACAGAAGTGGTACTATGACTCAAGTGGTAGAAGGCTTGCTTGCCTTGAGCAAAAAGAAGCTCAGGGACAGCATCCAGGCCCTGAGTTCAAGCCTCAGGACTAGCAAAACAAATAACAAAGATCTATTATAAAGGGTAAGGTTGTGGCTCAAGAGGTAGAACACCTGTCAAGTGAGTGTAAAGCCCTGAATTCAAATGCAGTACCACCAAAAACCGTAACGACAGAGAACAACTAGGAAGAAGAAAGGGTTTGAGCATGATTTGGGATCAAAAGAAAAGTAACTTCTTGGGGAAAAGTAACCACTTTTTTTGTGTGTGATCGGAGCCTCCAAGAGGGATCGGAAATGAAATAACCAGGTGAGTAAGAGCCAAATCTTTGTGTGTATGCGTGTGCGCGCGCACACACGCACGCACTGGTAATGGGGCTTGAACTCAGAGCCTCATGCTTTTACTTGGCATTTTTGCTCACAATAAGCAATCTACCACTTGAGCAGTCTGATCTCAAAGGATACTGCCATACCCAACTTGCTGGTTGAGATAGAGGTCTTTTTGCCTGGGTTGGCCTCAAACCACCATTCTCCCAAACGAATTGCTGGGATGATAGCTGTAGGCTATCATGCCTGACAGGCTTCTCTCTGAATAACTATTTGTTGAGTGTAACTGCTTGTCCTCTTACAGGTACAGCGGGAGATACAGAATCAATCATTAGCCAGTATTTCAGTACTGGTTTTTCTGCAGGCACTGTGCCAGGCATCGTTTGTGTACTAAGAAACTAACCAAATATACAGAGAATTTCACTTCAAAGTAGTAAGTTCCCCAATAGGACAAGTAGGGAATTAGCCCTAAGAGAAAGAAAGGCATAGAAGTGGCTTAAAGAATATCTTGGACCATGTGGAAAGAGACAATCCAATATCTACAAGAGGGTAGAATGTTCTCACAGGAGGTTATTTAACAAGTGGTAAAATCTGGGAACATGGTCCTTTGTGTCACCACAGCATAGAGGAGGAAGAAGGAAGTGTAGCAGAAGTGGGGACCCCCATTATAAAGGGATATAGGCCCACGCTAAAGAGATTGGCTTTACCTCAAGGGCAATGGGAAGACATTGAAGGTTCAATTGGGGCAGTGAAATTATATCAGGATTTTATTTTAGAAGAATCTTGCTATGACAGTAAAGGTGAAAGAGCAAAGGATAGATTGTCCAGGGGAGAAAGATCAGAGATAAGAAACAGATTATAGTGTAGTTATAGAATCAGATTAGAAATGACAATTCTAGGGCCAGGAGTTTGGCCTAGTGGTAGAGTGCTTGCCTAGCATGCATGAAGACCTGGGTTCGATTCCTCCGTACCCCACATACATAGCAAAAAGCCGGAAGTGGTGCTAAAGCTCAAGTGGTAGAGTGCTAGCCTTGAGAAAGTCCAAGGACAGTGCTCATGCTCTGAGCCCAAGCCCAGGACTGGCAAAAAAAAAAAAAAGAAGAATTACCTGACCCCTGTATATAATATATTTATAATAATAAAATTATATTTTAGAAATGACAATTCTACAATTTGGGGCTTGGGACACAGGAGAAAAGAGAAATGAATATATTTGATATTAGGTTATAACATTGGCAAGATTTGGTAATTAAGGGTGATGGAGTTGGGGGTGGCACATTTTGTTGGGGGAACATGAAGTAAATTGAGGACAATGCTTGATTGTATTTGAAGGCCTTCTCATTGGCACAATTTACACTGGTTAAATTGGCCCTCTGTTTTTGCTAGGTAGCCAGTACTCAAAATCTGTTTCTGAGATGTCATCTCTTATACCTCTGAACTCCATATCTGCTGTAGTAAACACCTGTTCATTCACTGTCAGGCCTATACAGTGTTCCTTGTTCCAATAGTGCCTGGAACAAAGATACAGTTAAAAGTCATAGAGCCTCAGTCTTGCGCTCCATTAAAGAAAGAACATTGGTACAGTGACTTATAGTTTATATATCATAGTTACAATTACATATATCAAAGAATTCAGCAGTCTTACAGAGGCTTCTTCCCCCACTAGGGAAGGAGATATTAGATATGCCTATCGACTTAAGTCTTGTCTGTTCAGTCTCTTGGTCTCTACAGACTACCTAAGAAATCACAGTCTTTCCAATTTCAATATGCTTCCATTCCTAATCCAGATCACCACTTCTTTCCTGGTTTTGCATCATGTCTTTTCTAATCTCCATTGTTTACCCTTGGATTGGGATTTTGCTATTCAAAGTATACCAATTGAGATCACACTTAGGAAACTGAGGCATAAGGGGCTTTGTTTCTCCACTTCCTGTGTGGGAGATGATAAGAGGACTGATGAGCTTGGAAATTGCCAGTTTTCCTGGAGTTGAGTTTCCACTGGGTGTGGTACCAACTTGCTTGCTTTCTCATGCCAACTTGAATTCTCTTCCATCCTTTTCTTGTGGACTCTCAAAATCACTTTGTTTTCCCCAGGGGAATTCATGCCCAGGGGTTAGAAACTCACCCATTAATCATCTAATCATCTAGTGAACCTTTTTTTGATGATTGTTCTAGAGCTTTGAACTCAGGGCCTGGTCATTCTCCCTTAGCTTTTTCCACTCAAGACTGATGCTATATCATTTGAGCTACAACTGCACTTCTGGGTTTTTGGTGGCTAACTGACTCTTGTCTCACCGGCCTTCTTGTTCAGGGAGGCTTTGAATAGTGATCCTCAAATCTCAGCCTCCTGTGTAGCTAGAATGAGCTAGCCTCCAGTACCTGGCTTGTCAAGTAAAATTTTAAAAGCTAATATGAGCAGTCCAAGATCTTATCATTTACCCAGGAATATAAAATCACAAGACTTAAGGGATTCCGAGAGTATGGCCTCCTGGGACTGGAGATTTAAGGAGAAGGGACAAAATGTCAGAGATTAGCAAGTTTGAATGCTAGCTGCCCTCACAGTTGGAATATAACTGAATCATTTGAGGACTACAGACTTTGGTTAACAGACACAATGAGCCTTCTTGTTTTTGTTTTGTTGTTGTTTGTTTTTGTTTTGTTATGTTTGGGGTTTTTATTTCTTTGGTTTTTGGTACTAGTACTAGGATTTGAATTCAAAGCCTGGATGCTGCTCCTTAAGCTGTTTTCACTCAAGGCTGACATTACCATTTCAGCCACTACTCCACTCCCAGCTTTATGGTAGTTAACTGGAGATAAGGGTCTCTCAGCCTTTTCTGCTTTGGCTGTCTTCAAACCAAGATCCCCACATCTCAGCCCCTTGAGTGGCTAAGATTAGAGGCAGGAGCCAGCAGCCCTTGGCTTCCATGAGCCTATATGTGGACCCATGAGCTTTTTTAGGAGCCACATCCTCTCCTCCAAGCCTGAATGTGAGGGATTGTCTAGCAAACCCTGCCAAGCAGTGCAGACCCAACAAAACAACCCCATCCACTATATTCCATGCCTGAAGGTCATCAGCCTGGAGAACTGGAAAATGAGGTAATAAAATTTTCACACATAGGCTGGCAAAGGAATGAGATGAATTCAAATGAGTCCTGCCTGCCAGCCCTACCCCAGGTAGAAGGACATGTCACACCTGCTTTTCTGAGTGTCTTCCCTTTTCCTATGCCCCTCCACCCCACTCAGCTTAGAAGCCATGAAAGCCAGTGTTGAAGAAAGAACTACTCAGCTCTTGGAAAATGCTGAGCTGGGTGGTTGGGCTACTTGGCTGAAGTAAATACGGGATGGTGAGTCAGCAGAAAGTCCAGGTCCAGCAGCTGACACTGGAGGGAACAGGATAAGAAAGAAGGGGAAGGGGGGGTGGGGCAGTGTGGGAGAGCATAGCATAATCCAAGGAAAGCTGTGCTACATTTACCTGGTCCTGGGGCTTGAACTCTGAGCCTGGGCACTGTCCCTGAGCTCTGCTTGCTCAAGACTAGCACTCTACCACTTGAGCCACAGCTCCACTTCTGGCTTTTTCTGTGATTTATTAGAGATAATTCTTGTGGCCTTTTCTGCCTAGGTTGGCTTCAAACCTTGATCCCATGATCCTCAGATCTCAGCCTCATGAGTAGCTAGGATTACAGGTTTGAGCCACAAGCGCCCAGCTGGAACACTTTTTTGTGTCTTGGGACTTGAACTCCTGTTGTCCCTGAGCTCTTCAGTTCAAAGCTACAGCCCTACCCCTTGAGCCACTTCCTGTTTTCTGGTGGTTAATTGGAGACTAGAGTCTCATGGACTTTAGTACCTGGGTTGGCTTTGAACTCAGTCTTCAGATCTTAGCCTTCTAAGTAGCTAGGATTACAGGCGTGAATGAATGGCCATGCCGCCAGCGTGGAACACTTCTTTTAAAAAGGAATTCTTTTTTTTTTTGGTTGGTCTTGGGGCTTGAACTCTGGGCCTGGGCTCTGTCCCTGAGCTCTTCAATTCAAGGCTACTGCCAGACCCCTTGAGCCACACCATTACTTCCAGTTTGCTAGTGACTAATTGGTGATAAGAGGCTCAGGTCCTTTTGTGTCCAGGCTGGCTTTCAACCTTGATCCTTAGATCTCAGCCTACACCGCACCGGGCTTAAAAAGGAATTCTAAACGCTGTGTGCTACTGGCTCATAACCTGTAATCATAGCTACTCAGGAGGCTCACATCTGAGCATTGTGGTTCAAAGCCAGCCTGGCAAGAGAGGCCACTCATATTTCCAATTAACCACCAAAAGGCCAGAAGTAGAGCTGTGGCTCAAGTAGTAGAGTGCCAGCCTTAAGCAAAAAAAAAAAAAAAAAAAGCTAAAGAAGAGCATGCAAGGCCCTGAGTTCAAGCCCAGTACCAAAAAAAAAAAAAAGGTTCTGAGATTTAAGATGAAAAGAGGAAGGACAGGGATAGCGGATGAGGGAGAATGATGGAAAGGTAATGAGTTCAATCAAGGTGCACTGCGTGCATATATGGATCTATCAAATCGCCTTGTATAACTAATTGATGCAAATTAAGAAGGTCAGAAAGAAAGAATAAAACAAAGGTGGGGGAAAATGTTACTCTACTGTGTTGGCAAGATCTATTTGAAAGCTGGCTGGATACCAGTAACACATGCCAGCCATCCTAACTCCTCAGGAGGCTAAAACCTGAAGGATCAAGCTTTAAGTCAGCCTGGACAGATACCATCTGTGTATCCTAAGAGACTCCATCTCCACAGGAACCAGCCAAACACAAGATGGGAGATGTAGTTCAAATGGTAGAGAGCACAGCCCAGCAAGAAGGAGGCCTGAGTTCAAACCCCAATACCAAAAACAACACACCCCCACCCCCCCAAAAAAAGCTCACCTAGAAGTACACGGGATCAAAGTGTAATTTATGACGAAAGGCTGCTTTGATTTTATTTTTGGTTGCAGTTGCTTTGCTTTAATGTTTTTGTCTTTCACCAGTCAAGTTATTTACATGTATGACTGCACCAGTCCAGTTATATCACATGTACAATAATACAGACCTTTGATCTCCATAGACAGGGTCTGGAGAACTTTAAAACATGGTTCCTCATCCCATAGGAAGGCTTCTATGTAAGAAACTGGCTCCCTATCTCCCCCACTCATATCCCAGGACTCTCTGAGGTCTTTGAGAAGGAAAAGATGGCTCCGTCTCCCCTGCAACTTGCTTGGGCAAGAACTGGAATCTTATCGGGTGTTTGTTGCAGGGTGCAGTGTTTTCTCTGCCTATCAGTGCCTTTTGGCCGCCCACACCAGAAACGATCTGGAAACGGACAGACAGGCCGGGTAGTTCCACAATTAGAAACCCGTGCCTGCTTCCTCCACTGAGTGGAGGCAGCCAAGGGGTGTGTGTGTGTGTGTGTGTGTGTGTGTGTGTGTGTGTGTGTGTAGCCAATCACAGAGCAGAGCGTGGGCACAACCCCCTCCGTGGCTGAGTGGCTCTCCCAGCTCCTGCCTGGCACCCTGCGGGCTTTGCTGAAGGGCAGCCTTCTGCTGCTGCAGTTCCAGGGTCAGGGAGCCAGTGGGTGATGCCATCGTGGGGCAGAAAGCAGAGAAGTGCATGCCCCTGAAAAAGGTGAGACTTTGAAACTCTCCCTTCAGCCAGATTCACCAGATGAAATGTATGGCTAGTTCAGAGGGCTAAGGGCACTCCATCCAGAATAGGTGGAAATTGTGGAGAAGGAACAGGGCATTCTGCTTCCTACCAAGGGGCGTCACTCCTTCCTTTTTTCACTAGCTGTTTAAAGCTTTGCATCTTCTTCTTCTTCTTTTTTTAATTCCCCCAGCATTCTCTTAATGCCTGTCTTCTCAGTTTTGCCTCTCTCGTGCTTTTTCTTTATCGTTTGTATTACTCTCCCTTTCTGTCTTTCCTCTTCTACCCTGCTGATTCCTATGTCCTCTTGTCTTCATCATCTGTCTGTACAGACTTCTGCACTCCTTTTACACACTTTATACTGTCTAGGTTCATTTTCTCTGATCAGACCAGAAGGAGAGGCCAAGTTCTGACAATATAAAAGGAAAACAATGTTTTTCAAGGTTCCTCCAGTACATTCCTTAGATCCCAATCAGTGAGACTAAGAAAACCCAGGGGTAGCTGAGCACAGGTGGCTCATGCGTGTAATCCTAGGTTCCCATGAGGCTGAGCTCTGAGGATGGATGGGAGAAGTCAGCTCAGGCAGGGAGTCTTATGGCCAATTAACCAGTGAAAGGTGATAAATGGAGCTGTGGTTCAAGTGGTAGAGCACTAGCCTTGAGCACAGAGGCTCAGGAACAGTGCCCAGGCCCTGAGTTCAAGCCCCAGGACTGATTAAAAAAACAAATAACCCACAGAAAGAGAGAGAGAGAGAGAGAGAGAGAGAGAGAGAAAGAGGGAGAGAGAGAGAGAGAGAAAGAGAGAGAGAGAGAGAGAGAGAGAGATTGAGAGAACGCCAGCGAGAGCGCCAGCCAGGCTACAGTGGATTAGGTCTCTAATCCTAACTACTCTAGAGACTAAGATCTGAGAATTACCATTCAAAGCCAGCCCAGGCAAGCAAATTCATGAGACTCTTACCATTAATTAACTAAGTAAAAAAGCTTTGAGGAAAAAGCCCAAGGACAGTGTTTAGACCCTGAATTCAACCCCAGCACTGGCATCAAAAAAAAAAAAAAAAAAAAAAACCAGGAAGTAGGGGTGTGGCTCTAGTAGAAGAACACCAGCTTTGAGTGGAAAAAGCTAAGGGATAGCATAGCATTAAGTCTAAATCATCCTTTTCCCAGCCTTGGCCTCTAATTGTCAGCGCGATCCTGAGCAAATTACAGCCTCTTTTTGAGGATGTCATTTCCATGAACAATAAAAAACATAATCATCTAAGGTCACTGAAGGTTTTATAGCAAGACACAGGTTTTAAATATACAGAATATGCTCTTAGGATGAAATGGGCTGTTTCCCCATTTCACAGAGGGAAGGGAAGCTCACAGAAGTTAACCAGCTTGTCTGGGTTCCTCAAGAGTCAGTGACTAAGCTGGGAGAGACCGCATGGCCTCTGGGTACTAGTAGTTCTAAAGTCCTGTGACCCTCAGACATGCCAGGTCCCTCTGAGGGAGCCGTGTCTGCCTCCTCCCTCCAGGTTACTGATACCCCTACCTTGTAGCTCACTCCTTACCTAATAAGCTACTCTGAGCTCTGCTTGTTCTGCCCTCAGAAGATACCAGAAGCAGAGTCATAGGTCAACCCTGACTCTGCAATGTTGTGGGGATTTCAACCCAGCTCCACTGCCACTTAAAGGGACTTATAGCCCCTGTTTCTCCCCCCCTCGGCCCCCCACACACATACTTGCTTTCTCTCCCTCTCTCCCAGTACTAGGGCTTGAACTCAAGACCGGGGCATTTTCCCTTAGCTTTATTTGCACAAGGCTGTCTCTCTACCACTTGAACCACAGCTCAGCTTTTGGCTGCTCAGGATTCATTGGAGGTGAGAGTCTTATAGACTCTTCTGCCCAGGCAGACTTCAACTTAGGATCCTCAGACCTCAACCTCCTAAAATAGCTAGGATTATGGGGGTGAGCCAAGCTAAAACTTTTTAAATGAAAATTGTTTATGCTGGTGAGTCAATGATATTCTGTTTGAAAATGGCCTAGAGAGAATTTTAAATTGTTCTTAATCTATGTTATATATACATCGAGGTGAAAATTCTTCCCAAAATGCTTACAGTTTTACATACTGGGTTTTCGATGACTCAAAGACAAATCACAAAACAAGCTCTACCATTGTGGGTCTCATGTTATCAACAGCAATATGGTAAGCCATGTGACTACTCCATAACCTCCAACTTGAGGACTAAACTTATATATAATACTTCTAGGATTATCTCTTCCCTTTCCATTTAAAAAACATTTTTTGGGGTTTGTTTTAGGACTAGAGATAGAATCCAAGACCTTACACACACATGCTAAATACATTCGACCATTGAACTACAGCCCTCATCTGCCTGGTTGTTCTCTTTTTTTTTTTTTTTTTTTTTTTTGCCATTCCTGGGCTTGAGCTCAGGGCCTGAGCACTGTCCTTGGACTTTCTCAAGGCTAGAGCTCTACCACTCGAGCCTCAGCACCATTTCTGGCTTTTTTCTATGTATGTGGTACCAAGGAATCGAACCCGGGTCTTCGTGCATGCTAGGCAAGCACCTTAACCACTAGGCCAAACTCCCAGCCTTGCCTGGTTGTTCTTAACAAAGCCTTTCATCCCTGTAAATCCTAGCCTCTCAGAAGGCTAACCAGAAAAGCCCACGAGACTTCTATCTTCAATTAACTCGCAAAAAGTCAGAAGCGCAGCTGTGGCAGCTGTGGCTCAAGTGGTAGAGTACCAGCCTTAAGTAAAAAAGCTAAGAAAGAGAGAGGGAGGGGCCGGGAAAGTGAGGGCTTTGGCCTCAGCAGACAGTTTAGGAAGTCACAAGTCCTAAACTGAAGTGCTGGTGAGGACGTACCCCTCTGAAGACTAGGGAAAGTCGTTTCCTTGCTTTCTCCAACTGCAAGGGACTTCCTGCATTTTCTGGCTCATGCCCTGCGGGCCTTCTCCTCCCCCCCCCCTCCCGTGTCCTCGAAGCCAGCAACAGCATCTTCAAATCCCTTTCTCCCTCCTGGCCTCCAGCACCACTTTCTCCTCTGCCTTTATAACTGCTGTCTCTCCCCTTGTAAGGATTCTTATAATTATACTGGGCTCACTCAGATAATCCAAGATAAACTCCCTATCTTCAATTCCTTAATTGAATCACTTTTACCAAGTTCCTTTTACATATGCACAAATCCTGGGGATTGGAATCTATTGACAGTGGTTGAGATGTCCGCTCTTCTGCCATTGTCTGCTTTCATGGCTATGGGGAGGAAGTGAAGGAGGCTTCTGGATAGCCAAGGATCAAAGCCTGGGGATCAAGGTAGAGGCGGGGCTGAGGGCCCCTCTCTGCAGGGAGCAGGCCTGCTCCACCCCTCCACCATGGGCAAGTGCTAGTGCCAGGGTGGGGATGGGAACTCTGCATGTGTGCAGTCCCACAGCTTTCCCAGAGCCGGAAGGGCTGAGCCCCCTCTCTCTAACTTGGCACAGGAGAGCCACTGCTGTAGTCTGAGATTTTCGCCTCCTGCCTACCTCATTTTTTTTTCTCTTTCTCTTTTGTCAGTTGTAGATCTTGAACTCCGGGCCTAGGCATTATCCCTGAGCTCCTCACTCTCTACCACTTTGAGACACAGTGCCATTTCTGGTTTTCTGGTGGTTAATTGGAGCTAAGAGTCTCACGGACTTTCCTGCCCAAGTTGGCTTTGGACCTCAGATCTCAGTCCCCTGAGCAGCTAGGATTACAGGCATGAGCCACCCATACCCAGCTTGCCTCATTTTTTATGTGTCTCCTGACACCTTGATATTGAGTTCTTTATTCTGGGTAGGTTAAGCAAATAACCCTATCTTTTTTTTGGGGGGGGGAGCCTGAGAGGAGAACCGAGGCTTGAACTGAGGGCCTGGATGAGGTTGGCTGGGTAGTAGAAAGGCTGTGGCAGCAGCTTCCTGGGCACAGCAGGAGTGCTTGACAAGCGCCTTCATCCCTGACCTTTCCTCTCTGGATAGAGGCTCAGGTTTCAGCTGTCTCAAGGCACTGTCCTGCAATAGCAGGAGACTGAAAGTTCCCGCACGGCTTATTTCAGTCACGTGCTGCCATGGCCCAACTGTGGGGTGAAGAGTGAGACCTTCACCCTTCAGCCTTGTTCTGAGATGAAGGGGCACAGGCAGACTGCCTATCTCTACTTCATTCTCAGAATTCTCCTCTTGTTTCTGAAGGATCCCTGTGAAGGTGAAAGGTTAAATATTAGTCAAAGGCTAGGATCTTGTGAAGTTGAGGAGATAAAGTACAACAGAAGACCCTGAACTGTGCAAGATTTTGCTCTCAGTAGATCCTCAGAACATCTGTGTGTGTTCAAATTCACAATGTTGGCCAATCTAACTGGGATGAGATGGATCAGAGTTGTTTTGACTTGTATTTCCTCTATGGCCGAGGTGATGAGCATTTTCTCAGGTGTTTCTTTGCCATTCTTACTTTTTCCTCTGAGAAGTCTTTGTCCATTAGCTTTCGGGGTGGCGGGGTGGGGGTAGTTCTTGAGATTAGGCCTCTGGCTGATATGTAGCTGATAGAGATCTACTCTCAACCTGTTGGCTGTCTTTCTAGTTTAGTAGCTAGGTGCTTTGCTGTGCAGAAACTTTAGTTCCATATAGATCCATTTGTCAAGTTTCTCTCCTATTCGCTGGGCCCCAGGGACTCTTGTCAAAAAGTTTCTGCCTATGGGGGGCCAGGAGTTTGGCCTAGTGGTAGAGTGCTTGCCTAGCATGCACGAAGACCCAAGTTCAATTCCTCAGTACCACATACATAGAAAAAAGCTGGAAGTGGTGCTGAGGCTCAAGTGGTAGAGCTCTAGCCTTGAGAAAGTCGAAGGACAGTGCTCAGACCCTGAGTTCAAACTCAGGACTGGCAAAAAAAAAAAAAAAAAGTTTCTGCCTATGAGTCCTCATGTTTCTCCTGCTCCCTCTTACAGTAATTTCAAAGTTTCAGGTCTTTGATCCAGTTTGACTTGATATTAGTGCATGATGACAAACAGGGATACACTTTTAGTTTTCTGCAAATGGATGCCCAGTTTTCCCAGCACCAGTTATTGAAAAGAGGAGGGGAGGAGAGGAAGGAAGGAAGGAAGGAAGGAAGGAAGGAAGGAAGGAAGGAAGGAAGGAAGGAAGGAAGGCAGGCCAGAGAAAGAACTTCCCAGTCATCTGTCTCATCTAGTCTCCCTGCCCTGCCCCCTGGCTTCTCCTCTGGGTGGAAGGTAATTTTCTCTTCTGAATCAGAATCCAGTCTCTTCTGTAATCCTCATCCACACCCATGCCACATGAGTTTTGTTTTCTAATGTCCCTTTCCTTCACAAAGCAATTTTTATTCTTGAATCATGACTGCTTATATCTGCCTGGATTCCCAGGTACAGGGGCCAGCCTTGTGCTTGGCAGGTTTTCAGGGCTCTGGGGAGAAGCTGAAATCACACCCCAGTTGTTTAGAGTGACTTGAGTTGGATTGTCACCAGGCACATGATCCTGAAATCTGACTGAATTGAGTAAGATAATCAAGTGTGTATTTGTCAGGATGTCTCTGTCCATCTGGAACATTCTAGTATTTACAAAATGTTCTCGCTGTTCAGGCACTTAAAAACCTTTCCTCAGACCACATGTTTTGATTCTCCTTGTATGATACCGTCTTGGATAGCAGCTCCTCCACAGAGTCAGGAGTTTCTTCCCTTAAACTCCAGCTTCCTGTTGCTCATTTGGCTTCATGAGAGGAACTGGGGGTGTGTCTCATTAAATACACTGTGGCATGTGTAAAGGGAGGTGACATTGGAGGACTGATGAGTAGACTGTGACATGTTTGTTCTGTATTAAATATTTGTTGAGCACCTACTTACTTGCAGGCATCAATGATATGGGGATTCAAAACATGAAAAAGTTACAGCTTTGTCCTCTTCCTCTACCAGGAAAGAGAAGGAAGAAATAGATCACTTTAGTATGAAGAAGTGAGTACCACAATTAGATATAAACAAAGTAGTGCCAGGAGCTGGAAGGGGGTAATCCTAGCTACTCAGGAGGCTGATCTGAGGACTCTGATTCGAAGCCAACCAGAGCAGACAAATGCAAGATACTCATCACCATTAACCAGCAAAAAGCCAAAAGCAGAGATGTTGCTCAAGTGGTAGAGTGCCTTCCTTGAGCAAAAAAAAAAAAAGCCGAAGGAGAGTACTGAAGCCCAGAGCTCAAACCCCAGTATAGCCATAGCCCCCTCCCCCTTACCCCCCCCCCGCCTCTAGTGCGTGTGCACGCCTGGTCTAAGATTGTTGGAGCAAAGAAGGACAAATTTTGTGCCTTATGGATAAAATGTGACTTACACAGCTTGGCACTCTACCACCTTAGCAACATTTCTTTTCTTTTGCCAGTTCTGGGGCTTGAACTCAGGGCCTAGGCACTGTCCTTAAACACTTTTTGCTCAAGGATAGCACTCTGCCACTTAAGCCACAGCTCCATTTTCAGCTTTTTCTGTGTATGTGGTTCTGAGGAATCAAACCCAGGGCTTCATGAATGCTAGGCGAGCAAGCTACCACTAGGCCATGTTCTCGGCCCCTTAACAACATTTCTCTGTCCAGCTTTTTGCTGGTTAATTGGATATGAGTCTCTTGGATTTGGACTGGCTTTGAACTTCAATCCTTAGATCTCAGCCTCCTACGTAGTTAGGATTAAAAATACAAGCCACTGGTTTCTGACAGCAGGCTCCATTTTTAAGAATAAATATAGGGTGAGATAAGTCAGGACCAAAGGAACAAAAGCTACATGGTATCCTTAATATGTGGATATTAGATCAAACAGTACAAGAGAGATGACTCAATATTTGGGTAGCCAATATTATGGATATGGTCTTGGAGATATAAACATAACTACAAAGACATAAAAATCTATAATGGGCTACATACTCTATAGACATAATGTTTTATTACCTAGATTAATATGTATCTATGACATTCAAACCCTCAGTTTAATTTTAATTATGTTCTAAAACCTAAGTGCCAGTGATTGTCTATAGAGATTCCCTTCTTGAATACTTGTTTGTTAATCATGACATTTGAAATATGATATAAAATTCAATGTTAATAAATGTTAATAAAAAAAAGAAGAAGAAATATAGGGGTCAGGAGTTTGGCCTAGTGGTAGAGTGCTTGCCTAGCATGCACAAAGATCTAGGTTCGATTCCTCAGTACCACATACATAGAAAAAGCCAGAAGGGGAAGGGGAAGAGGAAGAGGAAATAAAATCACAGAGCTTGGTGGAACAGAGGAATCTAAAAAAGCAGGGAGTTAGTCAGGTAGAGATGGTTGTTTTAGGGAGGAAGATTACAGACAGATGCAATAGAGCACACTCCTTCCCTGCTGAAATCAAGCACAGATCAAATAAGGTTGTGAAATCCTTGGAGAACAAAAGCTTAGTTTAACTGCAAGGTGTTGCTAAACTTCATCAGTCATTCAGGATTGTGAGTCCTGGCAGAAGTCTGGTGCTTTTATGTTCCTGAGCACTAGGGGGTGTCCTGGAGGGTTTTCATTTTCTTCTTCCTTCGCCTCAAGCTCTTTAGAACCATCTGGAAACCGGGAACCACACTCCTCCACACAGAGCTTGGTGGGTGGCTTGAGGAGTGTAGAACAAAGCAGAGAGCCCCCCCCCCGTCCCCCCGCTAGTGCTCCCTATCACTTAGTCATTAGGGAAATACAGATCAAAACCACAGTAAAATAATATTCCTGCTTCCCATGAGACAGGCAGGCTTGCCCCTCCCCCACACTCCCTCTCCTGTCTCTCCCCCTCCTTCTCTCTCCCTCTCCCATCACACACACACACACACACACACACACACACACACACACACACACACACACGTTGATAAGGATACAGAACAACAAGAATTTGCATATATTATTGGTGGGAATACAATGTGATGTTGACTTTTTGGAAAACTGGCTGTGTGTGTGTGTCTGTGTCTGTGTCTGTCTGTCTGTCTGTCTGTCTGTCAGTCTGTCTGTGTCTTAGTATCAGGGCTCAAATTCAGGGCTTTGCACTCAGCTTTTTCTCTCACAGCTGTCTCAAGCTACCACATGAGCCATATCTCCAGTTCTGTCTTTTTGCTGGGTAACTAGAGATGAGTCTCTGATTTCTCTGCACAGGCTGTTTTGTTGTTGTTGTTGTTGTTGTTGTTTTTTGCTAGACCTGGAGCTTGAATTAGGGGCCTTTTCAAGGCTAGAACTGTATCACTTGAGCCACAGCACCACTTCCAGCTTTTCTATGTCTGTGGCATTGATGAATCGAACCCAGGTCTTTGCATGCTAGGCAAGCACTCTACCACTAGGCCAAACTCCTGGCACTCAATCAATTTTTAATGTTAATTTCGTTAAAGGCTCTTTGCCTCTGTGTGTGTGTGTACATGTGTGTGTACATGTGTGTGTACATGTGCGTGCACGCGTGCACCGGACCTTGAACCCACCCCGTGGGTGCTGAGTTTTTGTGTTCAGGGTTAGTGCTCTACCATTTTGAGCTATGGCTCCATTTCCAGCTTTTTAAAAGCAGTTAATTGAAGGTAAGAGTCTCACATGTTCCTGCATTGACTGGCTTTGAACTGTAATTCTCAGATCTCAGTCTCCTGAGCAACTAGGATTGAAGACTTGAGCCACCAAGCCTGGCTGGCTTTTTTTTTTTTTCTGCACAGGCTGGTTTTGAACCTCTATTCCCAGATCCCATCATTCTTCTGAGTAGCTTGGATTACAGGTGTGAGACACAGATGCCCAGCTACAGTTTTTTATTGTTGTTGTTCTGTTTTGGGTTTTTTTGTTTTTTGTTTTTTTGGACAGTCATAGGACTAGAACTCTGGGCCTTGGTGCTGTCCCTGAGCTCTTCAGCTTGAGGCTACCATTCTACCCTTTGAGCCACAGTGCCACTTCCTATTTCCTGGGGTCTAATTAGAGATAAAAGTCTCATGGACTTCAGATGTAAGTGACTGGGCTGGCTTTGAACCACGATCCTCAGATCCTTAGCCTCCTGAGTAGGTAGGATTACAGGTGTGAGCCACCATACTCAGCTTCCAACTACAGTTTGATAATCTTTTATACAATTAAATGTGTGTTTACCCTAAGACCCAATTTTTTAAATTTATTTATTTTTGTCGGTTGTGGGGCTTGAACTCTGGTCCTGAGTGCTATCCCTGAGCTCTTCAGCTCAAGGCTATCACTCTACCACTCCAGCCACAGGTCCACTTCTGGTTTTCTGATGGCTAATTGGAGATGAGAGTCTCACAGACAATTTTATGGCTGGGAGTTTGGCCTAGTGGTAGAGTGCCTGCCTAGCATGCACGAAGACCCAGGTTCCATTCCTCGGTACCACATACATAATAAAAAGCTGGAAGTGGTGCTGAGGCTCAAGTGGTAGAGCTCTAGCCTTGAGAAAGTCCAAGGACAGTGCTCAGGTCCTGAGCTCAAGCCCAGGACTGGCAAAAAAAAAAAAAATAGCAGTTTTATTTACATAGAATCCCCAAACTGGGAGCAAGTCCATCAAAGTGGGGGGGGGGGAAGGATATATCCATATAACGGAATAACCTTCAACAATTCAAAAGAACAAGCTGGGTGCCAGTGTCTCACACCTATCATCCTCACTACGCAGAAGGCTGTGATCTGAGGATCGTGATTCAAAACCATCCCTACTAGGAAACGCTGTGACTCTTATCTCTAGTTAACCACCAGGAAACGGGAAGTGGCTTTGTAGCTCAAAGTGGTAGAGCCTTAGCCTTGAGCTGAAGAGCTCAGGGACAGCATGCAAGCCCAAAGTTTAAGCTCCATGACCAACAAAAAATAAAAGGAACTACTACTATAAAGCAACATGAATAGACTTCAAAGCATTATGTTAGGTGAAAAAAAATACATATGAATGCTTACACATTCTATAGTTCTGTTTATGTGGTACTCTGGAATAGGCAAAACTACTGCTATAGAGACGGAAATCAAATGAGTGCTTGACAGAGATATTGGAAGAAGACTAATAACTACAAATAGACAACTTTACAAAGTGTTAGAAATGGTCTATATACTGAGTATGGTAATAATTAACAATGTAGATACATTTGTCAAATCTCATTAAACTAGAGTCTTTAAAAAGGTAAATTTTAACCAGGCCAGTGGCTCACATCTATAATCCTACTCAAGAGACCTGAGGGAATCACAGGTCAGAACCAGTGAGGGGAAGAAAAGTCTGAGGTACTCTATTTCTAAGATATCCAACTAGAGGTGGAGTATGGCTCAAGTGGTAGAGCACCAGCCATGAGCAAGGAAAGCCAAATGAGAGTGCAAGGTACTGAGTTCAAGCTCTGGTACTGACAAAATAACCAAGAAAAATCTAGGCTGGAAGTACTGCTTAAGTGGTAGAGTACCAGTTGAGCAGGTAGGTCTTGCAAGTACCAGCTCTTACTTCAAACTGTAGAACAACAAGAAATGAAATTTGAGCCACTTGTAGTGATTCATGTCTATCATCCCAGCTCTTGGGAAGCTGAGGCTAGAGGACCAGGAGTTTGAAGCTGAACAATGCTACATAGAAAAACTCTATTATCAACAACAACAGTAATAATAGTATTAGAGTTGTAGCTCAGTAATAGAGTGCTTGTATGGGCCCTGGGTTTTGTCCCCAGCATCACAATGTACACACATTCCCAGGCGCGCGCACACATGCGCGCACGCGCGCGCACACACACAGTGACTTTCACAGGACATAGATAATACCTTGATAAATGAAAAGAGTCTCTAGATATCACTTGCTTCAAAATCAGGCTCAGAAAAGTGATCTCATTCCATACTCAGGCCTAACTTCCCCGCTTGCTTTTGGCTTCTTGCCTTGGGTATGCTCTGACCAAGCTCTAATTTGGGCCATGTTAGCCTTATTTGTAACTGGTTAATGGAGCCAAAGTTTCTGGTCACTGGGGCTTAGCTTGTGAGGGGTTTAGCTGGCTTATCACAGTTCCAGTCTCAGGAGCACGAACGTTTATGCAGTTGGTGTAGTTTCTGACGACGTGTCTGGGCTTCTCTCATTCCAGTGCTTCTAACATGGGTCAACTGCTCCAGCGTACGGTGGGCCACTCGCGTTCAAGACATCTTTACAGCTGGAAAGCTCCTTGCCCTGGCCCTCATCATCATCATGGGAATTGTACAGATATGCAAAGGTGAGTGTCATGGGAGCAGCAGAGCCCATGAGATTCCTCCCTTCTGGATTCCAGAGGCTTCTGTTCTTTGCTTGCACCATAAAGAGAATAAAAGCCATTTTTTCCAAGGTTAGGAATTCTTTCACCACCACTACCCCGTCTTCGCAAAGATCTATCTCCCCAGGCTTGCACAGCTAGGTAAAAGATCCCTAGGTCTCTGTAATGCAGGTCTCTGTTCCGCATTTTCTTTTCTGCCCTGCCCGTAGCTTAAAATGGAGAACAAAGGAGAATTTTATGTTTCAGAATTACTCATAATCTCTACAAGAGAGAGCTCTACATTTCCGGGGCCCCTGCCAACATTCCCCATCGGATTTAGTCCTTTCTAAGCTGGGAGGCTTCTATTTGGTTTCCATGGTAGCAGTGGCACTGGGCTCTGTTCAGCGTCACTTTTTAAAATCAGATGACAAACAGGAAGACCTCTTGCCTACCCAGAAGCCCTGCTTCCAGTGGGGGGAACCTTCCTCCGGAAACCAAATATCTGTGACAGTGTATTCCTGATTATTTTAAGTGGATTATTTCTTTGTTGCTGGAAATCCCACCAGGGCTTTGGAGCCTGCTCGTGGCTAAGCAGGCTCTCTACCACTGAGCTATGTACACGCTGCCATCCAGCAATCTCTTTTGAGGACCAGAGTGTGTAAGACACTGGAAAGCACTGGGAAGGCAATTGAAAGGCTCTTTACTAAAAATACCATGAAAAGGGAGGCCAAACTGTACCTTATAAAGAGACAGGCTAGCTGGGCACTGGAGGGCTTGTGTCTGTAATCCTAGCTACTCAGGAGGCTAAGATCTGAGGATTTTGATTCTAACCCTATCCAGATTTGGTCTGGATTTTGACAAACAACCAAGCAACCCTCTGTAAAACTCTTGTTAACCAGCAAAAAGCCAGAAGTGGACGTATGACTCAAGTAGTAAGAAAAATAGCTGAGCAAGAGTGCAAAGCCCTGTGTTCAAACCCTAATACTGGCAAAAGAAAGAAAGAAAGAAAGAAAGAAAGAAAGAAAGAAAGAAAGAAAGAAAGAGAGAGAGAGAGAGAGAGAAAGAAAGGTGAAAATGAAAGGAGGGAGGGAGGAAGGAAGGAAAGAAGGAAGGACAAAAGGAAAGAAAGAATGAAGCAAAAGAATTAACAAATTCGAACTACAAAGAAATTCACATTTGTTCTTGATGCTTTCTTCATGAAAATGTACACAGATATCCGGGAAGGTGGTCAGGATACTTTCAATGGCTCCAATACTGTTTCCAGAGTCCAACAAGCCAGCCTCCTATTTTACCCTGGCCTTTCTCATCACATTAGCCTTGTTTTTGCTGCTGTTGCTGTTTGTTTTAAAAGGGCATTCAGAACCATGCTTTGAACCCAGGCTATATGAACTCAGGACTCTGAGGTACTAGGAAGTTGATGACCTGCATCTCCCTGCTTCTTTGAACTCCACTTCTGTGACACACTGGCTTCATTGCAGACCAAAGAGCTGGAATATGGTCCCAGGTGGAGGGAGTGGAGTTGGGAGACAGTGAGCCTGGATGAAGGGGGGTTTGGGGCGGGGGGCTGGACTTGTCTCTCTGAGCAGCCTCTTGTCCATTTGGTCCTTAGGTGAATTCTTCTGGCTGGAGCCAAAGAATGCATTTGAGAATTTCCAGGAACCTGACATTGGCCTTATCGCCTTGGCGTTCCTTCAGGGCTCCTTTGCCTATGGGGGGTGGAACTTTCTCAATTATGTGACGGAGGAACTCGTGGATCCCTATAAGTAAGTTGAACTAGCCAGCTTCTCCCTACCCCCTTGAGAGGCCCCACAGTAACTGCCACTGAGCCAAGGGAACAGGTGTGCACTGACCCGTCACCCACACCCATCCTGACCCTGCTCTGGTCTGCCCTAGAGAAACAGCTCATTTCCCAGGAACTGAAACCGTTCACCATCCTCCCTGTCCAGAACAGAGACAGAGCCTTGTACATGGCCCCAGGCAGGTTAAAAGATGCAAACTGTGTTGACCAAGAGTCAACTGCCTTAGAGAATGAACTGTGTCCCTTGAGGCTCTGGGCTACTTCCCTGTTACAGGACAGACTGGTCCTTGTGACTTGAGGCAGCAGGAAGAGTGTGTGGCAGAGATTTGGGTCAAGAAGCCAGTGGTCAGCACCTGCCATTTCATGTCTACATTTCCCTTGTCCCAACTGAGATAAAACCCACCTCTCAGGGAAGCCCAGAGAAGCTGCAGAGCCAGGCTCCTGCAGACTTCTAGGCAGAACAGGCATGCTGCCACAGGCTTCCCTCTCACCTCCTCTCCCTCTACAGGAACCTTCCCAGAGCCATCTTCATCTCCATCCCACTGGTCACATTTGTGTATGTCTTTGCCAATGTCGCGTATGTCACTGCAATGTCCCCCCAGGAGCTGCTGGCATCAAACGCAGTCGCTGTGGTAAGGAATTGAACTCAGGGTCTCAAACCCAGAACGCTGGCATTGACTCACCAGCTAGGCCTGAACCATGATCTCATGCAGTTGAAATCATCCCAAATCATCAGGATAGAATTCACAAACTGTTGGCTGGGTTTAGTCTAGAATAGCTACATGACAGAGCTAAGAACATTCCACAGAGAGTGTGTTGGTTTGTGAAGCTGAAATAGCTGATATCCAATCCTTTACAGAACAAATGTGCTCGCCCCTGAGCTCAGACACTTTCAAACTTTGAACTTGAGGATTGTGTAGAGAAGCAGTCATACATACCAGTGCATAAAGCAATCATTTATTTTTGGCTTTGGTTGTTCTTTTTGTTTGTTTTTGGTTTTTTGCCAGTCTTGGGGCTTGAACTTAAAGGCTTGGCACTATCCTTGGGCTTTCTCAAGGCTAGAGCTCTACCACTTGAGCCACAGCACCACTTCCAGCTTTTTCTATGTATGTGGTACTGAGGATCTGAACCCAGGCTTTATACATGTTAAGCAAACACCTGGCCCGCAAACATTCATTTCTCTGCCTCTGTTCCCTCCTCTGCGAATCATACGGGCAGATACCGTCCCTCATCAGGGAAAAGTGGGAGCTGATAAACAGTTCAGTCATTGAAGCGGTTCATGCTCTTTGGAAACTATACCATGAGATCCTTGACCCCTGAGAAAGAACTCGAAGCAATGTTGCTTCTGGCCTCAGGCTGGGCCACTCTCCACCCTGCCCATGTCATTCTGTGTCTCCTCTCAGGAGTCAAAATTGAAAGGGCCTGCTACCTACCTTGGCAGCCTGTTCCCATGACCAACCACCTCCCACACAGCAGGACATCTGCCCTAGACAGTCTCTCCCTGGCATGGGCAATAAACCTGAATCAGAACAATGAGAAGCCCAGTCCACAGCATTTTAATCTGTCAGCCAAAGTAATCTATACATTTAGAACCAAAATAATGGTTGATTCATTTTTTTCACCAACATAAACCATTTTACACATTTGGGAATCCTCATGCTATCAGTTGGGATCCATCTCTATTTTACAGACAGGAAAATGAGGCTCAAAAATTACAAACCTGGGCCGGGAGTTTGGCCTAGTGGTTAAAGTGCTTGCCTAGCATGCGCGAAGACCCGGGTTCGATTCCTTGGTACCACATACATACAAAAAAAGCTGGAAGTGGTGCTGAGGCTCAAGTGGTAGAGCTCTAGCCTTGAGAAAGTCCAAGGACAGTGCTCAGGCCCTGAGCTCAAGCCCAGGACTGGCAAAAAAAAAAAAAAATTACAAACCTGACTGGTCATGGTGGCTCACGCCTGTAATCCTTGCTACTCAGGAGGCTGAGATCTGAGGATCAATATTCAAAACCAGCCCAGGCAATAAAAAACATGAGGCTCTTACCTCCAATTAACCACTAGAAAATGGGAAGTGGGGATCAGGCTCAAGTGGTAGGGTGGTAGCATTGAGCTGAAGAGCTCAAGGCCAACACCCAGGCTCAGGTATAGGGCAGTAGCCTTGAGCTAGAGAGCTCAGGGACAGTGCCCATGCCCAGAGTTCAAGCCCCATAACCCACAAAGAAGAAAAAAAAAATGATAAACCTGTGAGAGCCAGTGGGTGTGTCTACCTACTCAGAAGACTAAGATCTGAGGTTCACAGTTCAAAACCAGCTCAGGCAGGAATATCATTGAGACTTTCCTTTTTTTCTTCCTTTTTTTTTTTTTTTTCTTTTGGTTGGTCCTGGCGCTTGAACTTGGGGCCTGGGCACTGTCCCTGGGCTCTTTTGCTCAAGGCTAGTGCTCTACCACTTTGAGCCACAGCAGCATTTCCAGTTTTGTTTTGTGGGTCATGTGGCTTGAATTCTGCTTAGGCGCTGTCCCTAAGCTCCTCCACTCAAGGCTACTTCCTGGACCTGGGCGGTGTCCCTGAGCTCTTCAGCTCAAGGCTACCACCCTACTCTTGAGCTAAGCCCCACTTCCTGTTTTCTAGAGGTTAATTAGAGATAAAAGTCTCAGGCACCCACCTAGCTAGGATAAGGGCTTGAATTAAATCTTTAAAAAGGGAAGGAGGGATGGATAGAAGAAGGGAAAAGATTATAAACTTGTAGCATTCTGGAGGCTGAGACAGGAGAATCCCAAGATAGCAGCTAGTCTCGTTATATGATAGACCTATCTCAAAAAGCAGACAACCCAGGTGCTGGTGGTTCACCCCTCTAATCCCAGCTACTCAGGATGCTGAGATTTGTGGATCCTGGGTTAAAGCTAGCCTAGGCAAACAAATCTGAAAGGCTCTTATCACAAATGGAAGTAGAGCTGGGGCTCAAGTGGTAGAGTGCTAACCTTGAGCAGAAAAGCTAAGCAAGACTTAGGAGTTCAAGTCCCAGTACTGGCACACACACATGTGCACATGCACGTTAACAAACCTCAGTCTAGACATGTACATCAATGATTGCCAACCCCTCGATTTCATCCCTGGCGTTGGAAAAAGAAATTACAACCTGGATTCAGGGTGGAGCTAGGATTTGAATTGAGACCTGTGTAAATTACAAGCCATATCTCTCCCTCTCCCTGGGAGGTCTGGATTCCACTTCCTAAGTGGGTACTGAAATAAGCTACTGCACCTATCTGCCTCCATTTCTTCATTCATAAAGAAGGATGACGCTTACTATTGCCACATAACACTGGCTCCTTCCATGAATTAGCCCAGAGCATGCATGGACTCTGGATGAGTCACTGTCAGTGGACGTGGCGCCAGGACCCTGGGCTCAGGAGAGAAGCTGCAGGTGGGGATGGGGGAATACAAGCTGGGGTGGACAGTTATAATTCTTTTCTACTCCCCAGACCTTTGGAGAGAAGCTTTTGGGCGTTGTGGCCTGGATCATGCCCATCTCTGTTGCCCTGTCCACTTTCGGAGGCGTCAATGGGTCTCTCTTCACATCCTCCCGGTGAGTCTTGCCCAGGCCCTTTCTGGAAGCTTCTGCTGTGTGTGTTCTGTGTGGATTTGGTGGGCTTGTCTCTATCCGTGGTGTAGGCTCCTTCCGAAATAACTTTGCAGAAATGTGTATGTCAGTGTGGGTACTGAGGGGGTATGCTACACACATAGGGACTGGTGCACGTGGGGTTCAGGCCGTTGGTCCTTCGCCTGTGATGGGCTACATTGTTTCTGAAGGAACAAGGGGCTGTGATTTGCAGCAGTGCTTTGGCTATAGTCTACTGACCTATGCCCAGGCTGCTGCTGGCTAGAAAAGAGCCCCACTCTGAAAAGGATCAGGAGGGATTCCTGTCTTGGAGCTTCTAGATCTGGTATCCCCTGTATTCTAGAACAAGGCTGGACATGGAATAAGAGCACTCAGAGTGTCAGGACCATTTCAGGTCTGGTCCCTACTCAATAGGCAGATGTTACTCAACTGGATGCTGGTGGCTCGAACCTGGAATCCTAGCTACTTGGGAGGCTGGGGTCTAAGGATTGAGATGCAAAGCCAATCCAGGCACAAAAGGCTACTAGACTCTATCTCTAAAATATCTGGCAAAAAGCTGAACAGGAGGTATGGTTCAAGAAAGATCAAGGACCTGAGTTCAAATCTTAGTGAAAAATCCCACAGGGATGTTTCTGTGACATGACAAGTAGAACCATCGTTTAGAAACCCAGGGCAGAAGAGAAGGTGTGTGGGTGTCCAGAGCCTATGACACTCACCCACAGAAACCTCATGTGCGTGTTACACAGGAGCCGTGGCTGCCTGCAAGCCCCAGCCAAGGGTGGACAGTGGAAGAGCAGTGACACATGAGGCTGTTGGAGGACAGTGACTGGCTACAGTCGCTTTAGAGTGGGGTTTGTCCCTCAGGCAGGCCACGCAGCGGCCTGTGTGCATGCAGCATAGTTGTGCATGCATGTGGGAGACGGTGGTGCACTGTGGGCTCAGCCCTCTGCTTCAGAGGCTGGGCATCACCTACCCAGACCTCCTTTGCTCATCTTCTGGTTCTTTCTGTCCCCCCTCCTTCCTCTGCTTCCTTGCCTCTTTCCTGTTCTGGGATCCTGAGGAGCCAGGACACCGGAGAACACTGAGGGGACCCGGGCAGTTATTCTCAGTCCTGGCTGCATGTAGAGGAAGGGTGGGAATGAGGGGCCCTGGCTGTGTGCACAGTGAGGTCCCACCAGGGACCAGGGCTCAGTCTGGTGCATGTGGCTGCATGGCAAGGGGATATGGCATGAGGAGGGAGGTGAGTGAGTGCATGAGACCAGTGACACTGGTCTAGGTGACACAGGGCGGCAAGTCTACATCTCACAGCTGCTGCTGTTCACGCACGCTATCCTCATATACCATTTACAAAGCAAAGAACCGTTCTCTTCAGAACTCCTCACGTGTTGGGGGCGGGGGATGCCTGTAATCACAGCACTTGGGAAACTAACATAGGAAGATTTTGAGTTCAAGGCCAGTCTGGGCTACATAGACATACTATCTCAAAACAAAACAAAACAAAACAAAAACCTGCAAATGTGTGTCTTTCTGTCCCTATCACACCATCCCTTTCCTCCGAGGTGCTGGCTTCAAACCTTCATCCTCACATCTCAGCCTCCTGAGTAGCTAGGATTATAGGTATGACCAGCACCTGGCTGCCATTTTACTGTTTTGTTTGTTTGTTTTGTTTTGTTTTTGCCAGTCCTGGGGCTTGAACTCAGAGCCTGAGCACTGTGTTGGGCTTTCTCAAGGTTAGTGCTCTACCACTTGAGCCACAGCACTGCTTCTGGCTTTTTCTGTGTATGTGGTACTGAGGAATCGAACCTGGGTCTTCTTGCATGCTAGGCAAGCACTCTACCACTAGGCCACCCTCCTGGATTCTCATGCAATTTTCTTTTTTACACATTTCCAAAAATAGGTTTTAAATTTATTGAGACCACAGTATTCTTCATTCCTTCCTAACTTCCTTCCTTCCTTTCTGCCTTACATACACTTGCTATGTAGTTCAAGTTAGCCTGAAACTCTGAATCTCCCCCCACCCCCCACACACACTCCTCCTGCCTTCCTGGTGCTTGGATTACAAGTGTACTGCTCCATGACAGGCTTAGAATCACAGTTTTCTCTCCCTCCCTCCCTCTCTCTCCCTGTCTCTCTCTCTCTCTCTCTCAAATTTAATGTTACATTGTGATTATATACATGTTCTCTTACAACCTTGGTTGATTTGTTTTCAAAACAATCTTTCTTTTTCTTTCTTAATTGTGCTAGTCCTGAGGCTTGAACTCAAGGCCTGAATGTAGTCCCTGAGCTTTTTTGCTTAAAGCTTGAACCACAGTTCCACTTCCAGCTGTGTGTGTGATTACTTAAAGATAAGAGTCTCATGGACTTTTCTGCCCAGGCTGGATTCAAATCCCAATCCTCAGATCTCACCCTCCTGAATAGCTAGAATTACAAGCATGAGCAACAAACACCCAGCTTCAAAAACATTTTTTAAATTTTTATTTTTTTTTTTACCAGTCCTGGGCTTGAGCTCAGGGCCTGAGCACTGTCCTTGGACTTTTTCAAGGCTAGAGCTCTACCACTTGAGCCTCAGCACCACTTCCGGCTTTTTTCTATATATGTGGTACCGAGGAATCAAACCCGGGTCTTCATGCATGCTAGGCAAGCACTCTACCACTAGGCCAAACCCCCAGCCAGCATATTTTCTTTAATCTATCAAATCCTTTTAAGCATTTAGGATATTTCCAGGTTTTTTTTTTCTTATCATCAGAATATCTTATAGGGCAGAGGATATAACTTAAAGATGCACAGGCCCTATGTGAAGTAATGCACCTTCTATCTGGTGAATATGATGTAACTCTTCTATTAATTACAATAAAAAATATATGAAAAAAGATGCATAGACTCTATGTTTAATATCCAGGATTGAAAAATAATAAAATGACAATAATAATAATAACTTTATGTATGTATATAGATAGATATGTATATAGAGAGATATATATATTATATATATATGCCTATCCATTCATTTCTTTGGGACAGGAATTTCTTTGCTTAGGAATACAACAAGTAGCTCTAGTGGTATAAATTTTAAAGAGTATTATTTTAAAATTATTACAAAATATACAACAAAATGTATAGATTATAAGTATTCAATCTCATGGGTGTTGGCAGATATTTACAGTCATATGACCACCACCAGAACATTTCTATGGCTCCTCCAGGTTCCCACCTGACTCTTTTGTCTGCTGCTCACTACCTTCTGAATGGAGAAAAATATTTTAAAAGTTTTTCATGTACAATTCAGTCCCCACAAGTGTATCAAGGAATCGGTATTCTTTGTAGGTCAAGAAGGTCCCATTTTTTTTAAACCAGGCACCCATAGCTCCAGCCTGTAATTCTAGCTACTCAGGAGGCTGAGATCTGAAGATCAAGAGTCAAAGCCAGCTGGCCAGACAAATCTAAGAAACTCTTTTCTCCAATTAAATAGCAGAAAAGCTACATGTAGAGGTGTGGCTCAAATGCTAGAGTGTCAGCCTTGAAGTGAAAATAGCCCAGTGCCCAGGCCCTGAATTCAAGATGCAGAAACAGAATTTTAAAATAGCTCATTTTAAAAGGACCTACAGCATTAGAGGCTTTAGCAGTGGTGTCAAGTGACAAGCCAATCAGTGCCTTAAGCCAGCCAAACCACACCCAGGGTGAAGACGCATCCAGAAACACTGGTCTGACTCTGGATGGCCTATACATGCATTTGTGATGCGGGTCCCAGGATGACTCGTGGGTGGAAGATGTACACACAAAGGCCGGGTTCTGGTTGGAGAAGGGTGCTGCTGTACGGGCAGACAGTGGGCATGGATGAGGGTACCCTGGCGTGATGGTCTGGGGCTATCCCAAGCTGACCTGCTTTTCTCCCTGCTAGGCTGTTCTTTGCTGGAGCCAGAGAAGGTCACCTTCCCAGCGTGCTGGCCATGATTCACGTGAAGCGTTGTACCCCAATCCCGGCTCTGCTCTTCACAGTAAGGGCCTGCCTGCCACTAACCCAACACACGTTCTTTTTTGTGCTTATGCTCAGCTGGGAGTCCATAGTTATATACATACACCTTAAATAGTCTAGAAACTGTATTCATTGATTTTAGTGATAGTAAATAATGTAAGAAGCCAGGCACGGATAGCTCATAGCTATAATTCTAGCTTCTCAAGAGGCTGAGATTGGACAATCATGGATTAAAGCTAGCCAGAGCAAAAGAGTCCTTGAGACTCTTGCCTCCAATTTACCAGAAAAAAAAAAAGCCACAAGTGGAGCTTGTATGGGGGAAAAAAAAAAAGCCAAGGAACAGCTGCTAAAGGCCCTATATTCAAGTCCCAGTTCAAACACAAACAACAAATAAACAAAAAAGCCAGGCTCTGGTGACACACCCCTGTCATCCTAGCTACTCAGAAAGTGGAGATCTGAGGAGAGTGGTTCGAAGCCACTATCCTCATTTCCAGTTAACCACCAGAAACCCAGAAGTAGATCTGTGATAGAACATTAGCTTTGTACAAAAGCTCAAGGACAATGTCTAGGTCCTAAATTCAAGCCTCCCAAATATAAAGAATATGATGAGGAAAGATCTTGAGAGACAATATCTTAAAACTCTCAGGCTGGCGCTTTTTCCTCAGGATGGATGGAAGATGAGGCAGATAGAAGTGGTTGCCTTAGAATGCTGCAGTGTCGCAGAGACTTCCCCGTTTCCTGACACTTGTTTTCTTGGGGTATGGCTCTGGTGCAGCCTTGCTGGTTATCACACCACTCTCCACTCCACATCTCTGACCTCCCACCTTTTTGCCTCAGGAAACACAGTCCATTTCTTAAGAAATGTCACTGGAGCAAAGTCAGTGTGAAAGATACACCAAAATGGGGTGAGGTGATGGGAGGAATCTTATAAAGAGAAGACTCGATCACCTAAAGTTAGAAAAAGAGAAATTTGGAATAGAGAAAAGACAGGGGTTAAAATGTCCCTGGAGAGATAAAGGATAGAGCAACGACTTGCCACGATTGAGTTGGTAGTTATGTTTTAGTCTCCTGAATCCTGAATAGAATATTAAAAATGACTTGAGTGTACAGGAGAAGTGGCCAGAGGTTACCGGGGGAAATTCAGAATGTTCAGGCAGAGAGAAAGTGAGGTTTGTGACCACTTTGTTGTAGATGGAGGGAGAAGTGAGCCAACCATCTTTTCTTTCGAGCAGCTGATGCAATTCTTTGGCTGTAGGACAAGTACAACAAGAATGTGGCTTATCCACCCTTTATAATCTTCTCACCATAAGATTTCAGAGGAGACCAGAACCTTTCTTTGGCCTTCACAGATAATCAGGGAGCGAGAGTGTGGTTCCTTCTCTGAGAGCCACAGAGATAACTTTCAAGTTAGGAAGTGACCTTCATGAAGAAAACCTCATAGGGATATTATGAAGGTTAAATGAATTCCTATCATCAAAAGGCTCGGATAAAACCTGGCTATGTAACTTTATCCATATTAAAAAAAGAAAAAAAAAGGAAAATAAATGAGATGACTTGGCCAGAAAAAAGGAGAGGCACAATAACAAAGCTTTAATCTTCAGTTAATAAATGTTCCCTAAAAAGGAAACAAAAAGGAAAAGGAAATCTGCTTGAGGCTATAACCAAGAGAAAAATATAAAATGACACTAGGGTCACATTTGGCCAAACCAGGAGTCCGTGATGACTGGTTAGTCTCAAGAGCATACTATGGTTACATAATTTGATTATACTTTTGTAAGAAGAGAGAACTTCACTTATGTGTGTTATCCTAGCTAGCTACTCGGGAAAGCATGATCTGAGGCTTGTGAATCAAAGCCAGCCTAGACAGGAAAGTTCATCAGATTCCAACTAACCACCGAAAAGTCAGAAGCTGAGGCATGACTGAACTTGATCCAGTGTCCAGGCCATGAGTTCAAAGGGGAGGGAAGCTCCTAGCAACAAATATAGAGTAATGGCAGAGCTGCTAGGGATGGGAAGAAGTCTCCATCCTGAGATGTTCGCCACGTTATTTTATTTATTTACTTGGCCAGTCCTGGGCTTGAACTCAGGGCTGTCCTTGGACTTTCTCAAGACTAGAGCCCTACCACTTGAGCCACTGTAACCACTTCTGGCTTTCTCTTATGTTTGTGGTACCGAGGAATCGAGCCTGGATCTTTGTGCATGGTAGGCAGGCACTCTACCACTAGGCCACACTCCTGGCCCTCCCACACTTGTTTATTTAGTATAGTCGATATGGAGCGGAGGTTTTCTCCCTGACCTATGAACATCTTCCAGACCCCCAATGCCCTTCTCGTCGCCGATGAGCCCTTCTTTCCCCAGTGTCTCTCCACGTTGCTGATGCTGGTCACTAGTGACATGTACACACTTATCAACTACGTGGGCTTCATCAACTACCTCTTCTATGGGGTCACAGTTGCTGGACAGATCGTCCTTCGCTGGAAGAAACCTGACATTCCCCGCCCCATCAAGGTAAGAGGACCTGTTTGTTCTTGGGGGCTCCTTCTCCATCCTCCACCGGTCCTTGCCGCAGCACTGAGTCCATCACCTCTGTTCTTAGTCACTGACCGCAGGACAGCACCCTGTGATAGTAACAGACTGACAGACAAATCAAAGTCAAGAAAAATAACATAATCTCCCTACCCCCACCATTCCCTCTGAGAAAGCGAGGCCAGGAAGAAGGCTGCTACACCTCCAGCTTTCTTGATTTCCTAGGAACTAGTGGATTTAACTTCTCCATTTGTTTCTCTATTGAGACTGATCCTAGCCCCCCCCCAAAAAAAATAGTGGGGGCACTACTTGCCATTGTATTCTC
Source organism: Megascapheus bottae (assembly GCF_031878675.1). Lineage (NCBI taxonomy): Eukaryota > Metazoa > Chordata > Mammalia > Rodentia > Geomyidae > Megascapheus > Megascapheus bottae. Next base: position 52,626,808 of record NC_143522.1, on the reverse strand, counting down.
CTATGAGCGCTACCAAGAGATGGTGGGGAGCCAGGTACCACATAAACCCAGATCCTGATCCTCCTTGCCTCTCCTCCACTCGAGGACCTCGGCAAGTGTTACAAGTTACTAGTAAGCCTGATCCTCACAGAGTCCTCTGGCTACCACAGGTGCTTGCCAGGGACTTGAGGGCACAGAAGACATGCGCAATGAGGATCCTTCCTTCCCCTTCCCCATCCTATTCGTGTTACACTGTCCAACCAACATTTGTTCTAGCACTTGTCCTGTCAGAGCTGAGGATATGAGACACAGGGTAGAGCAGAGCCCAGCCTGTGTCCTAAAAGATGTGGGTAAGGAAGAGGGATGGTGTCCTGATCTGGAGCTCACAGTGCCTCTCCACAGGTCAGCCTGCTGTTTCCCATCATCTACCTGCTGTTCTGGGCTTTCCTGCTGATCTTTAGCCTGTGGTCTGAGCCAGTGGTGTGTGGCATCGGCCTGGCTATCATGCTCACTGGAGTGCCAGTGTATTTCCTGGGTGTCTACTGGCAACACAAGCCCAAGTGTTTCAGCGGCTTTATTGGTGAGTTGTTGTGGCTCTGGTTGCACTGGGGGCTCTGGGACACAATGGTCAGCAGTTTGCCAGGGGAGTTCGAACTAAATCGAGAAACAGCCAAGTGCTGGTGGCTCATCTGTGTAATCTTAGCTACTCAGGAGACTGAGATCTGAGGACTGGGATTCGAAACCAGTCCTGCCAGACATCTGAGAAACCCTTATCTCTAAGCAGCAAAAACAAACAAACGAAAGGGTGCCAGGAGTTTAGCCTAGTGGTAGAGTGCTTGCCTAGCATACCCAAAGCCCTGGGTTTGATTCCTTGGTTCTACATATACAGAAAAAGCTGGAGGTGGTGCTGTGATTCAAATAAAAGACTCAAGGACAATGCCCAGGCCCTGAGTTCTAGCCACAGGACTGGCAAAAATAAATTCAGAAATAGAGGTATGGCTCAGGTAGTAGAGTACCAATTTCGAGCAATAGAGCTAAGCAAGAACCCAAGGTTCTAGCTGGATAGCAGTGAGTATCTCACACTTGTAATCCTAGCTACTTAGAAAGTTGGGATCTGAGGATTGTGGTTTAAAACCAGCCCAGGCAGGCAAGTCCATTAGACTAGAGTTTAAGTCCCATGATCAATAACAAAAAGAAGAATCCAAGGTTCTAAATTTAAACCTTAGTACTGGTACACACATGTGCCCATGCACACACACACAGTCAGGATCAGGAAGAATGCGTCACCTTCACCGGAGTCCACCGGGCTCTCAAGAAAGGGTTGGAGCCGGAAGTGGCAGATGTTTTCCCAAGACTCTCGGAGAGAAGAAAACAGCTGATGTTCTGCCACAGACATTAGACAGCCTGCCAGCCCTACTGCAGGACCTACCCAGTGCTGAGTGGAGGCCCGCAGCGACTCTGGAATTGGGTGGGGTCAAAGGGCCCAGGGCAGATGGAAGACTAGGTCCTAGATGAGTGAGTAACAGCAGACACAAAATAGCCAGCACTAGGGTCGGGAGCATGGCCTAATGACAGAGTGCTTGCCTAGCATACACGAAGCTCTGGGTTCAATTCCTCAGTACCACATACACAGAAAAAGCTAGAAGTGGTGCTGTGGCTCAAATGGTAGAGCACTAGCCTTGAGAAAGCCTAAAGACGGTGCTCAGGCCCTGAGTTCAAGCCCCAGGACTGGGGCGGGGGGAAAAAAGTCAGCATTAGAGAGTGAGCTGCTGGCTGCTCCACAACAGTAAAGCCTGGACGAGAAGGGCTGCTAGGGTCATGACCTGGTCAGCACTGACTTGGTTTCTCCATGTTTCCTTCTACAGAGTTGCTAACCCTGGTGAGCCAGAAGCTGTGCGTGGTTGTTTATCCCCAGATGGAGGGGGATTCGGGGCTAGAGGGGGCGAGTGAGGACATGGAGGAAGAACAGCAGCCACAGCAAGCCATGTACCAACCCACTCCCACCAGGGACCAGGACTCAGCGGAGCAGCCGCAGCCCTGAGGACACCACGTTCTCATACCTGCTCACCTGGCTGCTCCCTCCTTTCTCCTCCTTTCTGCCTGTTTTCCTTGCCTGGGTATGCACCACACACACACACACACACACACACACACACACACACACACACACACACACACACACACCACTCTACTTCTACCAGGCAGGAGCAGGTCCTATGTGTAAGTGGTGAATAATGATAAAGACACTGACATCCAAAGAAGCAGCCTGTCACCCCAGGGCGCATGTCCAAAGCCCCACGCAAGGACAGCCTACACTCCAGATGCTAGAGAAGAGTAGAGATGCCAAGAGTGCCCTTGAGGGTCCTGCCTCCCGGGCCCACACCCTCAGGTTGAATCCTGAATTACTACTGCCTTCCCTTTCCATTCCTGAGTCCCAGGAACGCTTGTGTTCTGAGACAAGTTCCCACCCCAGGGAGTTGCTTGGTGAAGACAAACTCAAGATTACCTTGAAGAGACCTAAACCCCTCTCTGTTTACCAGATACCCCAAAGTCAAATGGGTTCCCTTCCCTCCACCCTCTCTTTCCCACCATTCCTCTTCCTACCCGAATTGGCCTTCTTGTCCAGAAAGACTCCTTTCAGCAGACCTCCCCCTCACTGACCTATGGACCAAGGGCAGGAGAACTGTCCCTTCCCCAGCTCTAAGCTAGAGCTACAGAACACCCGGGGAAAGGCCCTGCCCCACCTCCTCCTGCCTCCTGCTCCCAACATGGTGCCAAGGCTCCCTGAAGCCAGAAAGACTTTATTCCCACTATGGTAGACAACTCTCTCTGCATGACCAAGACTCTGCTGCTTCTCCCTCCCCAACCCCTAGAGAGGAGTAAGGACTACAGCACAGCCACACCAAGCCAGCACTGCAGGTTCCCCTATCATGCTCTCCGCCTCCTCTGGGCCTTGGCTCAGGGGCCAGGTATGAAGGATCCGCAAGCCCTTCAGGCCTGAAACCAAATGGGAGCCAAACAGCTTCTAGTCACTTCATCCAAGAACTGGCCTAAAAATACCCCCTATTTCTATCCCTCAGGAGGTATTAGTGTTAAAAACCCCTTCCCTGGGAGGAAATGTCACTTCCTGTCTCTCCCCCACCCCCCTCACAGCTGCCCATTCTAGAATCTGGGGGACTGGGTGGAGAAGCTGTTTTGTAAAAATCACTTCCTTAAGCCAGGCCAGTGGCTCACACCTGTAGTCCTAGCTACTCAGGAGGCTGACATCTGAGGATCAAGGTTCACAAAAAGACCTGAGACTCTTATTTCCAGTTAACCTCTAGAAAATAGGAAGTGGGGCTTGGCTCAAGACTAGAGTGGTGGCCTTGAGCTGAAGAGCTCAGGGACAGTGCCCAGGGCCAGAGTTCAAGTCCCATGACCCACCAAAAAATGTCAGTTCCTTCTTGGGTTGGTATCAGTGGCTCTTGCCTGTGATCCTAGCTGAGCTCTAGGGACTGTGGTTCAAAGCCAGCCCACACCAGAAAATCCTTGAGACTCATCTCCAGTTAACCACCAAAAAGCCGGAAGTGGAGCTGTGACTCCAGCTGTAGAGCACTGGCCTTGAGCAGAAAAAGCTCAGGGACAGCGTGCAGGTTGGGTTCAAGAACCAGGACTGGTATACACACTCGCGCGCGCACGCACACACACACACACACACACACACACACACACACACACACACATCCCTGCTGTGCTAAGGACAGGATCCTTATATCCTGAGATGGAACACTTCCCTACCACCTCCCACTCCAATTCCATCTGCTGAAACTGGAATACCCAAGGGACTCTTCATGGCCTGAGTCAAGTCTCCCAGCTCCCATGTGGCTGGCTCTGTTGATCCCTTCCTGGTGAGAATGGAGCCCTTCAGAGAAGACTCCAGGCAGGCTGGGGGGAGCCTCTGGAGGACAAGGGACCAGCTCATGATCTTCCTCTTCTCATTCCTCCAGTCTCCTACCCTTCTTCAATTATTATTATTTTCTCTTTTTTGTAAAGTGGATGCCTTACTTTTTGGATACATATTTTTGAAGCCTTTATTTCTATTTCTTTTGGATTTTTTTAATGTAAGATTGAGGAATAGAGTTAGAACCTTGATCATCTTCTGTCAGTGAATTGGTTTTAGGTTTTAGACTTTTTTTGTGTGTAGGTTTTTATTTTCTTTTCATGGAATAAAATTTTAAATGGAAATGAATTTGGTGTTGATAATTAAATGACCTTCTCAAAGTCAGTGGATTTTTTTTTTTTTCTTAATCAAGAGGTCCTGGGTTGTCTGGTTGTTTCTAGGATGGCATTCTGAAAGCCCTTCACCTCCATAAACTTCAAGGCTGCCCCTAGGGACTCAGCCTGTACATTCAAACTACCTCTGCCTCCTTCTGTGGAGTCACAAGGGGTGATAGTGTCCAAAAAGAAATGTACTCTTAGCCAAGTGCTGGTAACTAATGCCTGTAATCCTAACTACTCAGGTGGCTGAGATCTGAGGATCAAGGTACAAAGCCAGGATGGGCAGAAAAATCTGTGAGACTCTCCAGTTAACCACCAGAAAACTAGAGCTGGTGCTGTAGCTCAGTGATAGCTGTGAGCAGAATCGCTCAGACAACACCCAGGCCCTGAATTAAAGCCCCATAACTGACATTAAAAAAATAAAATGGAGCCGGGAGTTTGGCCTAGTGGTAGAGTGCTTGCCTAGCATGCACGCAGACCCGGGTTCAATTCCTCGGTACCACATGCATAGAAAAAAGCTGAAAGTGATGCTGAGGCTCAAGTGGCAGAGCTCTAGCCTTGAGAAAGTCCAAGGACAGGGCTCAGGCCCTGAGCTCAAGCCCAGGACTGGCAAAAAAAAATAAATACATAAAATAAAATGTACTCTACCTGACTTAGGTAACTTTAACTCTCTGAGTACATCAACTTTATAATAATAACAATCTTATAAAAGGTTAAACAAAAAGGGGGGGCTGAGAGTTTGGCCTAGTGGCAGAGTGCTTGCCTAGTATGCACGAAACCCTGGGTTCAATTCCATTGTACCACATACACAAAAAGAGATGGAAGTGCTGCTGTGGCTCAAGTGGTAGAGAACTAGCCTTGAGAAAGCCCAAGGCAGTGCCCAGGCCCTGAGTTCAAGTCCCAGGACCGACAAAAAGTTATTAAGCTTTGGTATATCATCCTCAAAGCTAGTATGCTGACCCAAAAGAAAAGCCAATTATTTCCTAAGGTGGCAAGAAGTCAGCTCAGCAGGCAAAGGCAAGGTTGGTGCCCCAAAGCCTGACAACAAAGACTTCAGCTGAATAGGGAGGGCTGAGTAAAGACTAAAGCATCCATGAGGTGCTGAGACTGAGATCTGAAGATCATGGTTCAAAGCTAGCCCAGGCAGAGAAAGTCCCAGAGACTCCTAGCTCCAATTAACCATCAAAAAAAGCTGAAAGTAGAAGTGTCGATCAAGTGGTAGAGTTCTGGCCTTGAGCAAAGTAGCTCTGGGACCATGCCCAGGCCCTGAGTTCAAGCCTTGGTAATGGCACACCAAACAAATAAACAATAAAGCACCTAGATCATCCAAAGAGCTTCCTAGGAGAGTCAGCCATGAAGAGCTATCTGAGAGGATGATTAGCTTAGGACTAGGGAAAAGGAAGACAAAGAAGATAGGCTAAAATCAGGTGCCAAAAGCTCACACCTGTAATCCTAGCTAATCAGGAGGATGGAATCTGAGGATTGAGGTTCAAAGCCAGCCTGGGCACATGAAGTCCACGAGACTCTTATCTTCAATTAACCACCAGAAAACCAGAAGTGGCACTGTGGCTCAAAGTATAGAATGCTAGCCTTGAGCTGAAGAGTTCAGGGACAGAGTTCAAACCCCATGAAAGAGAAACAGAAAAAGGTTAAGTACTTTCTAGTGTTTGGCGTGAACTGCGAGAGGAAGCTGATGGCACTGCATCCAATTCTTGCTTCAGTCTGTCCTCAGGCAGCATCATTCCAGAGCCGGCTCTGCTGTTAGACCTACAGCCTGTGGGGATGGAACAGAGAGGCAGACTTCCTCCTTCACCCTTGGTGACACTGAGGACACTGCCAGGTTGGATACTCCAGACTAGCTTAACACCCCTGCTGGGGTTGTGGCATTTCCTGGCAGGACACTTGCCATCCTCAGGGACACCCAGCCACCATGCCAGATACTTAGCTCCTAGGCTCAGCCAACCACAGAATAGTTGTGTGTCCTGGGGCAAGTCACTTCACCTGTTTAACATTTCTGGAGGAGGTGTGATGAGGCCTAATCTCAGTAGAGGCCAGCCTTGTGCAAGAAGCTATTCACCAAGCCTCCCATCCATTTTTTATTAGTTGTTTGTTTATTTATTTTGTTGATCATGGGGATTGAACTCTGGGCCTGGTGGCTGTCCCTGAGCTCTTCAGCTCATTTGGTTTAACCATTTATAACAACAATTTCAGTAACTGTTATTGATCAAGTAGAAACAAGGTTCACATTCCAAACTGTTCAATTTTTGATTATTTCTAGAATTTCCAGGTGACAATCTAAAGATAGTTATGCTCAGTTTCCTTCACCATCTACATAGAAAAAGCTGGAAGTGGTGCTGTGGCTCAAGTAGTAGAGCTCTAGCCTTGAGAACAGCAAGAAACTCAGGGACAGAGCCCAGGCCCTGAGTTCAAGCCCCAGGACTGGCCAAAAAATTAGCAAACTGACATGATTGGTATGAGGAACTAAGCCTATCAAAAATATGTTTACAGAAACAAAGCAAGCAGAGTGGAATAAGCAGGGGCTAAGGGCAAGCATTTTTTGGAGGATTCTCCTAGAGCAACCCATGCCACATCTGCAATTCAAAGAATGACCTAGATCGCTTCTGGAGTTGTCAGAACTGGATCAGAAAGTCCCCATCATCTATTAAGACACCAAGATGGCAGTAAGTACAAGATGATGGTGTTACTTAGCCTGTCTCCATATTTTAGGTCTTAGCTGGTTAAATGGAGATAACAGTCTCCCAGGGCTGGGCACAGGTGGTTTACACCTGTAATCCTAGCTACTCAACAAGCTGAGACCTGAGGATCTCTAGTTCAAGTCAGTGGAGAAAGGAAGTCAGTGGAGACACTTATCTCCAATTAATTGCCAAAAGAGCCAGAAGTGGAACTGTGACTCAAGTGGTAGAGGGCCAGCCTTGACCAAAGAAACTCAAGGACCTTGTCAAAACCCTGAGTTCAAGCCCAAGAACCAGCAATACAAACACACACGCACGCACGCACGCACGTACGTGCGCACGCACACAGATACGCAAATCTTCTCCTGGACTCTTCTGCTCACAATCCTCAGATCTCAGCCTTCTGGGTAACTAAGATTACAAACAGGAGTTCCTCTTCCTCAGCTCATCCACTTTTCCTGGCCTGCCCCATTTCTGGGCTTTTCCCACTCCACTGAGACACTAGTTCCTGGGAGTTCTGTCTGTACAAAGACACCTGCTGATCTTTTCAACCTGATTAAATGGCCAGATGTGAATCTCTTCCTGAGCAACAAACCTTTATTTTATTTTATTTTATTTTACTTTTTGTCAGTCCTGGGAGTGAGCTCAGGGCCTGAGCACTGTCCTTAGACACTTGAACCTTAGCACCACTTCTGGCTATATATGTGATACCAAGGAATCGAACCCAGGTCTTCGTGCATGCTAGGTAAGCACTCTACCACTAGGCCAAACTCCTGGCCCCCAAACCTTTATTTATTTATTTATTTATTTTTGCCAGTCCTGGTCTTGGGCTCAGGGCCTGAGCACTGTCCTTGGACTTTCTCAATGCTAGCACTCTACCACTTGAGCTTCAACACCACTTCCGGCTTTTTTTCTATGTATGTGGTACCTAGGAATCGAACCCAGGTCTTCGTGCATGCTAGGCAAACACTCTACCACTAGGCCAAACTCCCGGCCCCAAACCTTTATTTTTAACCCAGGTCTTTTTCCTGGCTTAACTCTGCCAGTCACTTAAAAAAAAAGAAAAAGAAAAAGAAAAAAAAGAAAAGAAAAATTATTAGTGACTCACGCCTGTAATCCTAGCTACTCAGGAGGCTGAGATCTGAGGATCACGGTTCAAAGCAGCCCAGGTACTAAAGTCCATGAGACTCTTATCTCCAATTAACCACCAGAAAACCAGAAGTGGTGCTGTGGCTCAAGCTAAAGAGCTCAGAGACAACGCCCAGGCCCAGAGTTCAAGTCCCGTGACTGACAAAAATTATTATAATGTTGGTTATAGTTACATAAGTCAGGGAAAAAGTACATCTCTTGGGGCCAGGAGTTTGGCCTAGTAGGAGTGTTTGCCTAGCATGCACAAAGACCCGAGTTCAGTTCCTCAGTACCACATACATAGAAAAGCCAGAAGTGGTGCTGTGGCTCAAGTGGTAGAGTGCTAGCCTTGAGAACACTCAAGGACAGTGCCCAGGACCTGAGTTCAAGCCCCAGGACTGGCAAAAAAAAAAAAGGACCAGAAACTAGTGGCTTACTCTTGTAGTCCTAGCTACTCAGGAGAATGAGATCAAAGGAATGTGGTTTCAGCCTAGATAGAAAGTCTGAGATATTCTATTTCAAAATACATAAATAACCTGAGCTACAGTACCAGCTGAGCAAGTTCAAGACCCTGAGTTTCAGCCTCAGTACTAGGAGAAAAGAAAGCTTAAGATGCCATACTAAACACCAGGAGTAGGTGAGAAGGAAGAAGGGGACTTGTACTCCAAATCTACTATACATATACATGATCTTATTCTAAGTTTAAACAACCCTTTGGAGGAGGCATTACCACTACCATTTGACAGGTAAGATGAAGCGGTTACCAAGATCATCAAGATAAGCTATCAGGAAGCTAAGACAAGACAATCATGACTTAAAGCCAGGTGTGGCAGAAAAATCTGTGAGATTCCTACCTCCAATTAACCAGCCAGAAATGGAGCTGAGGCTCAAGTGGCAGCCTTGAGTGAAAAAGCTACGAGAGGCCAGGAGCGCGGCCTAGTGGTAGAGTGCTTGCCTAGCATGCCTGAAGCCCTGTGTTCAATTCCTCAGTACCACATACAGAGAAAAAGCCAGAATTGGCGCTGTGACTCAAATGACAGAGTGCTAGCCTTGAGCAAAAGTGTCCAAGGACAGTGTCCAGGCCCTGAGTTCAATCCGCAGGACTGACCCCCCCCACCAAAAAAAAAAAAAAGAAAGCTAAGGGACAGGACACACACACACACACACACACACACACACACACACACACACACACACACACACAGATGGTAGATGCGGGAGCCAGCTTTTACCCCAGATCTGACATTTCTCAACTCTGCTCAGTCACTTCCCTTTGGGGAAGCCTGGTGCTCAGGGAGTTAGCGTGTGAAGGGGGCCGGTCATCAAGTCACTAACATAATATACATTCATTGTTTTAGTTAATCCAAACAAATGGCAACATCCATGCAACGGGACCAGGATCTTTCCCTTCTTGAGCATCAAGAAGCACCCCTAGCCCCTGGCTAGTGCTGTCCTCTCATCTCCCTCCCTCCCACCCCCAGCCCTTCCCCAGCCCTGCATCTAGAGCACCAGCTGCCCACCAAATCTTCAGTTGCTAGGAAACGCTGATGTCAGTGGGCAGGCGCATTGGCCCTTTCCAGGAACACAGGGACCCCAACCACTTATCTCAATGACCCAAGCTGCCAGCTTTCTCATTTCCTGCCGGCTGTGTTTGTACATCTCCTCGCTTCCTCCAGCACCCAATTTGCTGCTCCTGAGGCAGCCTTCCTCTGACCCTGACTGGGAGTGACTGGTTCTCTGAGTCACATAGCAATCCCCTCCCCATCCCTTCAGCCCTGTGTCATTTCAAGAGCAAAGCCATGGCCTTTCTGAGACCAGCAAGGGAGTTGGATCTCTCAACCTTATTTGTTGTTGTAGTCGTTGTTAATAAATATAGGATTAAAAATAGTGTCTGTGGCTGGGAGGGTAGCCTAGTGGTAGAGTGCTCGCCTAGCATACACGAAGTGCTGGGTTTGATTCCTCAGTACTACATACATACATTTTTAAAAAAAAAGCCAAAAGTGGTGCTGTGGCTCAAGTGGCAGAGCACTAGCCTTGAGTAAAAGAAACTCAGGGACAGTGCCCAGGCCCTGAATTCAAGCCCCAAGACTGACCCCCCCCAAAAAAAAAAAACAGAGAAAGAAACATACTCATCACCTGACTTAAGAAATGGTAACCCCTAGGTATGACACCTCAATAACAATAAATTATTATTATTACTTTTTTGCCAGTCCTGGGCTTGAGCTCAGGGCCTGAGCACTGTCCTTGGACTTTCTCAAGGCTAGAGCTCTACCACTTGAGCCTCAGCACCACTTCTGGCTTTTTTTCCTATGTATGTGGTACTGAGGAATCAAACCCGGGTCTTGGTGCACACTAGGCAAGCACTCAACCACTAGGTCAAACTCCCGGCCCCAATAAATTATATTTTTTAAAAATACTATCACTACTCCTGCAATCCTAGATACTCAGGAGGCCAAGATCTAAGGATCAAGTTTCAAAGCCAGCCTGGGCACAAAAGAACCTGAGACTCTTATCTCCAATTAACCTCCACAAAATGGGAAATGGGGTTTAGCTCAAGGGTAAGGTGGTAGCCTTGAGCTGAAGAGCTCAGGGACAGCACCCAGGCCCAGGGGTAGGGTGGCAGCCTTGAGCTGAAGAACTTAAGGACAGTGCCCAGGCCCAGTTCTAGCCTCATGACCCCGCCCCCCTCCCCCCTCCCACCAAATACTATCTCTATGCACATAAGTGTGAACGAAAGTATGGTATATGCAGGGGAGAAGTCCAATAGTATAACTCCTTTGAATAACTAATGTACGTCTAACAAAATGAAGACCAGGGAGGTAGAAGTTGACCTAACAAGGGTGCAGCAGGGTCAAGAGGAGGGGAATAGAGTGGACCCAGGAAGGGTGAGAAAAGGAAATCATGTTCAAAGTATACATTTAGAAATAGGAAACCCGGAAGGATGGGTGGGATTGGGAGAGAATGGATGAAAGGGAAGACAGTGATCAAGATGTAGTAACTCAGATGTTGACTTGAAACTCTTTTGTGCATCTACTTCAAGATAAAAATAATAAATATTAAAAAAATTACTGTCCACTTGCCAAACATCAGTGGCTTATACCTTTAACCCTAGCTATTCAGTCGGCTAAGCTCTGAGAATCAAACTTTGAATCCAGCCCGGTCAAAAGAGCAAATGAGCCTCTAATTTCCAATTAAGCACTAAAAGACCAGAAATGGAGCTGTGGCTCAAGCAGCAGAGCACCTGTCTTGAGCAGAAGAGCACCCAGGACCTAAGTTCAAGCCTCAGTACTAGCATTAATAATAATAATAACAATGATAATGATGATGATGATGTTTGCATTATGTTCTTTCCTACTTAACTCACAGAAAAATCATTAGTGTGAGAAGTTGAATGTTCCAATGATTGAAAAGGCATAATTTACATCAAGACATGATAGATTATACAGAACTCTAAGTATCCACACACAGTGAGACCAAAGGAGGACATTCTCAGGAGAAGAACACAAAGGCACAATGCCCAATGTGCCTCTGATGATACAAAATAGTATTTATCAGGGAGAGGGAAATGGGGACCAAGACATGAGAAAGGGTATCAATGTACATGAAGTAATGCACTTCCATCTGGAGAATATAATGTAACCCTTCTATTAATTACAATAAAAAATATATGAAAAAAATAGTATTTATCAAAATGAACCCCGGTGGGGGGGGAAAGAAAAGGCATAATTTATCAGACAACATAAGGCTAACCATTATTTCAAAGTTGAGAGAAGACAGGATTTCTTTTCTTTCTTCTTCTTCTTTTTTTTTTTTGGCAGTCCCAAAGCTTGAACTCAGGGCCGGAGCACTGTCCTCGTGGTTTCTCAAGGCTAAAAGCTCTACCCCTTGAGCCACAGCACCATTTCCAGTGTTTTTCTATGTATGCTTTTCTGTGTATGTATGTATGTGATAAGGAATCGAACCTGGGTCTTCATGCATGCTAGGCAAGCACTCTACCACTAGGCCATGCTCCTGGCCCAAAAGGACAGAATTTCTCCAGCAATGCCCTAGCTAGAGTCTTGCCCACCTTCCCAGTAACCTAGCTGTAAGTCCCCCAGGTCTGGCTATGTTTTCCTGTTCCTGCTTCCTAAGGTCCAGCAGCTTGGGCTAGTGCCAGGGTAGAGAGTGGCTGCCCTCTGTTGACTACCTGATTCCAAACCATAGAAAGTATGGAAATCCGGAATTTGAAAATCAACATTGCCACCTAGTGGTCAACAGGAGCACTGTCACAAAACTGGAGTCCCTTGCTTTACTTATATCTATTGGCAAATGGAAAGGAAAAACTCTCCAACATATTTCCTGAGCTCTGTCTGGGATGGATGCTGATCAACATGTCAGGGATTTTTAGAGAAAGTATAGCTGGCCGTACTTTAAGTTGTGCTCTGACTGCACTTGGACAAGACCGAGGGTAAGGGACAGAACATTATCTAGACTTGTTGACAAGTTCTAATTGTTATTTATTTATTTATTTATGTTTTGCTAGTCCTGTGACTTAAACTCCGGGTCTAGGCCCTGTCCCCGAGCTTCTTTTGCTCAAGGTTAGCACTCTACCACTTGAGCCATAGGGTCCAGCTTTTTTTTCTTTATGTGGTACTGAGGATGTAATTGTCCTGTGGGGGGGGGGAGGACTGAGCACTATCCCTGAACTGCTTTTGCTCAAGGCTAGAACTCTACCACTTGAGCCACAGCACCACTTTTGGCTTTTTCTGTTTATTTGGTACTGGGGTATCAAACCAGGTCTTCATGCGTGGTAGGCAAGCATTCTACCACTAAACCACAGTCTTAGCCCCTATATTTACACTTTTTTTTTTTTTGCCAGTCCTGGGACTTGAACTCAGGGCTTGGACACCGTCCTTGGATGCTTTTTGTTCAAGGCTATCACTCTTCCATGGCGCCACTTCTGGCTTTTTCTGTGTGTATAGCTCCAGGGAATTGAACCCAGGGCTCCATGCTTGTTAGGCCAGCACGCTACCACTAGGCCACGCTCCCAGACCAACATTTGTACTTTTTTTTTTTTTTTGGCCAGTCCTGGGCTTGAGCTCAGGGCCTGAGCACTGTCCTTGGACTTTCTCAAGGCTAGAGCTCTACCACTTGAGCCTCAGCACCACTTCCGGCTTTTTTCTATGTATGTGGGTACCGAGGAATCGAACCTGGGTCTTCGTGCATGATAGGCAAGCACTCTACCACTAGGCCAAACTCCTGGCCCCCATACTTTTTATCTGAATGTTCAATGACACGTGTATCCCATCCATATTTTCCCTCACAGTGATCAGGTCCTTAGAGTACAGCAAACTTACAAAAGCTTCTAGCTACCAAAGGACTTGCACAGCGCTTGTTGGTAATAAAGAAGCCCATGAAACCAGGGGTGATATTTTATACCTGTAATTCAATCACCAGGAGGCTAAAGCAGAAGAATCGTGAGTACATAGCCTAGGGTATGTAGCAAGACCTTATCTCAGAGAAAGAAGAAAAGAGAAAGAGAATGAGAAAGACAAGAGGAGAGAAAGGAAGGGGGAGGGGAGAGAAGAGGAGAGGCAGATGTTAGAGTCTTGTGTCTGTTATCCAAGCTACTTAGGAAGTTGAGTCCGAGGATTGGAGTTCAAAGCCAGGTGGAGTAGCAAAAATCCATGACATTCTTACCTTCAAAAAGCCACCAGAAAGCCGGAAGTAGAGCTCCAGTTGTAGAGTTCCAGCCTTAATGAAATAGCAAAGGTACAGCATCCATGCCCTGGATTTGAGCCCCGGTACCAGCACAAAAGAAAAGAAAGAGAGAAGACAAAGAAGGGGTGACATTGATCAAGATTCATTATACTACCAGGCACAGTGGTTCATACCTGTAATCCTAGCTACTCAGCAGGCTGAGATCTGAGGATCTCCAGTTAACCTCTAGAAAACAGGAAGTGGGGCTTGGCTCAAGGGGTAGGGTGGTAGCCTTGAGCTGAAGAGCTCAGAGACATCGCCCAGGCCAAGTTCAAGCCCCATGACCTGAAAAAAAAAAAAAAAAAGGATTCATTATACTTGCCAAGTGCTCATGACTCAGGCCTATAATCCTAGCTACTCAGGAAGCTTAGATCTGAGGGCTTCAGTTTGCAGCAGGAAAATCCATGAAAATCTCATGGAAGTTGTGCAGTAGCCTTGTACTGCACAAGTAGAGTGCTAGCCTTGTACAAAAAGCTCAGGGACAGGGCCCAGGAGTTTGGCCTAGTGGTAGAGTGCTTGCCTAGCATGCACAAAGACATGGGTTCGATTCCTCAGTACCACATACATAGAAAAAAGCCGGAAGTGGTGCTGAGGCTCAAGAGGTAGAGCTCTAGCCTTGAGAAAGTTCAAGGACAGGGCTCATGCCCTGAGCCCAAGCCCAGGACTGGCAAAAAAAAAAAAAAAAAAGCTCAGGGACAGCACCCAGGCCCTGAGTTCAATTCCCATGGCCAACAACAACAACAACAAAAGCCAGAAGCAGTGCTGTGACTCTGTGGTAGAGCAGCAGCCTTGGGTAGAAAAGCTGATAGTGCCTAGACCCTGAGTTCAAGTCCCAGAACTAACACATATGAGGGTATACACACACACACACACACACACACAATTATTTGTACTTATATACTGATATGTTGAGTGGTGCTATGGCTCAAGTGGTAGGGTGCTAGCATTGAGCAAAAGAAGTTCAAAGCCAGTGCCTGAGCTCTGAATTCAAGCCCGAGGACTGGCAAAAAAAAAAAAAAATCAATACGTTGGATTAAAACCCTTTTGTACAACTACTTAAAGATGGGAGAAAAAAAATCAAAAAGAAAGAGCCAATATCATCCATATCTGTGTGTCTTTTTCTTTTCACTTGACTTGCAACGCCATTTGAAGTTTGACAGGTAAAGGAGGACCACAGCAGGTAGCTCTAACACAAGGGCAGGTGTTCCCAAAGGAAAGAGAAAAAGGAAGTTGGGGGGGAGGGGGCGGAACAGTACAAGACCAAGAAACCATGAGCTTCTCCTGAAGACCCTGACACAGAGCTCCAGGAAGAGGTGATGACAAAAGAGAAGGCTTCTCAAGCCTACAAGAGGAAGTGGACCCAAGAGACACACATTGGAGGTCAGAGAACAGCCATGCAAAAGGAAAGACAGCAAACCGAGTTGCAAAGAGCTCGGAGCCTGCAGCCCAGGGCACAGGAAGTGAGGGGTAGAGCCTCAGGCTCACAATGTATGTGTCAGGGTGCCAGCCTGAGCCTTCTGCGGTGCAGGGTAACTGGAGGAGAGCCACCAGAGCAACTAGAGGAGCATGGCTGTTGGTTCCGGGGTAACAACCAGCCTAGATTGGAGGCACAGAGCCTAAGTCCTAATCAAGCCCTCAGCCAAGGCTAGGAAGCCACGGACTCCACCAGGGCTGCTGGAGCTAGCCAGGTCTGGGAATGTTGGCATTCAGGTTTCTGCATAGACCCCATGTTAAAAGCCCAGCAAATGAGCATACATGGTGCAGGGCCCAGGCTCAAGAATGGCTTGTTTCTAGAACCTACCACTCTGTTCTAAACCCCTCAAACAACACCCCTGGGTCTGCGCCCGGGAGAATGTTTTGGGAGGTGGGGCAACAGAAGGAACTGACTGGGGGTGGAGCTCAGCACTGAGGGACCAGGAGGAAGGCTGGTCAAGGGAGGAGTTGGGAGCCACCCTGGGGGTCAACTCTGGAGGAGGGCTCTGACCTGGTCCTCTTATTCTGCACAGAACTTTCCGGAAGTTGGTGGAGAAGGAGATGCAGAGTGAGGTGCTGCCTTCTGCAAGGATTTGGACCCCCCTGAGCTCTGCAGGGAAAAGCAATCTCCCCTAAAACAGCAGCTCCTGGTCATCTCCAGAACCTTTGATGAGAGGCCTCACCAAAGAGTATCCCCAAGTGCTCAGTAGGCTCAGGGTCCCCTTTCTAGAAGCCTTGCATCCCTCCCTCTGGGGTGTGCCCTGCCCCTCCCTGAGTCACCCCAGGGAGAGAGGGGGGGGAGAAAGGGAAGAGAGTAGAGGCATTGCCTGCAGAGGAAGGAAAGGGAAGCAGAGCAGGGGAGGGAGGAGAGAAAGCCACACAGGAGTGGGTGCCAGAGGAGAGCAGAGAGGGCAGATCTAGGGCAGATCTAGGGCAGGGGGGGTCCGAGCAAGGGCAAGCGAAGCATCCCAAGGGGCGCCCCAGGAGTGAAGCCCAGGGGCGGAGAGCTAAGGGGGCGGGCCAGCATGTCCCACGGGACCTACTATGACTGCGAGCCCCGGGGTGGCCAGCAGCCACATGAGTTCTCAGTAGCCCGAGCTGGGGCTGGAGAACTGAGTGATATGTGCGAGCATGAAGCCTCCATCGACCTCTCGGCCTACATCGAATCTGGGGAGGAGCAGCTACTCTCTGATCTCTTTGCCATGAAGCCAGCACCAGAGACCCGAGGCCTTAAAGGCCCTGGAACCCCTGCCTTCCCACATTACCTGCCACCTGACCCACGATCGTTCGCCTATCCTCCGCACACCTTCGGACCCGACAGGAAGGTGTTGGGATCTGGCATCTACAGCAGTCCTGGGAGCTACGACCCTAGGGCTGTGGCTGTCAAGGAAGAACCCCGGGGACCAGAGGGCAGCCGAGGGGCCAGCCGAGGTGGCTACAATCCCCTGCAATACCAAGTGGCACACTGTGGCCAGACATCCATGCATCTACCGCCCACCCTGGGAGCCCCTGGCCAGCCCATGCGAGTCCTTAAGGTAAGAGCAAATCAGTTCTCCCTGCCATGCCTGGGGGGACAGTGGGGGGGGGGGGTTGGAGAGAGGCTGGGGTGGGGGCATGAATGAGTCTAGTTTGATGTTGTTTGTGTGCTACTGACCCACCAGAAGTCGTCAGCACATGAACATCTCCCTCTTTCCTGCTCTGTGAAATTCTCTCCATCCTGAGCTCAAGTCACTATGGCAAAGTCAGCCACCTGCCTCATCCCAAGACCCCCACCAGCTTCCCAGCTACCCACCATACCACTTTCACGATTGTCTGCTCCCTGCTCCTGGGAAAGGAAATGTCTGATGATTGTAGTCTAGCAGGCAGAAAGGAGAGTTTAGCCAGGCAGAGCAGGATCTCTGTGCCCAAGAGGCAGCGCCATGGTGGGTCCTGGGACTCAGGGTTGGCTGGGAATCCTGTGTCCTTGTGGTTTGCCTAAGTGTGTCGCGGCTGCCGGGATTTCTGCCCTGCCTTCAACTCCGGCTCTCAACTCGGGACCTTCTGTGCCTTCCCCTCCAGGCCCCTCTGGCTGCAGCTGCGCCCCCCTGCAGCCCGCTCCTCAAGGCCCCATCTCCAGCAGGCCCCTCGCACAAGGGCAAGAAGACAGTCAACAAAGACAGCCTGGAGTACCGGCTGCGGCGAGAGCGCAACAACATCGCCGTGCGCAAAAGTCGGGACAAGGCCAAGAGGCGCATCCTGGAGACGCAGCAAAAGGTTCTGGAATACATGGCGGAGAACGAACGCCTGCGCAGCCGCGTGGAGCAGCTCACCCAGGAGCTGGACACTCTCCGCAACCTCTTCCGCCAGATCCCCGAGGCTGCCAACCTCATCAAGGGCGTGGGGGGCTGCAGCTGAGCCAGTTGGTGAACTGTGGGCACCAGGCAAGGGGCCTGATCTTGGGGCGCTCCACCCTGAGGGGGTCCTAAGAGCCCAAAGACACAGACCATGGTCTATGGCAGCTGGTGGCAGAGGACTGCACGACCCATACTGATTCTGTGGCTGAATAAATTGCACTGTGACTTGTTCTGGGGCTGCTGTGTGTGTGTGTGTGTGTGTGTGTGTGTGTGTGTGTGTGTGTGTGTGTGTGTGTGTGTGTGTGTGTATGTGTGTGTGACCTTGAGGGCAGAGAATGCATGTGGTCTGGTCTATGTATGTCTCCATGCTCAAATGAGTATGTAGAAACAGATCAACGACATAGAGCTCCTGCCCAGGTGATCACGGGAAAGACCTTAATGGCTTTACTGTGCATTTGTGGTCCATCTGTCCAGTCCCATAATCTGTGATGATCAGACTCACCCATCCACTCCCATCTTTATCCTTCATCCCAAGCCTCGAGGGTTGGTTGGGCCAAGCCAGGAGATCTGATTTGTATGTGAAAACGCTGACAAGGAAGGAAGAGGAGGAGAACAGGAGGAGGAGGGGGAGAAAGAAAAGGGGGAGGGGAGGAGGAGAAGAAGGAGGTCGAGGAAGAGGAGGGGGAGGAGGAGGAGGAGGAGGAGGGTCTGTGTCTGTGAAACCCCTGTCCAAAGCATTTTTCTTTTCATACAGCAGCTTAGGAGACAGACTAAAACAGTAGTTGTGTGCCTCAAAACAGAGGCTAGGCTGGGAATGTGGCTTACTGGTAGAGTGCTTGTCTAGCATGCATGAAGCCCTGGGTTAGATTCCTTATTATCGCATACACAGAAAAAAGCCAGAAGCGGTGCTGTGGCTCACTTGGTAGAGTGCTAGCCTTGAGCAAAATCAGCTCAGGGACAATGTCCAGACCCTGACTGAGTTCAAGCCCCAGGACTGGAAGGAAAAAAAAGAAAAAGCAAAAGAACAGAGAGACCACTCTCTGCTGTTTACTGTTTGTGTGACCTTCAGCCAGTTACTTCTCCTTTCGGTGCCTCAGTCTGCAAACGGAGAGTGATTTGGCTGCGCATCTCATACCATCACTATATCCATAGGAAACAGAATGGCACAACATAAATATGAGTATTTGTTGATTCCAATTTTACTAGACATGACGAGAGCTGAAAGAGCTCATCTGAATTTCTCCTTTGGCCGAGGAAGAAACTAAATTCTCTGAGAGGAAAAGAGACTTATTCAGAATCAAAATTAGCTCCATAAAAAAATCACAGATCTCAAGCAATAATGAGAGAGACCTCAAGAAATCCTCTGGTGAGCTTTGTCTTCACACAAGCAAGATAGTGTGAGCCACATCTGATAGATAAAGCAGGGAGGGGCTGAGGGGCTGAGAGGCCATCTCCTGAAGCTCATCTAAGTCTCTTGCTGTCTCAGCACTCAGCACTTAACTTTCGCCTCCCTCAAACCCCAAAGATATAGAGTGTGGGTAGCGTACATGAACTGCAGTCAAGAAGTAACATGGAGCCAGTGGCTCACAGCTGTAAATCCTAGCTACTCAGGAGACTGAGACCTGAAGACCGAGGTTCAAAGCCAGTCTGGCTAGGAAAGCCCATGAGATTCTTATCTCCAGTTAACCACCAGAAAATTGGAAGTGGTGCTGTAATTCCGTAGTAGAGCCTAGCCTTGAGCACAAAAGCTCAAGGACAACACCCAAGCCTTGAGTTCAAAAAGCACACAGCATGGGGCTGGGAGTTTGGGAGGAGGAGGAGGAGGAGGAGAAGGAGGAGGAGGAGGAGGGAGGAAGGAAGGAAGGAAGGAAGGAAAGAAAGAAAGAAAGAAAGAAAGAAAGAAAGAAAGAAAGAAAGAAAAGAAAGAAAGAACGAACGAACTCAGGAGAGGCTAGAGATGTAACTCAGTGGTAGGCTGGACACTGATGGCTCATGCCTATGATTCTAGCTTCTCTGAAATCTAAGACTTGAGGTTCAAAGCCAACCTGGTTAGACAAATCCAGTAAGTTAATGATACACTGCCAGCCTTGAGCAGAAAAAAGAGAAATGAGAGTTCAAGGGTCTCAGTTTAAGCTCCAGTAGTGAAACAAAAAAGAAAAATAAAGAAAAGAAAGGAAGAGGAGGAATCATTTCCCAGCAGTGTCAAAGACTTAGGACAGTCTGTCTTCTAGGCAGTGCTGTACAGCCTAGACTTCAAAGAATAACTCTCTGAACCAGATGCTGCTAGCGCATACCTGGAATCCTGGCTACTCAGGAGGCTGAGATCTGAGGCTCACAGTTCAAAGCAAGCCCATGAGACTTTTATTTCCAATTAACCACCAAAAAAAAAAAAAAAAAAAAAACCCAGAAGTGGAACGTGGCTGAAATGGCAGATCACTAGCCTTGAGCAAAAGAAGCTCAGGGACAGTGTTCAGACCTTATTTAAAGCCCCAGGACCAGCACAGAAGAAGTAGGAGGAGGAGGAGAAAAAGAGGAGGAGGAGGAGGAGTAAGGGAAGGGCTAACATTTTTCAAAAACAAATGTACTCTTGCCGGGCACAGTGGCTCATGCCCGTAATCCTAGCTACCAGAGGGCTGAGATCTGAGGATCGAGGTTCAAAGCCAGCCCAGGGAACTAAAGTCCCTGAGACTCTTATCTCCAATTAACCACTAGAAAACTGGAAGTGGCACTGTGGCTCAAGCATAGGTCAGTAGCCTTGAGCTGAAGAGCTCAGGGACAGCGCTCAGGCCAAGTTCAAGCCCCATGACCAACAGAAAAAAAAAAAAAAAAGGGCCGGGAGTTTGGCCTAGTGGTTAAAGTGCTTGCCTAGCATGCATGAAGACCCGGGTTCGATTCCTCAGTACCACATACATAGAAAAAAGCCAGAAGTGGTGCTGAGGCTCAAGTGGTAGAGCTCTAGCCTTGAGAAAGTCCAAGGACAGTGCTCAGGCCCTGAGCTCAAGCCCAGGACTGGCAAAAAAAAAAAAAAAAAGAAGAAGAAATGTACTCTACCTGACTTATATAACTAAAACCCCTCTCTACATTACCTTTATAATAACAACTTTAAAAAAATAGTAATAAAGAAGCTGGGTGCAGTGGCTCACGCCTGTAATCCTAGCTACTCAGGAGGTTGAGATCTAAGGATCTCAGTTCAAAGTCAGTTCTAAAGACGGTGAGAATCTTATCTATAATTAACCACTAGAAATTGGAAGTGGCGCTGTGGCTCAAGGGGTAGGGCAGTACCCTTTAGCTGAAGAGCTCAGGGACAGCACCTAGACACAGAGTTCAAGCCCCACAAGCCCAGAAAGAGAGAGAGAGAGAGAGAGAGAGAGAGAGAGAGAGAGAGAGAGAGAGAGAGAGAGAGAGTGTGTGTGTGTGTGTCAGGGGTTTGGCCTAGTGATAGAATGCTTGCCTGGCATGCATGAATCTCTGGGTTCAATTCCTCAGTACCACATACACAGAAAAAGCTGGAAATGGGGCTGTGGTTCAAGGGTAGAGTGCTAGCCTTGAGAAATTCCAAGGACAGTGTCCAGACCCAAGAACTGGGGTTCAAGCCCCAGAACTGGCCAAAAACAAAAAAGGAGGAGGAGGAAGAAAAGGATAGAAAGAAACAAAAAGAGAGAGAAAGAAGGAAGGAAAGAAGGAGGGAAGGAAGGAAGGAAGGAAGGCAGGAAGGAAGGGAGGGAGGGAAGGAAAGGAAAACTCTCTGAGAGGGAAAGACTTGTATCTGGGCCAGCCCAATCCTTTGTTTGTCTCTGTTTCCCTCTTCTCTAGACCCCTGTGGTTCAACCCTCCTACATCTTAGGTATTCATGCGTATCAAGTCTACCTAAGCCAAGACTCTGCTACAGATCTGACTTGGGTTGGTAAACCAGAACCTGCAAGTGGCAGCTGCCTGCGTTTGGGAGAGGGAGGAGCTTGTTTCTATGACACCTGGGAGAATCCTAGCACCTTCCCTTCAGCCCAGAGGATGAGTTGCATAAAGAGGTTTGCACAGAACTCTGCAAGTGACTCAACCTCCGGATTTCCTCCTCTCAGCTCAAGACCACTACCCCTTGACTTCTTTTCAAGGCATGGATGGTGGGACCTGGGTTGCCTCAGCCTTCACCCAAATTTCCCACAGCTCTGAGCTATGTTTTCTCCCAGCCTCTAATCCACCTGTCACTCCCAGGGTGGGTGCCTGGTAGAACCCTTCGGATTGACACTGAAGCTGAAGAGCCGTTAGAAGTGACATGGAGCTCTACAGCACACCCCACTCTTTTCGGTCGCATCCCATCTCAGGAAGATTACTGCCAGCCACATGGCTCATAGCTTGAAGCAGGCTTTCAATTTTGCTTCAACTGGTTTTAGCCAAAGCTGTTTCTTTAATAAACATTTGTCAAGCAATTTTTCTGTGAAGAAAATGGGGTAAGAGGAAAAAGACAATAAATGGATGTGCATGCCAACTGCTCACGCCTGTAATCCTAGCTACTCAGAGAGCTGACATCAAGGATTCTAATTCAAAGCTAGCCCAGGCACGAAAGTCCATTAGATTCTATTAAAAAAGAAAAAAAAAGCCGGGAGTAGTGCTATTGCTCAAGTGGTAGAACATTTGCCTTGAGCAGCAGAAGCTCAAAAACAGCACCGAGGCCCTGAGTTCAAGCCTCAGAACTGATACAAATAAAAAGGGAGGTGAGAAAAGAAATACCTCTCAGAGGAAGTGACATATAAGTTGAAACCTGAAGATGTTCAAAGACCGATGTGTCATTGGGTCAAATCTTAGCAAAGGGAAAATCAGATGCAAAAGCTCCCATTCAAGTAGTAGAGCACCAGCCATAAGCAAAAAAAGCTAAAGTACAGTGCATAGGTCCTGAGTTGAAGCATCAATATGACATGCATGTACACAAATACGCGTGCACGCACGCACACACACATACACATACACACATGCAAATCCAGCACATCCAGGTCCAAAACAATTTATATACAATGCTTTTGCTTTCGAAACTGCCATAGGACCCACTTTTACTTCTTGACACAACTGGGGACCAAGCTAGGAGAGAATGGACAAGAAAGGGGGTCCCAAGAAAGCTTTAGGGAGAAAGAAAGACTGGGGAGCTGTGAAAAAGAAGGAAGATGCTGCCCTAGGTGAACTGGCAAGGTCAGCCAGCCACAGCGGTGGTGGCTTGTGAAAGCTGTCCTCCCCCACCCCTGCCAGTGCACACCTCCCTCTCAGGCACATAGATTGCCACATGCCTGTGCCCCCAGGGCCCCCATCCCGGTGTTGCAAGATCCCGGTTGGGGTTGTGGTGGAAAGGGGCCTCTTTACCCCCTGCTCCATGCCAGTGATGGGACTGTAGAATGGAAGCATAAGAGATGGCAGGGATGAGAGCCCATGAATTCCCCTAGAACTCTCAGCCTCCCGCTAGCAGCCAGAGCCCTCCTCCTAACCTGCTCTAACCTGGACAGGGTTCCTAGGGGCCTCTGCCAGTTGCCTCAGAAAAGCCAATGGTACAGGAGACAGTCTCTTGATGGGGAGAGAGGATGGGTGCTGACATCAAAATGGCCATGGGCTCTGACTACAGTGCTAGCAGCCAGCAAAAGGAAGGTATCTTCATGGAGAAAGACCTAGCCACAGAGCTGTAGCCACTCACTTCTCCCTTACAGAGTCAGGGCTCTGCTGTAGCTAAGAGGCAAGCCATACATAGAGTGGATACATCTCATACCCCCAAATGAGGTTTTACTCTGAAGCCCCAAACTGTTCAAACACTGCTCCCACCCCCCACCCCAACACCTAGGCCCCTGGTCAGGCCATCTACCCCTGCTGCAATCAGGACGGTTTGCAAAATGTCTGCTAGCTCTCTCTTTGTCACCATCTGAGGTTAGAACTGTACTTGGGAGATAAGCTCAGGCCCCACCCGCCTGTCCCACAGACTGCTGGCCTGCTGTAATCGGGACAGTTTGCAAAACCCCTGCTAGCTCCAGCTCTGTCACCAGCCAGGGCTTCCTAGGGCTGCACTCCAAGATAAAGTCCAGCCCGCCCCAGCCCTGCCTTCAAACCTCCCAGCCTTGTGGGCCTGACAGATAGAGCTCCTGAGGCCAGTCGGTTGTCTGAAAAGCTTGCTCAGGCCAGGCAAGGACCCAGCTTTCTGAATTTCCCCTCCTCTCTCTATCCCCAGCCACACCTTTGGATCCTGCCCTCATCTCATCCTCATCCTCTCCTCTGTCTCCAACCACTCTTCCTGCTGTCATCCTCACCTCTTTCCCACCATTCATTCATTCACTCAACTGACTTTTATTTTAATTTTAATTTTTGCCAGTCCTGGGGCTTGGGCTCAGGGGCTGAGCACTGTCCTTGGGCTTTCTCAAGGCTAGCAGTCTACCACTAAAGCCACTGCACCACTTGGGGCTTTTTCTATGTATGTGGTACCAAGGAATCGAACCTGGGCCTTCGTACATGAGAGGCAAGCACTCTTACCACTAGGCCAAACTCCTGACTCTTCAACTGACTTTTTTTTTTTTTTTGCCAGTCCTGGGCTTGAGCTCAGGGCCTGAGCACTGTCCTTGGACTTTCTCAAGGCTAGAGCTCTACCACTTAAGCCTCAGCACCAAGGAATGTGGAGTACCAAGGAATTGAACCCGGGTCTTCGTGCATGCTAGGCAAGCACTCTACCACTAGGCCAAACTTCCGGCCCCTTCAACTGACTTTTTAAAAAATATTACATGGATGGCTGGAAATGTGGCCTAGTGGTAGAGTGCCTAGCATGTCCTGGGATGGATTCCTCAGTACCACATAAACAGAAAAAGCCAGAAGTGGAGCTGTGGCTCAAGAGGTAGAGTGCTAGCCTTGAGCAAAAAGAAGCCCAGAGACAGTGCCCAGGCTCTGAGTTCAAACTCCAGGACTGGCAAAAAAAAAAAAAAAAATTGCCGTTTATGGGCCGAGGGTGTAGCCTAGTGGTAAAATACTTGCCTAATATGCAGGAAGCCCTGGATTTGATTCCTCGATACCATATACAGAGAAAAAGCTGGGAGTGATGCTGTGGCTCAAGTGCTAGAGCCCAGGCTCTGAATTCAAGCACCAGGACTAGCAAAGGGGGGGGATAAAGAAAAAGTATTAGTTGTGTAATGGTGGCTCTTGCCTATAATCCTAGTTACCTAGGATGCTGAGTTCTGAGAATCACAGTTCAAAGTCAGCTGGGGCAGGAAAGTCCAATAGACATTTTTTTTTGCCAGTCCTGTGCTTGAACTCAAGGCCTGAGCACTGTCCTTGGATTTTCTCAAGGCTAGAGCTCTATCACTTGAGTCTCAGCACCATTTCCGGCTTTTTCTATGTATATGGTACCGAGGAATTGAACCTGGGTCTTTGTGCATGCTAGGCAAGTACTCTACCAATAGGCCAAACCCCTGGCTCTACATTTTTATCTTCAATTAACTACCAAAAAGATGGAAGTAGTAGAGCTGTAGCTCAAGTCACAGAGCACTAGCTTTGAGCAAAAACAAACAACAACAGGGACAATAGCCCTAGAACCAGCTTGCACATGGGCATGCATACATACACACACACACACACACACACACACACACACACACACACACACACACACAAAGTATTAAACACTTAATCTGGGTAAAGCACTTGCAGAACATACAAGATAATTATAGGTCCCTGCCCTTGTAGAGTTCATAGATTATCCATGGTGACAGAAAAATGAAACACAAGCAAATGCATGAATCTAGATCTTGTGCTATGTGACAAAAATGAAGAATGACTGATAATACACATGGTTTATTTTGAGATGGGGTCTGACGGCATCACCCAGACTGATCTTGCACCTGTGATCAGCCTCACCTTCCTGAGTGCTGGGATTACAGATGTATACCACCGTTTCTTGCATAGAAATAATAGACATTAATGATGGATATTGATGAGGGTATCAGATTTACATGGGAGGGCTGGGAAAGGCTTCGTTGAAGGAGATATTTGAGAGGTAAGTAGCATTTGTTTGGCAAAAGCAGGGTTTGCAGCATTAAACAGAAGGTCTTTGCTCATTGGCAGAGACTGGGGTTGAGGGTTGGGACAGCCTAGACTGAATAGGGAGAGGGAGGCCCAGGTTGAGGCAGAGGGTAAGGCGAAAGCTTCCTCCAGTAATCCAGAGCATTGGGGGCAGGGAGACTGAGCTCCCAAGAACTTTTAGCAAGAAAAGAGATAAATGACAACGGACACCAATGCAAATGTTTGTGATCCACTGAGGCTTTCCTGTCTTAAGATTCTTATTGTCACTATTTTAATAACAATAATAATAAATAAATAAATAAAAGAGACAACTGGGCCAGACACCAGTGGCTTAGTTCTGTCATCCTAACGACTCAGGAGCCTGAGAGCTCAGGATTGCCATTTGAAGCCAACCTGGGCAAGAAAGTTTGTGACTCTTAATCTCCAATTAACTAGCAAAAAGAGCCAGAAGTAGAACTGTGGCTCAAGTGGTAGAATTATAGACTTGAGCAATAAAGCTCAGGAACAACAACAAAAAAAAGCCAGAAGTGGAACCATGGATGGATCAAGTGATAGCCAACCTTGATGGAAAAAGCTGAGGGACAGTGCTGGACCTTAAGTTCAAGTCCTGGTACCAGCACAACAAGAAGCGAGTCAGGAAAGGAGAGACGTTGTCCAAAAAGGAATGTACTCTTCCCAGGGAGCTGGTAGCTCACATCTGTCATCTTAGCAACTCAGGAAACTAAGATCTAAGGATAACAATTCAAAGCCAGCCCCAGCAGGAAAGCCATGAGAGTCTTATCTCCACCTAACCACCAGAAAACTGGAAGTGGAATTGTAGCTTAAAATGATAGAGTGCTAGCCTTGAGCAAAAAAGCTTGGGGACAGTGCCCCATGACCAACAATGCTGGAAATAAAAAAGAATAAAACAAAAAGAAATGTACTCATTATCTGACTTAGGTAACTGTAACCCCTTTTTACATTGCCTTTTTTAATAACAATTCAAAATTAAATAAAATGGAGGAGGAGGAGGAGGAGGAGGAGGAGGAGGAGGAGGAGGAGGAGGAGGAGGAGGAGGAGGAAAGTGCTGAGCTGGGAGTGAGGCTGGAAGCTTCGAGGTGTAAGTCCCCATTGAAGAGAAAGCTGGTTGCTGAAATCTCTGACTTTGGAAGAATGCATTTGAATCCGTGGCTGGTGCTTCCGTGTCCATGTTCAAATGGTTTCCTTCACTGGGTTTTAGCTGCTCAGGAACAAGTACAGCCAAATATTGGGTCCATTTGGGATTGATTTTTAACCTGGGAAGTGGGGTGGAATGGAGGCAGGGAAGAGGAGTTGGGAACGTTTAGGGAAGAAGGGTTGTGGTGGTGAGCCAGGGACCTGAGCCAGATAAGAGGAGACAGAAATATGGGACTGGCGGAGGTTCCCCACTGAGTTCGTCTAACAGATGCAGTGAACCAGCTTAGCAAACAAACCGTAGGAAAGAAGATCATATCAGAGAAGGGGGATGTTTGATTCAGTTATTTCGTAGGTGTCACTGTTTCTGGTGATGATAAGACTGAATATGTCCTTGGACTGGCTTTCAAGAGTGAACTGGAGAAGAAGAATGTTAGAGACGGGGATAGGGCTGCAGGAGGCCTGCAAGCGTCACCACCTGCAGCCACCCAGCTCCTCGCCCATCCTCTCCCACACTCCACCCAGCTCCTCATCAATCTCTTCTCTCCAAATTCTATTGTCTGTCTCCATACCATCGTCCTACCCTTCTTTTCTTTTTTTTCCTTGTGCTAGGCCTCATGTTTGTTTGGCTTGCTCGTCCACTCACAACTTGTACTCTAGTACTGAGCCATGCCTCCAGGCCAGCTTTTGGCTGGAGATGGAATGTTGCAGCCCTATAGGCTTTCCTTCTCCAGATCTTGGTGAGTGGCTAGGATTGTAAGACTAAGCCACTTGGACCCAGATATAGATAGCTAGCTAAGTAGGTCGGTACATACATAGATGGATAGATAGATAGATATGATTTATTGTTATTATTAAGATGTTGTACAGAGGGGTTACCATTTCATTAGTCAGGTAATGAGTATATTTCCCATCCCTGTCCACAGTTACAAAGGTCATTTTCCACGTAGTGCATACTGAATATCATGGTTGCATTTTTTCAACTTTTCTCTTTCCTTTTCTTTTGCCTCCCTTAAAATAAAAAAAAAAAAAAAAATAGCTGGATGCCTGTGGCTCATGCCTGTAGTGTTAGCTACTCAGAAGCCTGTGATCTGAAGATAGCAGTTCAAAACCAGCACAGGAATGAAAGTCCTTGAGACCAATAATTCCAATTAACCACCAGAAAACCTTAAGTGGTGCTGTGGCTCAAAGTGGTAAAATACTAGCCTTGAGCTGAAGAGCTCAGGGACAAATCCCAGGCCCTAATTCAAACCCCACAACCAATAAATAAATGAAAAAGCTAAAAATCAAAGCAAAAACAAACACCACCACTAGCAGTAGATTTTTTTTTTTCCGTAATGGGACTTGAACTCTCATGCCTGGACTGGCTTTGAACCATGATCCTCATATCTCAGCCTCTTGAGTAGCTAGGATTACAGGTGTGAGCCACCACACCCAGCTAGCAGCAGCTTTTAAAAACAAACAAACAAAAAACCCACAAATAAATGGACAAACAAAATAAACTATGACTTTGGTAGCAAAATAAACCAATTATTGATTCATACAACACCATGGAGAAATCATAAATGTACCATGGGCCAAAAAAATGTTTCCAAAGATTCCAAGTTGCTGGCCAGGCAGAGGTGGCTTACACCTGTAATGCTAGCTATTCAGGAATCTTGAGATATGAGGACTGTGGTTCAAAGCCAACCCAGTCAGGAAAGTCCAAGATTCTTATCTACAATTAACAAGCAAAGAGCTGAAGGTGGAGTTATGTCTCAAAGGGTAGATCACTAGCTTTAAACAAAAAAGCTCAGGAACTACATTCAGACCCTAAATTCAAGCCCCATTACCCACACGCATATGGGTACATACATGCATGAGCGCACACACACACACAAGTTTCATGGACTTTCCTCCCCAGGCTGGCTTTGAACCTCCATCCTCAGATCTGTCTCCTGAGTAGCTAGGATTATAGATATGAGCCACCAGCACCCAGCTTTACATGTGTCCTCATTTTCTTTTCTTGTCACCTCATTTTCTCCTTCCTCCTATTTCTCTCCCAATTCTCTTCCTCTTGTCACAACAATATTTTCCCTCGTCATTCTTTGTATTTGAGAAGCAATTCTGCTGGGCTCCTGGGAGTCTATGTAGGTTAAAATCCTACACTACCATTTACCACTTACACACATTGCTTAATTGTGCTGTGCCTCAATTCTAAAATTGGAATGATAATAATACCTACCTCTATGATTGTCTGAAGAATTACTTCAGTATTAAGTGCTTAGAACCATGTCAGAGCATGAAGAGTGCTTGGTAATGTGGTTTCTATTTAAAATTATCTTTGCGTTAGTTGAACAAAGGGATTTCAGTTTAGTAAGCCAGTTTATGAGTATAATGCATTTTGATCACTGTCCCCCTCCTTTCATTATCCCAGTAAAGTGATTTTTTTTTAATATGTGCCAGTCATGGAATTTGAACTCAGGGCCTTGAACTTTCAGTTGGCTTTTCCACTTAAGGTTTGTGCACTTCTGTTTTTTGTTTGTTTGTTTGCTTGTTTGTTTTGTTTTGGGTGGGTTGTTGTTGTTGTTTTTATTTGCTGGTTAATTGGAGACTAGAATCTTACAAACTAAACCAAGATCCTTAGCCTCCTGAGTAGCTAGGATTATAAGTATGACCCACCAAATCCCAGCTCTGGGAAAAATGATTCTTATTTTTAGCTCCTTCTCATTTTCTTGCTCTCTCCCATCTTCATTCTCTCACCTCCACTCTCCCTCCATAGCTATTTCAGAAAGCAGAGATAATTTAAAACTCAGCTCCTGCCTGAAATCTGGTAGGGAAATATGCATATATAACAATAAAATGTCAAGATAGAGTCAGTTGTAGTGGTACATGCCTATAATTTAAGCACTGGAGGGAATGATAAGAGGGCCACAAGCACAGACCAGATTTGATTACATGGTAAAACCCTGTTTCCACCACTCCCCTCCACACACACGCACCAACTAAAAAGAAAAAGAAAAAGAAAACCTCAGAGCAAGGTGCCCATATAATCCCAGCTATTCAGGAGGCTGACATCTGAGGATTGAGGTTCAAAACCAGTGGAGGCACAAAAGACTGTAGACTCTTATCTCCAATTAACTACCAGAAAACTGGAAGTGGTTCTGTGGCTCAAGTGGCAGAGCTCTAGCCTTGAGCTGAAGAGCTCAGGGACAGTGCCCAGGACCACAGGTCAAGGCCTCCAACCCTTCAAATATGTGAATTATGTATGGTGACATGTGTTTATAATTCCAGCATTCAGAAGGCAGAGATAGGAGAATCATAAATTCAAAGTTAGTCTACATACCAATGCCTTGTCACAAAAAACAATAGAAATGCTGGGTACCAGGGACTCACACCTGTAATCCTAGCTACTCAGGAGGCTGAGATCTGATGAGTCCAGTTTGAAATCTACTCAGGGAAAATTTTGAGATTCTTCTCTCCAATTAACCAGCAACACACACACACACACACACACACACACACACACACACACACACACAGAATTAGAGATATAGCTCAAGCAATAGAGCACCAACTTTAAGAGGAAAAATCAAGGGAGAACGAGAGAACTAGAGGGAGGAAGAGAGAGAGAGGTATCTCAATGAGCAGATGACGTGAACCTTGAAAAGGGGAGGGGGTGAAGAGGAAAAAAGAAAGGAAAAGGAAGAAAGGAGAAGGAGTGAAAATGTATGATAGTCCAGTGAAGTGAACACAAAGTCTTTCTTCCTTTTTTTTTTTTTTCCATCCTAGGGCTTGAATTCAGGGTCTGGGTTCTGTTCTGTCTCTGAGCATCTCTGTGTTCAAGGCTAGAGCTCTACCACTTGAGCCACAATGCCACCAACTTCTGGCTTTTTCTGGGTATGTGACAACCAAGGAATCAAACCCAGGGCTTCATGCATGCAGGGCAAGCACTCTACCACTAGGCCAAACTCCAGGCCCCTTCTTTTTCATTCTTTCTTTTTTGTCTTGGAGCTTAAACTCAGAGCCTGTGTACTGTCCCTGTGTTTTTTCACTCAAGACTAGAGCTCTACCACATGGAATCACAGCTTCACTTACAGTTTTGGGGTAGATAAATGGAGATAAGAACCTCACTGGAGGCCAGGACTGTGGCCTAGTGGTAGAGTGCTTGCCTAGCATGCATGAAGACCTGGGTTTGATTCCTCAGTGCCACCTAAACACACAAAAAAAGCTAAAAGTGGTGCTGTGGCTCAAGTGGGTAAAGCACTAGCCTTGAGAAAGCTCAAGGACAGTACCCAGGCCCTGTGTTCAAACCCCAGGACTGGGGGAGGGGAGGAGAATCTCACTGGATTTTCCTATCTGGACTGTCTTCAAACCTCAGCCTTCCAAGCAGCTAGGATTATAGGCGTGAGCCACCAGTGCCAGTTCTACAAGGTGTTTCTTTTGGGTTTATTGTACACGGGCTGGAAGACTGAGAGTAAGCCAAAAATGTTTCAACAACTGACTTCCACCTCCTAGGGGGTGCGTTGTAACAGACGAGAGGCTTCACAGAGCTTACGTACAGCCTTGTGGAAGGAAAATGGAGTCAGTGTGCTACTTCCGCCTAGTGCAGCTCAAGTGCCACCCGGTCGTAGGTGGGAACAGCCCCTTCGCAGGCAGCCACACCCTCTCTTTGCCTGGCCACAAGGGAGCAGCAAAGCTCTAGGAGTGGCTGCAGACTTGGCCCACAAACAACCAACTGCCACACAATCATCCTCACCATTTTTCTCAGGGAAAAGAGCTTCATCAGAGAACATGACATCTGTCCTAGAGAACGGGTCACCTAAACAGAAATTCTTCTCTAAAAATGAAGTGTATGCTTTGTGTGTGTGTGTGTGTGTGTGTGTGTGTGTGTGTGCGTGTGTGTGCGTTTTGCTTTTTTTTTTTGCGTGGGGGGACGGGTGGTCATGGGGCTTGAAGTCGGCCTGGGCGCAGTCCCTGAGCTCTTCAGGTCAAGGCTACCACCCTACCCCATGAGCCACGGTGCCACTTCTGGTTTTCTAGTGGTTAATTGGATATAAGAATCTCACAGACTTTAGTGCCTGGGCTGGCTTTGAACCTTGGTCCGCAGATCTCAGCCTCAGATTACAGGCGTGGGCCACTGCACCCAGCTACTCAGGAAGCTGAGATTTGAGAATTGTGGTTCAAAGCCAGCCCCAGCACAAAAGTCCAAACACTGTGAGACTCCAATTAACCACCAGAAAACTGGAAGAGGCATTGTGGTTCAAGTGGTAGAGGGTGAGCCTTGAGCTGAAAAGCTCAGGGACAGTGCCCAAGGCCCAGAGTTCAAGCTCCACGACCTATTAAAAAAAAAAAAAAGAGTCTCACGGACTCTGCCAGAGCTGCGTATAAACTACGATCTTCAGGTCTCAGCCTCCTGAGCAGTCAGGATTAGAGGCATGAGCCACGGGCACCCTACCTTGACATCAAACTGCTTCAATCTCCCTGGTGCTGAGATTGCAGACATGTGCCACCACACCTAGCTTTTTCCTTCCTTCTTTCCTTCCTTTCTTCTCTTCCTTCCTTTCTTTCTAGGTTAGAGATTGAAAGGAGGATCTTGCTTTTGGTAGGCAAATACTCTATGACTGAGTTACACTCCCAGCTTATGTGTGTTCTTTCCTTGACTTAGAGCTAGATACTATTCTTTGTGCTTGTCAAACTTTCACGTGTTCTTTGCAACAATCATCCCCATTTTACACACAGGAAAACTAAGGCAGTTGGTCCAAATGACATGAACAGGAGGTAGAAAAGTAGCTTTGGCACCAGAGTTTGGATGCATCCCTCTTACCAGTAGTTTCACACCGTTCTGACGCATGAAAGTATGGAACTTAGCCTCCCTGAGAATTCATCAGCATTTTAAAATCTCCAGTCCTTGTCACTAAGTAGCTGTGTTCCCTTAAGACATGTCCTCTTTCATTGAAGAAATAAATGCCACACTTCTATAATCCCAATACTCAAGAGGCCAAGACAGGAAGAGTGTGATTTAGAGGTTGTTCAGAGTTATATGAGGAAATCCTAGCTGTATCTACCCCCCTCCCAAACAAGTTCAATAATGAGGTTAGGATTATGCCTTACCCACTCCTTGAAGACCAGGCCCAATAGGCTGTGGGAAAGACCCACAGGAAGCAGGTGTACTTCAAGGAGGCAGGACTCTAAGCCAACACTTACGAGTTAAGAGGAGTGTTGTCAGGAGCTGGGGGGGGGGGGTTGCACATGGGAACCTCCTTTGAGATGGTCCCCACCTCTGGTAGATGTGGAATTTGGACAGGAGACGTTAAGAAAGGATCCCCAGGGAGGGAAGAAGGGGGGGGTGGTCCAAGCTGGGGAAACAGGACGTGAAAGCACAGTGTGAGCTAAAAAAACAAAAAGCACTCTACCAGTTCCTAAGAACATCTTTGAACAGCTAGGATTGTCCATATTGTAGTGTTTATTTTCTTTCCCTTACAATCCTGTAAGTGGGCTCTGTGAAGCCTTCCAGACCCAAGGCCTCAGAGAGGACTTGTTAGTAAGTAACAAGTACTGGTTATTTATCTTCTGGCAGCACACACAGAAGAGGAGACGCCTGAAACCTTGGCATGTAGTTTGAGGACAGACCGTTCTGACCTAGGGCCAGTAAAGTGCAGAAGCCTGTCTCCTCACCTCTAAGGAGGCAGTTAGGCATCATGCATGAATCAAAACACCCCTTGCCAGGGTTCTGCTAGCTCCCATCTGTAACCCTAGCTACTCAACCCGCTCAGATCTCAATGTGAGGATTGTGGTTCGAAGCCACCTGAGGCTGAAAGTCTGTGAGACGTCTAATCACCAATGAACCAGTAAAAAGCTGGAATTGGAAAAAGGGTAGCCCTCAGGACCTAAGTTCAAGTCCTAGTACTGGTATCAAAATAACAAAACAACAACACCTCCTCTCTCTCCCCCCCATATTGACACCAATTTCTTTTTAGCTTTAAATTCACCATCCTCCTGCCTTAGCATCTCCCCTAATGCTGACATTATAGACATATGCTACCAGCCCTAGCTAGCCACCTTTTTGTTTGGTGCCAGTCTTAGGGCTTGAACTCAGGACCCGGAAGCTATCCCTGAACTTTTTTTTGCTCAAGGCTATCATTCTACCACTTAAGCTACAGCCCCACTTATGGCTTTTTGGTGGTGAAATGGAGATAATGCCCAGACTGGCTTTGAACCTCAATTCTGATCCTCCTAGCTCAGCCTCCTAGATAGCTAAGATTACAGGTGTGAGCCACTGGCACCTAATTTTCTGTTGTTATTGTTTGAAAATTCTGTGGAGTTGCCAAGGTATTCCAAAAGGTAAGAGAATTCGCATGTAGGCTAGAAGAGGATTAAGAGAGGGTCTTATGGAAGAAGCAGGATCCTGGGAGAGGCTGAGGCCCCAGGACCACCTGCTCCTCCCCAGGGCTCTACCTGTAGCTTCTCTTCCCTCCCCCACAGAAGAGGATGGCTGTGGCCAGCGTGCTTTATATACCATCTCCTGGCAGGAACTGTAGATTTAGTCACCAACCTTCAAATCTTGAGAAAACAAGCAAGAGTGGTGGTTGGGATGTGAACAGAGAGGAAGGAGGAAAGACTGAAGAAAGTGAACCAGGGAAAAGGAGGATTGAAGAGGGTCCAGGGCAGGCTGTGGAGATACTTGCAGAAGATGCTGCTGCTGCTCTTTCTCAGGGTAGCCCTGAGCAGATGTGTACATGATGAGACTCAGAAGTCTGTGAGCCTTCTCAGGCCCCCTCCCTCCCTACTGCCCACAGATCTCCGATCCTCTTCCCTCTCTGTCCCTAGATCCCATGATCCCCAACCCCTCAGAATCCAGATCTACTGTATGAGAGACCACATATCAGATGGAGTTTGGGCTCCTGAGAAGGATGGGATGAAAAGAGGGGAGGCCCGAGCCCTGGCTGCAGTGAGAGAAGCCACTCAGCGAATCCAGGGCATCCTAGCAGGTGAGTGAGGGGACAGGAGGCATCAGGAGGGCTGAGGGAGGCAGGGGTCTGAGGGAAAAGAGCAGCACAAAAGGGAATATAGGCTGGGCACCCATAGTTCAAGCCTGTGATCCAAGCTACTGAGGAGGCTGAGAGCTGAGGATCACAGTTTGAAGTCAGCAGGGGCAGGAAAGCCTGTGAGACTCCTATTTCCAATTAGTTAGTGAAAAATTAAAATGGAGGGCCAATGGGCCGGGAGTTTGGCCTAGTGGTTAAAGTGCTTGCCTAGCATGCATGAAGACCCGGGTTCAATTCCTCGGTACCACATACATAGAAAAAAGCCAGAAAAGGTGCAGTGGGCTCAAGTGGTAGAGCGCTAGCCTTGAGAAAGCCCAAGGACTGGGCTCAGGCCCTGAGTTTAAGCCCAGGACTGGCAAAAATAAAAAAAATCAAAGTGGAGCTATGGCTCCAGAGCTAGAGTGCTAGCCTGGAGCATAAAAGCTCAGGGACGGTGCCTAGGCCTTGAGTTCAATTCTCAGGACCAGCAAAAGAAAGGAGCTGAATGTACAGGTATTGAAATTATCTTCTTCTTCTTTTTTTTTTTTTGCCAGTCATGGGGACAGAACTCAGAGCCTGAGCACTGTCCTTGGGTTTCTTAAGGCTAGAACTCTACCACTTTAGCCACAGCCGGCTTTTTGCTATGTATGTGGTACCAAGGAATCAAATCTGGGTTTTCATGCATGCTAGGCAAGCACTCTACCACTAGGCCAGACTCCCAGCCAAATTTATTTTCCTTTTAAAATCCTGTCTTGGGGAGTTTGGCCTGGTGGTAGAGTGCTTGCCTAAGCTGAGCACGGTGGCTCAAATCTGAGATCCTAGCTACTCAAGAGGCTGAGATCTGAGGATCTCAGTTCAAAGCCTGGGCACCAAAGGACCTGAGACTCTTATCTCCAATCAATCTCTAGAAAACAGAAGTGGTTCTTGGCTCATAGGTAGGGCAGTAACCTTGAGCTGAAGAGCGCAGGGACAGCACCCAGGCCAGGCTTCAAGCCCCATGACCCACACACACAAAAAAAGAGTGCTTGCTTAGCATGCATCAAAACCCAGGTTCGATTCCTTAGTACCACATACATAGAAAAAGCCAGGAGTGGTGCTGTGGCTCAAGTTGCAGAGCACTGGACCTTGAGAAAGCCCAAGAACAATGCTCAGGCCCTGAATTCAAGCCCCGGGACTGGCAAAAAAAAAAAAAAAATCTTTATTTTTTTTAAAAATTATCTTTAAGTAGTTTTATAAAGGGAATTCAATCCAACAAGTCCATTTATAAGTACAGTGCATCTTGATCATCTTTGTCTCAAAAGTGTCCTGTTATTTTGTGAAGTTCTTCCAGTGCAAGGACCCTTGCTTTTGAGTCGAGACCCCGCACAGTACTGCCACGCTGTCTGGGGAGATCCAGAGACTCCAAATTACCACAGGTGAGTTTGTGTCCTTGAGAATGGATACTTTGGGATAACAGGAAATGGTTGAGCTGAATTGTTCACAGATACTCATTGCTGGCAGGTGCAGTCTCTTGAATCCAGGATACAAAGGAGAGACTTGCCTCGGGGCAAAGGTGAGAACAGCTTTCCAGTCTTAGAATATGAAGATGTCTACCTAGTTAGAGCTCCCCCACACCTTTAGTGTAAGAATTTTCAGGACTGGAAATGTGGCTGAGTAGTAGAGTGCTAGCCTAGCATGTATGAAGTCCTGGATTTGATTCCTTAAGACCACATAAACAGAAAATTCTGGGAGTAGGGCTGTGACTCAAGTGGTAGAGAATTTTCAGCATTAGAATTACTCTATGTAGCCGGGCACAGTGGCTCATGTCTGTAATCCCAACTACTCAGGAGACTAAGATCTGAGCACAAAAGAACCTGAGACTCTTATCACCAATTAACTACTCGAGGGGTAGGGTGGCTCAAGGGGTAGGGTGGTAGCCTTGAGCTGAAGAGCTCAGAGACAGAGCCCAGGCCCAGAATTCAAGCCCTATGCTCCCTCCCCCCCCAAAAAAAGAATTACTCTATGTACCTCCCAAGTAATATGGATTTTTTAGTCTTGAGAGGTATTTTTCCTCATTTTATTTTTTATTATCGAGATAATGTATTGAGGAGCTACAGTTACATTAGCCAGATAGTAGGTACTTTGTTTCTCACACATTGATACCCCTTCTTATGTTTTTGTCCCCATTCCCTTGTGTTTTTTTTGTTCTTTGTGTTTTGGGGTTTTTTGTTGTTGTTGTTTGTTTTTGCCAGTTCGAGAGTCTTTATTAAAAGGCCAGTGACTGCATGGCAAACTCATGTCTCAGAAAACACACTCAATACAGTCAGGAAACAGGCCAGAGATGACAGAAACAACAGACACAGTTCAATAAGTCAATTCAACTCCAATGGAGGGCTGGATTATGACACCACGGTGATGAGGAAAACAGCCAGGAGATTGGACACAAAACCAGAACATGGAGACAGGTGGTAATGGCATCCTAGAGCCTAAGCTGGCTCAGATTTAAATAGACTCAGGCCAGGGAGCAGAGTCACAGGTACTGCACTGACAGGCCTAGTAACCCACCAGCCAAGTTAGTCTTGGGGTTTGTGTTTGTGTTTTGTTTTGCGCTAGAACTGGGGCTTTAACTCAAGGCTGAGTCGCTATCCCTTAGCTTGTCGTTCAAGGCTGGCTCTCTACTACTTGAGCCACAGCTCCAGTTCTGGTTTTCTGCTCTTTAATTAGAAACAAGAGTTTCACAGACTTTCCTGCCCAGACTGTCTTGGAACCTCAATCTTCAGAGCCAAGCTTCCTGTGTAGCTAGGATTACAGACTTGAGCCACCAGTACCCAGCTTCCTCAGTCTTTCTCTATCCGTACTCTCCAAAATATATTACAGCAGAAGCATGGATAACTGAAGGCAGACTCTGCTCTCTAATTAGCTGCCTGGATGTCATTAAGACAGAACACAAGTGCTCACTCTTTTCTCCTCGTTACACCCAGTTTTCCACCGTCCCTATCCATCCACTAAGCTAGCTGCTACATTCCACTCCCTGCCAGATACCTGATACCCATCTCCGAGGCTATGCCTTGTGGCCAGAGCAAGGTCCCCCGCAATTAATCGAGCCAGACGGGCCTGGGGTCCCAAACGCTGATTTTCTCCTGTATACGTGGGTTGGTCACACTTCCAAATGCCATCAAGAGGTGAGGTTGCAACCATATCTGCTTTCTCTGTACTCTTAATGGTGTGTGTGTGTGTGTGTGTATGCCCAATTGGTCTACTACTAGGATTGAACTAAGGGCCTTAGCTGTTGCTTAGATTTCTATTTTCTTTCTTCACTCTCTTTTTTTGTCAGTCAGGATGGGGCACTGTGAGTTTTGTTTTGTTTTTTGTTTTTTGCCAGTCCTGGGCTTGAGCCTGAGCACTGTCCTTGGACTTTCTCAAGGCTAGAGCTCTACCACTTGAGCCTCAGCACCACTTCCGGCTTTTTTCTATATGTGGTACTGAGGAATTGAACCCGGGTCTTCATGCATGCTAGGCAAGCACTTTAACCACTAGGCCAAACTCCCGGCCCCTTGTTTTGTTTTTTTTGTCAGTCATGGAGCTTGAACTCTGGGCTTGGGCGCTGTCCCTGAGCTCTTCAGCTTAAGGCTACCATCCTACCCCTTGAGCCACACGCCACTTCCAGTTTACCGGTGGTTCATTGGAGATAAGAGACTCATAGACTTTAGTGCCCGGGCTGACTAGAGTTCTACTACTTCCAGTTTTCTGGTGGTTCATTGGAGATAAGATTCTCATGGACTTTCTTGCTTGAGCTGACTTCGATCCTCCTCCAACCTCAGGTCTAAGCCTCCTGAGTAGCTAGGATTAGAGACCTGAGCCACCAGTGCCAGTTTGCTAAGATTTTTCTGTTCAAGGTTGATGCTCTTCTACTTTTGGCTTTTTGTTGGCTGGTCAGACAAATACAAGAGTTTCTCAGATTTGTCTGTCCTGGCTAGTGTTGAACCTCCCCTTGAGTTGCTAATGTTATAGTTATGATCTGGCATTCGGATCCCTTAATCTCAAATATTGGGAGGAGATTTGAGATTATTGAGGAGAAGACAGATTTTGTTAAATTGTCCTTCTTGGGGGGTAGCTTAGGGCATGTGGATAAGTCTAAACTGAATGAAGGTAGAATTAGAGGTGTGGCTCATTCCATAGCAGCCCTGAGCACAAAGCCAAAGTCCTAAGTTTAAACCCAGTAGTGGCATTAAAAAAAAAAGGGGTGGGGGAATGTGGCCTAGTAGTAAAGTGCTTGCCTAGTATGCGTGAAATTCTGGATTCAATCCCTTGGTACTGCACACATAGAAAAAGTCAGAAGTGGTGCTGTGGCTCAAGTGGCTGAGTATTAGACCAGCCTTTAGAAACATCAAGGACAGGGGCCAGGAGTTTGGCCTAGTGGTAGAGGGCTTGCCTAGCATGCACGAAGACCCGGGTTCGATTCCTCGGTACCACATACATAGAAAAAAGCTGGAAGTGGTGCTGAGGCTCAAGTGGTAGAGCTCTAGCCTTGAGAAAGTCCAAGGACAGTGCTCAGGCCCTGAGCCCAAGCCCAAGGCTGGCCAAAAAAAAAAAAAAAAAGCAAGGACAGTGCCCAGGCACTGAGTCCAAGCCCCAGGACTGTCCAAAAAACAGGTACTGCTCAGGATGCTGAGATATGAAAATCAAGAATTTGAAGTCAGCCTGGGCAAATAAATCCAAGAGATGCTTCAGTTAACTAGCAAAAAGTCAGAGGTGGAGGTGTGGCCCAAATGGAAGAGCACCAATCTTGAGCAGAAAAAGTTAAGCAAGCCGGTGCCGTAGCTCACACCTGTAATCCTATGCCCTCAGGAGGCTGAGATCTGAGGATCAAGGTTCAAAGCCAGCTGGGGCACAAAAGGACCTGAGACTCATCTCTAGAAAATGGGAAGTGGGGCTTGGCTCAAGGGTAGGGAGGTAGCCTTGAGCTGAAGCGCTCAGGGACAACACCCAGGCCAAATCCAAGCCCCATTACCCACAAAAAAAAAAAAAAGAAAAAGAAAAAGAAAAAGTTAAGCAAGAGTTTGCAGCCCGGAGTCCAAGTTCCAGTTCCAGCACAAAGAAAAACCAACAAACTGAAAGGGGCTGGGTGGGAGCTGCCAAGCCATCACTTGTTTCCACCCCCATAGAGTTCTGCATTGTACCTGGGCCCTCTGTTTTCAGGAATATCCCTTCTATTTAGGTTACCTCTTTCTACCTCACCTGTTCCTTGCCCATCTGCAGCCTTCTGTTATAGCCTATGCTGCCTGCTGTCAACTGGATTCAGAAGACAGGCCCCTGGCTGGTACTATTGTCTACTGTGCCCAACATCTCACCAGCCCCAGCCTCAGCCACAGTGACATCGTCATGGTGACTGCTGCATAATGAATTGGGAGAAGCAGACAGGTGGTGGTCCTGGGTGGGTGGGGGAGGGGCATTCAGCTTCCCATGAAGTAGAAGAAATGAAGATGGACCAAGCTCTAGATGATTGGGCAAAAGGACTGCAGAGTCTTATCACATCCAGCCCCACCCCCTCACGTGGCACTCATCTGTCCTTAGGTCACACTACATGAATTGTTCCATGCTCTGGGTTTCTCTGGACAGCTATTCAAGAAATGGCGGGACTGCCCTTCAGGAATCAGCGGTAAAAGCGAGGATGGAGGGGAAGGATTTCCCACCATGTTAAATGGAAGAAATTTACTACTTCCTCCCCTCATTTGTTCCAATTCCACTTTCTACATTTTCCTCTCCTTAACAATTGCCTTCCTGGTCGGGAGTTTGGCCTAGTGGTAGATGCTTGCCTAGCATGCACAAAGACCCGGGTTTGATTCCTCAGTACCACATATGTAGAAAAGCCAGAAGTGGTGCTGTGGCTCAAGTGGTAGAGTGCTACCCTTGAGGAAAGCTCAGGCCCTGAGTTCAAGCCCAGGACTGGCAAAAAAAAAAAAAATCCCTTCCTCCCTTTCTGTTGTCAATTAAAGAGAATTGTTCTACAAGGCAACAAGTGACAAGACGAGATCAGTGGGGACAGCTGATTCTTATCACCCCAGCTGTTGGCCACAGCCTGGCCAAACACTTGGGAGTAACAGGAGTTTCTCTGGGCGTTCCCTTGGAAGAAGAGGTGAGAATGCTAACACATTGGGGTGACAGAAGCAAGAAGGTGTTGGCAAATAAGCAGCTCTTTGCTCTTTCCCGCAGGGTTCTTTGTCTTCACACTGGGAGGCCAGGCTCTTTCAGGGCTCTATTATGGCTGCTACTTTTGATAGTGCTCAACGTACTCAACTTGACCTAATCACACTTTCTGCCTTCCAAGATTCAGGCTGGTATCAGGTCAACTACAGTGCTGCAGAGAAGCTGTTGTGGGGCCATGGTGAGAAACCAGGGCAATCTCAAGAGCAGCATGCGTGATCCAAGATAGGTCGTGAATGGTATGGGTTAGAAAGGATTATCTGGTACTAAGGTGGAGTTCAAGCTATAAAAGTAGCTAGATGTTGAGGGATAATATCTTGGCCTTCATTTGTTGAGGGATCTTCCTTTTCTTCTCTCCCAAGCAGGATCTGGCCTAGAATTTGGCCTGGTGACTACATGTGGGACTGACTCCTCAGATTTCTTCTGTACTGGCAGGTGTGTGTGTGTGCGTGTGTGCCTGGAGTAACTGGGGGGCTGTACAGCTGTGAGTTATCTTAGTGTCACTCTTCCATCCCTTCTATCTAGCGGGCTTGGCTGCCACTACCTGCATTTGGACAAGGGAATCTGTTCCTCAGACCCCATGCT
Organism: Megascapheus bottae; assembly: GCF_031878675.1. Lineage (NCBI taxonomy): Eukaryota > Metazoa > Chordata > Mammalia > Rodentia > Geomyidae > Megascapheus > Megascapheus bottae. The sequence continues at coordinate 52,585,249 of NC_143522.1, read as the reverse complement.
GGAAGGCTGCTACATGTACAAACCCCTAGTCAATAGGGTGAGTAGACTAGGGAACAGGGAATAAAACAGTGTGCTCTTACATGGCCTGCTTGCTTACCTGCTTTGCCTGTGGTGTGAGCCATACCTCCAACAGGGCTGTTGGACTGTGATCCTCTAGTTTTCATTCTCTTGAGTAGCTAGGATTACGGGTATGAGCTCCAGGGCTGGGCTGGGAAATCACTTCTAAAGCATCAAGATAACACCATTCTGCCTTCTACCCTGCACTGCAGAGTGAATGCTGGAAGAAAGAAAATGGTCCTGCGGCTGGGGCTGGGAATCCACATGGGGAGATCTACCATCCCCAGAGTCGTTGCTTCCTTGCCAACCTCACTTCACAACTGTTCCCTGGGGACGAAACCAGCCATCCCTCTCAAGTCCCACATCTCAAGGAAGCAGAGCTCACTGGCCGATGCTACTTACATCAATGTGCACAGAAAGGAGAGTACAAGGTGCAAGTGGAGGGCTCGTCTTGGGTCCCATGCCTTCCAGGAAAGGCTATTCAGGTGGGGTTCAAGATGAACAGTTGGGATATACTAGTAAAAAGAAGGTGGGGGCTTGGAGCATAGCCTAGTGGGAGAGTGCTTGCTTTGCATGCATGAAGCCCTGGGTTCCAGTCCTTGGTACCACACATACAGAAAATGCTGGATGTGGTGCTGTGGCTCAAGTGGCAGAGCGCTAGCCTTGAGTGAAAATGTCCAAGGACAATGCCCGAACCTTGAGTTCAAACACCATGACTGACAAAAAGAAAAAAAAAAAGAAGAAAAAGTTGGAAAGTACACTGGGTGCCAGTGATTCATGCCTCCAATCCTAGCTATTCAGGAGACTGAGATCTCAGCATATAGTTCAAAGCAAGCCCAAGCAGCGAAGTCCATGAGACTCTTATCTCTAATTATCTACCAGAAAGCCAGAAAAGTAGAGATGTGGTTGTTTTTTGTTTTTTTTCAGGGGAGAGCACCCAGGCCCTGAATTCTAGCCCAACTATTGGCACACACACACACATACAAGAAATTGGAAAAGACCTTTTTTTTTTCTTCAGTACAAGGCATCAAACCAAGACATTGCACCTGCTAGGCAACCATTCTATCACTGAACTACAGCCTTAGCCCCAGTGTAACCCATTGTACTGTTCTTCTTTAATACCTCAAATACTCTGAAGTATGCATTTTCCTTAGAAGAAAGGTCTGAGCAGGTAACAGAGGCTGTGGCTATACCCTGCAACATGTTTGATTGCAGATGCCTGGGTACTATGGTCTTCTCTACTGTCCACAAGGTCGGCTGTGTCAGAATGATGAAAACATCAGTGAAGTTACTTCATCTGTGAGTCTTGCAACCCAAGACCTGCTATTCCAGCTGTCTTTAGGATTGGCTGGGCCTCCAGGCCACTCACTGGGGAAGGAGCAGCGAGAAGAGCTAGCTGAAACAGTACTCCAGGCTCTAGTGAACAGAAGTGGCACTGGCAGGTAAAGAGATAGGTCAAGCTGATTTTTTTTTTTTTTTTTTGGTCAGTCATGGGGCTTGAACTGTGGGCCTAGGCACTGTCCCTGAGCTTTTCTACTCAAGGCTAGAGGGTTTCCACTTTGAGCCTCAGTGTCAGTTTCATTTTCTGTTGGTTAATTGGAGATAAGATTCTCACTGACTTCCATGCTGGCTTTGAACCATGATCCTCAATCTCAGCCTTCAGAGTACCCTAGGCATGAAGCTGAAGTCCGTGATTTCATAAGCCCTCTGCCGACTTGCTGTTCACTCCACTCTTAACGCCTATACCAGTTTCATTAAAGAAGTATTATCCTTAAGACATCCAATGTCTACTTAGGTGCTATTTCCACAACCCATCAGTCACCAGGGGTTTGATCTTCACTGTGCATATGTGGAAGTCCCCTGGCTGTCAAGGCCCTTCTATTGCTGTGCTGTACAACACCCTGACCCTGACTCTCCAGAAGAAGCCTCTTGAAGTATATCATGGAGACGCCAGCTTTACCACACAACACAGCAAGTAAAAGAATATTCCAAGTATTTCTTTAATACCTGGAATCAAAATGTTTAAAACTGCATCTGCTAAGCACACGTTCGTATTGATTGTCCTATGCAGGGAAACAAAGATCCCTCTACTATCACACTTTCTCCACACATACAAATGGATTTCCCCATTCCTGGTATTAATGGATCCCAGTCTTTTGTGGGGAAGTCAAACAAGGATTTGAACTCACAGTCCTGATTTGCTTGTTCACTTCGTTGGCACTCTATAACTTGAGCTCTTACCTCCAGACCTGCTTTTTGTTGGTTATTTTGGAGATGGAATCTCAGACTTCTGTACCTAAACTGGGTTCAAACCACAATCCTCTAGTTCTCAACCACGGGAGGAACTAGGATTACAGGCATGAGCCACCAGCACCAGATAGGACTTAATCTTGGACTTATTCCTACTTTCCAGTTCTATATTCCCTGATTTCCTGTTAAATCTAATGCTTGATTTCATGAATAACTCATGAAAATGTAAAGCCTTTCACCTCCTAAGCCTGCATTGATCCAGGCTAAATAGTACTTTCTCTATTTCTAGGTTGCTGATTTCCTTGGATCGTAACCTGCCTATGAATCACCTATTTCTGGCCATGGGACTCTGTCTATCATTGGTAATTTTGGTGGGGATACTGGGAATTGTGGTCTATCAGAAACGAGCTGCCCTTCAAGTAGGACCATTTACCCCTTGTCATCACCAAACACACATGGAACGAGGAACCCAACTGGAATAAAAGCACTGCTGTGCTAAATGTACTCATTACCTTATGTATGAAACTGTAACTCCTCTGTACATCACCTTCACAATAAAAAAAAAAAATGCAGTGTTACCCAGAACATGAGGGTTGAGAATACATACACACATACGTACATACTTTTTATTTCTCGGTCATGGGGCTTGAACTCACAGCCCAGGAACTGCCCCTGAGCTTTCACTCAAGGCTAACACTCTATCACTTTGAGCTATAGCACCACTTCATTTTCTGGTGGTTACTTTCCTGCCCAGGCAAGCTTAGAACTGTGATCCTCAGATCTCAGCCCCTCCTGATTAGCAAGGATTATAGGTTTGAGCCATCAGTGGTGCCTAACTGGCAGATGAGAATGATTTTTTTTTTGGTCGTAGGGCTCGAACTCTGAGCCTGGGCACTGTTCCTGAGCTCTTCAGCTCAAGGCTACTACCCTACCCATTGAGCCACAGCACCACTTCCTGTTTTCTAGTGGTTAATTGGAGATAAGGACTTTAGTGCCCGGGCTGGCTTTGAACCGAGATCCTCAGATCTCAACCTCCTGAGTAGCTAGGATTATGGGTGTGAGCCACTGCCCAGCTTGAGAATGACTTAAGAGATAACTAGATGCAAAATATATTAGGTACACTAAAGTTCTTTCTTCAGATTGCCTCTTTTTCATGTTATCAACTTCATAATAGCTTTGCAATTTAAAAAAAAAAGGCAGTCTTATGGTTATAAAGATCCATTCTTTATTTTGTTATTAAAAAAATACACTGCCCAACTTATAAAGTATCACTTTACACTGTTTTAGGACAGGAACAGAATTGGAACATCTGCTACCAAGTCCCAAGGTATTACATACACTTTAGGTCATTGCTATTCAATATTTTCACTGCTATTGGGAGTCAAACAGCATAGAGGATAAAGTATCTCCTTTTCCTAATTTTTCTTTTTAAATCATTTTGTTATTGGAAATATGATGTACAGAAGGTTTACAACTACCTAAGTCAGGTAAAGAGTACATTTATTTTTGGGCAATGTTGCTTCTTCCTGCTCTCTCTCTGCTGTCCCCTCCGATCCCCACTGATTTTCTTTTTTGCCAGTCCTGGGCTTGAGCTTAGGGCCTGAGCACTGTCCTTGGGCTTTCTTAAGGCTGGAGCTCTACCACTTGAGTCACAGCACCATTTACCGCTTTTTCTATGTATGCGGTACCGAGGAATTGAGCCCAGGTCTTTGTGCATGCTAGGCAAGCATTCTACCACTAGGCCACACTCCACACTCTCCTCCCACTCCTCTGAATTTCTAGTTTTTCAAATCATCACTAGGAACTCCATTGTGGTAGTGTCTGATAAGAGTATAAACCCAGACATCTAAATGCAGCTAAACTAGAAAAATACCTTATATTTTTCTTCTTTCCTGTTTCAGAAGGAGGATTTTACTTTATACCCATTATGGACCACAGACTGGTAATAGCAAGTAGGTACTTTTTGGTTATAGCTGCAAAAGCCATTGAATTCTTGAGGTTTTACATCTCTTGGAAAGCAAAGTAGGATACTAATATCTCAATTTGCTTAGACAAATACCATTTCTACCAAGTCCAGTTGATACACTGCTAATATTGAAATAAGTATGCCTGTGCTTATCAAGTTCAGTCCGCTCACTGGATACTACCCCCAAATCTTCAAGTGACACATCTGAACAGTTTTCACTGAAGAGTCATAGCCTTGGCTCCATTAGCTATGGTATCTTCTTTTGATCTGAGTTATCAGTCCTTTCCAGCTGTAGCAGCTACTGCTTGGTAAAACTTTGCCACAAAGTCTGGTTCACTAACTTCCAGTTGTCGGACAAATTCATTGCGCTCCTGCTCAGCCCAACCTCGAAACCACTGATCCCAAAGACGTAATTGACACTCAAAGATACAAGGTGGTCGGTTTGTCCCAGATACACTAAGCTGCTCCAGGCTGTCCAGTAGAGGCTGTAATTTTCCTGGCACTGCTTTAGCTACCATGTCCTGGAGAAAACGTTCCCGCTGGGGACCAGACCAAGTGGCAAACCAGTGAAGAATGCACTTCATCTCCTGGGACGTGATATAAGACATTGGAGGTGGGGAGGAGTTGGTAATGCTGTCGGGTACTGAGGGTAATGCAGAAGGCAAGGATTGTGGCAGCGAAGAGGAAGATGATTCCAGTGGCATCCTGAAACATGAAAGTATTGTTAAATATTTTCCAAACAGTGACCAAAACCTGTTTTCCTAGCAACAGTGAATCTTATAGCACTAAGTTTGCATCTATAGAGAAAATAGTTTGATTCAGTTCATAAGAAAACAACAGGATCCTATTACTATTATTGTTGGTTGTACTAGGGTTTCAGCTCAAGGTCTCATATTCTTTTAGCTTGATTACCACTCATGACTAGGATTCTATCACTTGAGCCATACCTCCAGTTCAAAATTTTTTTTTTTGGCTTAGGGCTGGTGCTCTACCACTTCTCTCACACCGTTTTGCTTCACTGATTATCTTGGATGTGGAGTCCTGGGAATTTTTCTACTTGGGCTGGCTTTGACCACCAGCACCTGACTTACTATTTTTGGTAGTATTGGGATTTGAGTCTACCTGAGCTTACTAGAAAGATACTTTATCACTTCAATCAGTTACACCCCCCCCTTTTTTTTCCTAGTCCTGGGCTTGAACTCAGGGGTCTCTGAGCTTTTGTTCAAGGATAGTACTCTTATCACTTGAGCCACAGCACCACTTCCTGCAATTTTTTCTTTTTGCCAGTCCTGGGCTTGAGCTCAGGGCCTGAGCACTGTCCTTGGACTTTCTCAAGGCTAGAGCTCTACCACTTGAGCCTCAGCACCACTTCTGGCTTTTTCTTCTATGTTTGTGGTACCTAGGAATCGAATCCGGGTCTTGGTGCATGCTAGGCAAGCACTCTAGCACTAGGCCAAACTCCCGGCTCCTATTTCTCTTGTTGGTCATGGGGCTTGAACTCTGGGTCTAAGCACTGTCCCAAAGCTCTTCAGCTCAAGGATAGCACTCTAGCACTGGAGCCACAGGGTCACTTCTGGCTTTCTGGTAGTTAATTGGAGATAAGTCTCAGACTTTGCCTGGGCTGGCTTTGAACCTCAATCTCGAGATCAGTCTCCTGAGTAGTTAGCCTGAGTCATCAGCACCCAGCTTCCAGTAGTCTTTTGTGGGGGGGGGGGGCAGGTGTCATGGGGCTTTGAACTTGGCCTGGGCGCTGAGCTCTTCAGCTCAAGGCTACCATTCTACCCTTGAGCAAAGCCCCACTTCCCGTTTTCTAGAGGTTAATTGGAGATAAGAGTCTCAGGTTCTTTTGTGCCTGGGCTGGCTTTGAACCTTGATTCTCAGATCTCAGCTTCCTGAGTAGCTAGTATTACTGGTGTGAGCTATCACGCCCAGCTTCCACTAGTCTTATATGCAACTTAAAAAGTCAATGAGTCCGGGAGTTTGGCCTAGTGGTAGAGAGCTTACCTAGCATGCACCAAGACCTGGGTTTGATTACTCTGTACTGCATACATAGGAAAATGCCAGAAGTGGTGCTGTGGCTCAAATGGTAGAGTTCTAGCCTTGAGAAAACCCAAGGACAGGGCCCAGGCCCTGAGCTCAAGGCACAGGACTGGCAAAAAAAAAAAAAAAAAAATGCAGTCTTTTAAATCAGGCACATGCAACTAGTCAGGGCCTAAATGATCATTCCTCCAAAGCTGCTGAGAGAAAAAAATAACTAAGATTTAAAAAATTCTCTGCAACTGTGTATATATAGCCTCTGCAATATGTCAGTAATTTCATATAACTTGCTTAATATTTTTGGAATACACCAGAAAACATTAAGGAATAGGATTAAGTAACAAAAAAAGTAACAAATAAAGCAGGGAGCTGGTGGCTCGTGCCTGTATTCCTAGCTACTCAGGAATCTGAGATCTGAGGATCCATTTGAAGTCTGCCTGGGCAGTAAAGTCTGAGACTCTCATCTCCAACCAACCACCAGAAAACTGGAAATGGAGCTCTGGGTCAAAGTAGTAGAGTGCTAAGCCTCGAGCAGAACAGCACAGGGACAGTGTCCAGACCCCGAGTTCAAAATAAAACAAAATAAAGACAGATTTTCAGAGGCTTTGAAAATAATCCAGCTTGTTCATTGTTGGCTTCGGCGGGGTCTACTGTGTGTGCTTTATCTCAATACCTATTGGTGCCCTGTTACTGACTTTTGTATCACGAATGCAAGTGCAAAGTCAGCCAAATTTGCCTTGAGTTTTCAGTTCCGATTCTAACAGAGGAACGTATACCGTTTGCCTAAGACCTCCGTTACTGTTTGTGCTTTTGGTTTTTCAAACTGGAAGATTAGTAGGGACAATAAGGGAGCTGCTAAACAACAGTTCAGATACCAGAATGGCTCACGGTGGTAGCCATATTCAGAGCGATGCTACAGAAAGCAGCTCCTCCGGAAGGAACTTTACTCTCTCATCCGCGGGAATGGGAAACTTTTCCATATGGCCTCCACCGAACTCAAGTTCAGGGTCATCGATCGGTTTCATTTTTTTTTTTTTTCTGAATGCGAACACACGACGCTGACTCCTGCCCATTTTGGAAGCCAAGGGCCTCTTACTTCCATGCCCCCGGAACGCAATGTATTCCTTAGATGGGATGGCGAAGGTTCAGGAGACGAGCCGCCGCAGCGGTTCCGGTCCCAGAAGCCGGTGGCCTTCAGCAGGCCTGGCCCAGGGAGGCACTTCCTCCCCTCTTACCTCCCCTTTCCTCTCAGAGGGCACCCCGGGATCACCACAAAAGTCCTCCAGTTCCAACTACAGCTGCGCTGCGTCCATGTTTCCTCAAAACCCGGGCCGGGGCCGGCGGGCTGCCCACGCACTTCCGGCCTGGACGGGGCCCCGATCGCCTGCCCCGATCGCCCAGGCGGCCCCGCGCCCGCTCCGGAGATGGCCGAGCGCCTCCGAGCAGGGCGAGGCCGGAGGCGACCCTTCCGAACGCCTTCGCGAGTCGGCCTCGGCCGGGACGAAGCCCGCCGAGCCCGGGAGCCAGGAGAGGGCGGGGGCGGCGCGGACCGGCCGCGCGGACGCCGATTGGTGCCGACGTGGAGGCGGGGACGCCCGAACGGCCTCGGGGGAAGCGGGGCGCTCCGAGTGGTAATCGAGGGGTAGACTATGGCGGAGGGCGGGGTCGGCGCCGTACGTTCGCGGGGCGTTGACGGAAGTTCCCGAAGATGCCCGAAGCCGTCGGGACGGACCCGAGTACCTCACGCAAGATGGCGGAGCTGGAGGAGGTGACTCTGGACGGGAAGCCTCTCCAGGCGCTGCGGGTGACCGACCTGAAGGCCGCGCTGGAGCAGCGAGGCCTAGCCAAGAGCGGACAGAAGAGCGCCCTGGTCAAGCGGCTCAAAGGGGTGAGGAGGCGGCGTGACCGGGGGTGTCGGAGGGGAGCGGACCCGGTAGAGACGAGTCTCCGCCGCGGCGCAGGCGCAGTGTCCGGGCTTGGCGCGAGCTCTCTCAGGCCGCCAGCGCGAGCCTGCGGTCCCGCGCGCTCGGTAGTTGGTTGCGGCTCGCGCAGGAACGGAGATCGCACCGGTTCCCGCCCTAACGGCAGCGGCGCGAGCCCAAAATGGGAGGGTGCGCGCTACTCTCCCGGAGCGTCTTAAGCTCCTTCCTCCTTCCCCCACCCCCTCCTTGTTTGTGTCGGTGGTGTCGGCGCATGCGCTGCAGAGGGAGTTAAAGCCCACTACAACCCCAGGCGTTGCTGGCCCGAGGGGGACGAGTTAGTTGGGCTAGGCTGGAGTTGGGGGTACGGTTGGACCGAGGCGTGGGGACGCAGTTGATATCCGTACCGGCAGGAATAGAGTCGGGGTGGGGTTAAAATGTCTGTGCGGTTAGATTAGGAGGTGAGACGAGGCGAAGTCTGGGTTGAAGGGGCCTGGGGAGGGGGTGTGTGATTTGTGGGGAAGCCGCCTGGGGGAGAGGTGGATGAGAAAGAGGAGGCGGGTTGGTGGGTGGTGTCGGCGGTCTCGAATCGGTCCGAGTTCACCAGACAGGCTGCGCTGTGCAGGTTTGGCGCGGATGGAGGGGAGATGCGAAGGTCTCGGTTTTCTCGGGGCTTGGCCGGGATCTGTGGCCGGCAGCTGAGCTCGGGCCCAGCTGGTTCTGGAGTTGAGTTGGCAGACCGTTGCTGGTGGAGACGCTGACAGTTTTGTGGGGTCGTGGGCAGAGTAGGTCGGGTCCACGGGTTACGGGGTCGGTGGCCATTGCCTTGTAAGACATTTTTATAAATTTGGTAAACCTAGCTGTCCCTCTGCTAAAGAACGACACCCCTGAATTTCATTCGAGGAGTCTAGACCTGGGTCACTAACCAAGAATTCAGCCAGGCCCAAACTGGCAGCACGGTGGTAGTTTCATATATTTGAGGCTTGTTTGAGTCTTTTGAAGTGATTGGGCCTCCTGGACAGATTTAAAGAGGGTTCCGGTCAAAATTGCAAAAGAGAATAGAGGTTGTCGTACAGATTCTGTCACTGTCTTGGACTTTGTGAAATAAGACAGGTCACTGGTTCTCTGTGTGCCTGTGTTTTACATTTGTACATTTAGGAGCAGTAACCATGGTTACCTTTAAGGGTCTTGTGAAGATGAATGAGAACAGTATTAGTTAAGGGATTTGGGGACTCTGTAAAATGGTTAAGTGTGTATTTAAGTCATCCAATTTAATTGAAGAGGTGGGGAGAAGTGGAGATTTGGTTTCTTCTTTTTCTCCTGGTTCCTGACTTTTGCCCTTTTGTATACCAGGCTCTAATGCTAGAAAATTTACAGAAACATTCGACACCCCATGCTGCATTCCAGCCAAATTCCCAGGTAAGAAAGAAGTGGGCTGTTTAGGGATACAAATACACGGAATGACTTGGTGTTAATATATTTGATGTTTAATTCCTTGCCCACATTTTTCAAAGTGCCTTTGATGAGTAATTTTCTCATGCTAGGATAGTCTAATCAAGTGCAGTTTTACACAAACGTTTGTGTGTGTTGGGCCTGGGGCTTGAACTCAGCCTGTCTGGCACTATCCTGTGCTACCACTTGAGCCACAGCTCCACTTCCAGTTTTTTGGTGTTTAACTGGAGATAAGAGTCTCCTGAACTTTCATGCTCAGAACTTTGATTCTTAGAGCTCAGCATTCTGAGTAGCTAGTATTATAGCCCTGAACCCACTGGCACCCAGACTGTTAGTGAATTTCTGAATGTTGAAACTAAGTATAACAAAAGGTGTGGCTCTGATTAAGTATAGTACAGGGATCTAATGTCTTTTACTTGCCATTGGTTTGGGAAAAGTGGTTGATACCTTTGAATATCGATATGAGTAGGATATGAATAGGTTAGTGTAGAAAAATACCCTTTGGTCATGTGTAGCTGGCTCACACCTGTAATTCTTAACTACTCAGGAAGCTGAAATCTGAAAGTAACAGGTTCAAACCCACCTTGAGCAGAAAAGTTCATGAGACTTATCTACAGTTAACCACCAGAAATGGAACTGAGGCTTAAATGGTAGAGCATGAGCTTGAGTGAAATAATTAAGAGATAGTACCCAGGCCCTGAGTTCAAGCCTCAGTGCTGGAGGGAAAAAGAAAAGGAAACCTCTTTTATTGGCATAGATTTTCAAAGATACTCAGTCCTTTATAAATGGCCTACTATTTCTGGAATTGATTGCTTACCCATATGGAATTACTCTTAACAATTACTAATAATTCTTAGGACAAGAAACTTAGCAGTTTCTAGCTTTTTGCCGGTTAATTGGAGACTATCTCCTGAATTTGTCATTATGTTCTGGCTTCACACTGTAATGATCAGGTCTCAGCTTCTTAAGCTAGGCTTACTGGTATGAACCACCTGGCCTAGCCCAAAATTCATAGCTTTATAACTGCTTTACTGAGCTTTTGTGACACTGCTTTAAAAAGTTTCCTAGTAAAGGTACTTTCTTCAGAAGACGGAACAATTCATACTCCATGCTTAAGCCAGATTAGGTCTGCTTTTATGTGCTTTATATACTGAATTTCAGGATAGGATTTCTTTTGAAGAAATTATTCTACAATTAACAATAAAAATTCTTGGGCTGGGAGTTTAGCCTAATGGTAGAGTGTTTGCCTAGCATGCACGAAGACCTGGACTTGATTCCTTGGTACCACATACATAGAAAAAGCTAGAAGTGGTGGTGCTGTGGCTCAAAGTGGTAGAGCTCTAGCCTTGAGAAAGCCCAAGGACAGGGCTTAGGCCCTGAGTTCAAGCCCCAGGACTGGCACAAAAAAAGAAAGAAAGAAGGAAAGAAAAAATTTTAGACTTCGTATGGTAAGGTTCCTTTCTGCCTTTAAAAATACCTTCATTATAATGTGAAACACATAAAGGAAAAATCCCAGTCTCTGTTAGCACAGTTTTGTGCAGCTGAAGTCCCAGGGTACTGTGGAAAACAAGAAAGCTTTCCTACTCCCTTGTTACCACATCATTAAGTGACAGGTATCCTAATCTAGTCATTACCTAGAACCTAAGGAAGAAGCAGGCTGGGCATCCATGGTTCAAGCCTGTAATCCTAGCTGCTCAGGAGGATATCAGAATCATGATTCCAAGCCACCCGGGCAGAAAAGTCTGTGAGACTCTTATCTCCTATAAACTACTTAGAAAAAGCTGGAAGTAGTGGTGCTATGGCTAGAGTAGTAGAGTGCTAGCCTTGGGACAGTACCCAGGCCCCTATGTTCAGGTCCCAGGATGGGAGTTGGTGGGGAGGGGGGGGAGAAAATGACAAAACAAAAAACCCAAAAGTAACTGTATAAAATAGTATAAAATAGTCATTACAATTATATTCCTTTTTTTTTTCTTTTTTTTTTTTTTTGCCAGTCCTAAGCCTTGAACTCAGGACTTAGGTACTGTCCTTAAGCTTTCTCAAGGCTAGAGCTCTACCACTTGAGCCACAGCACCATTTCTGGCTTTTTTCTCTGTATGTGGTACCAAGGAATCGAACCTGGGTCTTCATGCATGCTAGGCAAGCACTCTACCACTAGGCCAAACTTCTAGCCCCTAAAGAAAAAAATTTTTTTTCTAATTAAAGAAAATGTTTATAACATACTTGTTCTCTAATACAATGCACCTTATATTTATAGGTGTCTGTTGAATAAAAAGAATTAGTACTTTTTTTTTCCCCCTCTCAGTTTTGCTGCTAAGAGGAAATTTTAGGTTATTAGTATTCTAGATTGTCTAAAACTTTAGGTAAAAAGGCATAATTTAGATTGGAGATGTAGCTCACTGCTAAGCATACATGCTTAATATGCATGAGACTCTGGATTTGATATCCATCTAGACACCCCCAAAAAAGACATAGTTCCAAGTTTTGGGGTTTTTTTGGGGGGGAATGCTAATACTGGGGCTTGCACTCGAGGGCCTCATGCTCTTGCTTGGATTTTTTTTGCTTGAAGCTGGTACTCTACCACTTAAAGCCCTCCTCCACTTTCCAGCTATTTGCTGATTTGGAGATAAGTCTCATGTACTTTCCCTGCCCAGGCTGTCTTCCAACCTTGGTCCTCAGCTCTCAGCCTCTTAAATAGCTAGAATTATAGGTGTGACCCATCAGCCAGGCTTCTTAATTCTTTTTAAGTTATTTATATACCAGCATCCTTCTTTGATTAGAAACTGAATATTTTAACTTTTTTTTCTTTTAAAGTAGGGGTCTTTAATTCCCATTTCTTACATGGGAGTAGAAAATGTTTCTCTTTATATCTTGTTCTTCCTACTTTAACCCTGTTGTATTATAAATCCCTGTTAAAACTTAAAAAAACAATGTATGGGAATTAATGCACCATTTATCTGGCAAATATCATGTAACCCTTCTATTAATTACAATAAAAATGTATTTAAAAAAACTTAAAAAAAAGCAAAAGCTAACTTAATATAATCTTTTTTTTTGCCATTATTTGCCACTCGGTTTATTTTTTCTGGTTTTTATAGGAGTAACTTAGAAAAGGGTCCTCCAAGGGTTTATTCTTCTTGGGTTTGAGCTAAATGCAGGGTTCCTTGCTCTGTGGAATTTTCTTTCATTTTTCTGGTTTGTATTACTAGATTTTCTTTTTTCATTTCCTCTCCGCAGATTGGGGAGGAAATGAGCAAGAACAGTTTCATAAAACAGTATCTGGAAAAGCAGCAGGAGCTACTTAGGCAGCGTCTAGAACGTGAAGCTCGAGAGGCTGCAGAACTCGAAGGTAAGCCCAGTTGTCATTTCTAACAAGTTTCTTCCATTTTATCCCTATAATCAAGTAGATAGGTCTAACTAGGAACTTTCAGGATTAAGTCAGGGTGAGATTGCTACTCATTTGCTTTGGTATTTTATGGAGCCAAATGAGTTACTATTTACTTTTGTCAGTGAAAGGGACATTTAATTTAACTGTCTTAATAGAAAACAGTTCTTGCCAAAAGGAAGAGTTAAAAGTAATTTAGGCTACTGTTTACATGAAGTAGAGGTTAATTCTAGGGAGTATCTTCTTTATGTACAGTGCTCTTTTGGTATACATCTGTGTCTATGACTTTTATATCCCTCATTCCTCTACATATTCCCATGTGCTGAGCCCTTCACTCCCTCCCTGCCCCGACCCAATCTGTGCTTTACAGAAGCTTCAGCTGAGTCGGAGGACGAGATGATCCAGCCTGAGGGAATGGCTTCCCTGCTGCCTCCTGACTTTCAGAGCAGCCTGGAGAGACCAGAGCTGGAGCTCAGCAGACATTCGCCCAGTACGTATCTCCCTCCCCACTGCGCTGTCTTGGCAATCCTGCGTAGTTGGTGGGGGGAGGTAGTTACACCTCCTTTCATGCTAATCCTCCATGAAAGTCTCAGGAGAATTTCTGTGGCATTGATATTTGATATCTGTTTTTCAGGGAAAGTATGTCCTTTTTGAAGTCATTCACCTATGTTTTGTATTCTCAGTGTTTACAGGTGGTATTTTTCTTCTCGTTTGTACCTCTTTAGATTCTTGTACCTCTAAATTTAGCAACAATTTTCATTTCTTTACCCTTCCTGTATATAATGTGTTGTATATTCAGTTATTCTCTAAAATTGAGCATCTGATGCAGTTTATATATCCCATGCATGAACTGGGAACCGGGAATATATGAGAAATAAAGACAGATCTTCCCTAAGTAAACTTAACAGTCAATTATGAAGATGGACATCCAGCAAATAACTACATAACTAATGTTAAATTCTTATTAAAGTTAATGCGTGATCCTAGCTACTCAGGAGGCTGAGATCTGAGGATCAAGGTTCAAAGCCAGCCTGGGCACAAAAGGACCTAAGACTATCTCCAATTAACCTCTAGAAAATGGGAAGTGGGGCTTGGCTCAAGGGTAGGGCAGTAGCCTTAAGCTGAAGAGCTCAGGGACAGTGCCCAGGCCGAGTTCAAGCCCCATCACACACACACACACACACACACACACACACACACACAGCAATGCAGAGTATTATGTGAGCCCTGTAATACAGGGAACTCTAACCTACTATTTGGGATTGGTTAAGGCAGAGTTCATTTTTTTCACATTATAGTTATTAGGCATAGCATATACATAGTGAGTATGTGTGTATTATATGTATATAAATACATATATATCACATACATAGTATCAATTGTAAATACAGTCTTTTTGGGAACTGTCTATGCCAGTGTACCTTTTCAGGAGAACATGTATAGGAGACATGAACAATATGTAGATGTGTAAAACCAATAACTATTTTGAATCATTAGTAATCATTAGTGGTAGGGATCCCTCTGTAGTAACACTTTGAAAATATTAGAATAATTCTAAACATTTGATTAATTCCGATATTAAAATCGAATTTTGGGGGGGATATTTAATGGTGGGAGAGAAATTTCCTAAAAGTTAAAAAAAAAAAATAGAGGGACCTTTTAATGTAATTGTATGGTTCTGATTTACTCTGTCTGTTTTTCTTGATTCTAGTCTTAGTCCCTAAAGGAGACTTCTAGTGGTAGTACTGGGGTTTTTACTAAGGTCTCACACATGCTAGGCAAACATTCTAACATTAGAACTATGTTTCTAGCCCTGGGAACTTTTTAATGTAGTACTGTTGACACTTTGGGATTAAGTTTCTTCATGAACCCCTCCCCCCTTTCTTTTTGCCTAAATGTAAATATAGTGAGACACTCAGTTGATCTGCTTTACTGTTGGTGCTCATTTTCCTGATTAGAAATTCAAAATGGAGGAGAAAGTTCTGTTGTGTGTGTGTGTATATCTGTGCGTGCGTGCACGGGTGTGGGTGTGTATGTATGTGTGTGTGTGCGCACACGCGTGTATTTGTGTGTACACGTACATGTGCACATGTGTGCATTGAAACTGGGGCTTGAACCAAAGCTTAGGCACTGTCCCTTAGCTTTTTCTTGGCTCAAGGCTGACATTCTACCACTTGAGACATAGATATTTGATGGTAAATTGAAGAGTTTCATTGACTTTTCTTCCTGGACTAGCTTCAAACCATGATCCTCAGATCTCAGCCTCCTGAATAGCTAGGATTATAGGTGTGAGCTACCAGCACCCAGTGAAAAAAATGACTACTATTAATGAATAGTCAGTAATTTTCATAAAAGTCAACAAACTATTGATTGAATACTTATCTCTTGCCTAGAGTATATTGGAATTTAGCACATTGGTAAAGTATATTGGAGGGCTGGGAATGTGGTAAAGTGCCTAGCATGCATGAAGTCCTGGGTTCGATTCCCCAGTACCACATACACAGAAAAAGCCAGAAATGGTGCTATGGCTCAAGTGGTATAGTGCTAGCCTTGAGAAAACTCAAGGACATTGCCCAGGCCCCGAGTTCAAGCCTCAGGACTGGCACAAAACAAAACAAAACAAGTATATCGGGGAGAGAGAGAATGATTCAACACAAAACTAACAGTAGAAGGTAATATGCAACATAACACAGGCACATGTGCCATACATAGATTTGTTATTTTTAGAGGCCCAGTCTTGGTATGTAGCCTAGATGGCTTTGAATTGAGGTCCTCCTTCTTCTCCCAAGTGCTGCCAGCCAGTATAGAAATCAGAAGAGTAAAGACCAGAAAATGCCTGATGGCAGTGGAATAGGATTTGGGATGAGCCTTAAAAATAGATAGGATTTAAATTGACAGAGAGTATTCAAGCCAATATTTTTAGAAAGGAACAAAGGCATATACATAGGAATAGATAGGATATTTTTATTTATTTTTCCAGTCTTAGGGCTTGAACTCAAGACCGGGCACTGTCTCTGAGCCTCTCTGTGCTCAAGGCTAGCACTCTACCACTTGAACCACAGCACCACTTCTGAGTTTTTCTGTTTATGTGATAATAGGGCATCAAACCCAGGGCATCATGCATGCTAGGCAAGCACTCTACCACTAAGCCACATAAAATATTTTTGAAGGAAAGGCAAATTGCTAGAACCACAGTAAAATTCTTATATCCAAGAATAGACTATTACAGTGATAATATTACAGAGGGCTTAAAAGTCTGCAAGTGGGGCCGGGAGTTTGGCCTAGTGGTAGAGTGCTTGCCTAACATGCACAAAGACCAGGGTTAGATTCCTCTGTACCACATACTTAGAAAAAAAAGCCGGAAGTGGTGCTGAGGCTCAAGTGGTAGAGCTTTAGCCTTGAGAAAGTCCAAGGACAGTGCTCAGGCCCTGAGCTCAAGCCCAGGAGTGGCCAAAAAAAAAAGTCTGTAAGTATGAGCTTTTTTTTTTCTAGATAATGAGGAAACTATTGAAAATTCTTCAGTTTTGGTGGTTGAACTCAGGGCCTTATTCTTGCTAAACAGGTACCCTACCATTTGAGTATACCCCAGGCTTTTAAATAGAATTGTGGGACTGGTCTGGACTGTGGTGGTCCTTTCTTTGCCTCCTGCCCACCTGGGATTACAAGTGTGCACCACTATGCCTATCTTATTTATTGAGGGGGAATCTCACTAACTCTTTGTCTACGCTGTCCTTGAGCTGAAGCTCTCCTGATCTCTGCCTCTTAGAGTAACTGGGATTATAGCATGAACCACCATACTCAGACTTAAAAATTATACTAAGAACTTAACAAGGGAGGCCGGGAGTGTGGCTTAGGGGTAGAGTGCTAGCCTGGCAAGCATGAAGTCCTGGATTTGATTCCCTGGTACCACATACATAGAAAAAGGCTGTAAGTGTTACTGTGGCTCAAGTGGTAGAGCTATAGCCTTGAGGAAGCTCAAGGACAGCGCTCAGGCTATGAGTTCAAGCCCCAGGAATGGCAAAAAAAAAAAAAAAAAATCTAGATGGAACTTGAAGTGAAAATGAGGAGACATAGGTTTGAAAAGTGAACATTGAGCCAGATACAGGTGGCTCACACACCTGTAATCCTACCTTCTTAGATCTAAGGGTCATGATTCAAAGCCAGAACAGGCAGAAAAGTCTTTATCTCCAATTAACCATCAGTGAGCCAGATACGGTAGAGCACTGGCTTTGGTGGGGGGTGGGGGGGGAGAGCCCCAAGACAGAACCCTGCCCCTGAATTGACCCAGGACCAGCACCAAAAAAAAAAAAAAAAAGTGTGTGTGTGTGTGTGTGGAATATTTAGAGCTATGGCAACCAGTCTCTTTAGTATTTTATTCATTAGTAGTATTCTATTTGTGTATTTAATTGATGCAGGAAAACATACACAAAGAAAAGAGAGAAAAGAAATAAATTAGAAGACACAAATGTTGCAAATTTTAGAGTACAGGGTAACAGTAGGCTTTTAGTGCTTTTTAATATATTTTGTATTTTATAAACTTTTACCTTGGCTTCAATATGAATCTTACCAGCAGGCATGATGTATGCCTGAAACTCTCTATTTAAACTGTCACTATTCAAGAGGCTAAGTTAAGAGGCTAAGTTAAGAGCCAGAAGTGTGGCTTGGTGGTAGAATGCTTGCATGCATGAAGCCCTGGGTTCCATTCCTTGATATCGAACATACACAGAAAAAGCTGGAAGCAGTGCTGTGGCTCAAGTGGTAGAACACTAGCTAGCCTTGAGAAAGCTCAAGGACAGTTCCTAGGCTCCAAGAATGGGGAAAAGCAAAGAAACAAACAAACAAAAAACTAAGATAGGACTGGGAATTGGTGACTCACCAATGTTCGCTACTCAGGAGGCCGAGATCTGAGGATCTCAGTTTGAAGTCAGCACAAGCAGGAAAATCCTTGAGACCCTTATCTCCAATTAGGCACCTGAAAATCAGAATTATAGCTGCAGCTTTAAATGATATAGAGTGCTAGCCTTGTGCAAAATAAACAAAAATTAATTAAGATACAGTATAAAAGCTGGGTGCTGGTGGCTCATGCCTGTAATCCTAGCTACTTAGGAGACATCTGAGGATCACCATTCAAAGCCAGCCCAGGTTCAAAAGTCTATGAGACTCTATGGGGCCGGGAGTTTGGCCTAGTAGTAGAGTGCTTGCCTAGCATGCACAAAGGCCCAGGTTCGATTCCTCGGTACCACATACATACAAAAAAAAAAAAAAAAAAAAAAGCCAGAGTGATGCTGAGGCTCAAGTGGTAGAGCTCTAGCCTTGAGAAAAAAAAAATCTATGAGACTCTTATCTCTAGAAAACTGGAGGTGGTGGTGTGGCTCAAGGGGGGGGGCAGTAGCCTTGAACTGAGGAGCTAAGGGAAGCGAGCGTCCAGGCTCAGAGTTCAAGTCCCACAACCAACTAAATAAATAAATGTATACTATAGGGCTGGAGGTGCAGCTTAGTATAGTATGCCTGCCTCCCTAGCATCCCATAGGCTCTGGATTTGATCCCCAACACTAGAAACAAACAAAAAGATACTGTACAAAATTTGTCAAGTTTGTAAGTGTGGTATTTTGGAGCTCTAAGAATCATTAATTCCTGATGTTTACCCAGAAGTCACATTGTTTCAGATGCAGAATATCTGGATAGTTTTTGGTTTGTTCTTTTTATATCCCCAGTCCTGCTTTATTTGTGAATAAGATTTTTGAAAGGAGCTAAACATTTGTGGCTAATACCTGTAATCCTAGTTACTCAGGAGGCTGAGATCTGAGGATCATACTTTGAAGACAGCCGGGGCAGAACAGTCACTTTGAGACTCTTGCCTTTAACCATGCAAAAACTGGAAGTGGTGCTATTGCTCAGGTAGACTTGCTCCAACCCTGCAAAAACTGGAAGGTCTGTGTTCAATTCCTTGGTGCCACATTCATAGAAAAAGCCAGAAGTAGTGCTGTGGGTCAAGTGGTAGAGTGCTAGCCTAGAGAAAGCCCCAGGACAATACTCAGGCCCTGAGTTCAAGGCCCAGGACTGGCAAAAAAAAACCAGAAAAAACTGGTGCTGTGGCTCAGGTGGTAGAGCATTAGCCTTGAGAAAGCCCAAGGACAGTATCCAGGCCCCAGGACTGGCAAAGAAGAAAAGAAAGGCCATGGCAATATATTTTGCTTATTATTCATAACACTTGAGGCATGGGGTTGTTTTGTTTTGGTTTGGTTTTTTGGTATGTTTAAAAGTAGGGATTCCTGTGCCATAATCCAAGAATTTCTGGGAATGTAAGTCCTACACACACACACACACACAAAATATGGATGAATAATTTAAGAATGACTAACTAAAGCCCAGCCCTGGTGAAGTCCAGCACTGGTGGCTTACTCTTGCAATCCTAGCCTCACTGGAGGCTGAGTTCTGAGGATAAGGTTGGAAGCCAGCACACTGACCTTTGATTCTTATCCAGTTAGCCACCAAAAGGCCAGAAATGGAGCTGAGCCATAAAGTGGAAAAAGAAAAAAAAAGCTCAGGAACAGTGTCCAGGGCCTGAGTGTCTCAGTATAGGCACACACACACACACACACACACACACACACAAAGAATGACTAACAGTTTTTGAGTTATATTTTATTAGAATCTCTTTTACGCTATATATAAATAAAATCTAAGATTATAAAATCCTCTTTCCCCTCTTGAATTTTTTTGGGGGGGGGTGCTGCTTGTACTAGGGCTTGAGCTCAAAACCTCACCCATGGGGCCGGGAGTTTGGCCTAGTGGTTAAAGTGCTTGCCTAGCATGCATGAAGACCCGGGTTCGATTCCTCGGTACCACATACATAGAAAAAAGCCAGAAGTGGTGCTGAGGCTCAAGTGGTAGAACTCTAGCCTTGAGAAAGTCCAAGGCCAGTGCTCAGGCCCTGAGCTCAAGCCCAGGACTGGCAAAAAAAAAAAAAAAAAAAACCTCACCCATCTAGGTTAAATTTTACACTCAAGGCTTCCATTCTAGCCACACCTCGACTTATAGGTCATGACGTTTTTTTAATGGGTCATGGGGCTTGAACTCGGCCTGGGCATTGTCCCTGAGCTCTTCAGCTCAAAGCTATTATCTTACCCTTGAGTCAAGCCCCACTTGCCATTTTCTAGTTTCAGGCCCTTTTGTACCAGGCTGGTTTTGAACCTTGATCCTCAGATCTCAGCCTCCTGAGTAGGATTACTCGCCCAGCTGGTTTTTTGTTTTAAGGATGTGTGTGTCCGTCCGTCCGTCCGTCCTTACATCCATCCATCTACCCATCTATCCATGTCCTAGGGGTTGAACTTGGGGCCTTGGACACTGTACCTGAAGTTTGTTTTTATTTTTGGCAAATCATGGGTCTTGAACTCAAGGCCTGGGCACTGTCCTTGGACACTTTTTGCTCAAAGCTGGCGGCTCTCTGGCACTTGAGCCACAGCACCACTTCTGGCTTTTTCTGTGTATGTGGTACTGAGGAATCAAACCCAGAGCTTGATGCATGCTAGGTATTGATCCCTTTTTTCTTTTCTTCGTTAATTGGCTATAAGAGTCCTTTGGACTTTACTGCAGTAGACTGACTTAACTGCTGTCCTCAGATCTCAGCTTTACTGAGTAACTGGGATCAGCACTTAGTTCACTTGTAGCTTTTTTGCTGGTTAGTTAGAAGAGTCCCTTACATTTGTGTACCCTCTGGTTTTAAATTTCCATCCTCAGATTTCAGCCTTAGAAGCTAGGAATACAAAAGTGCGACCCACTGGAGCTCAGCATTCCTCTTGACTTAGATCTCTTCAGACTTTTTTTTTGGTCGTAGGGCTCGAACTCTGAGCCTGGGCACTGTTCCTGAGCTCTTCAGCTCCAGGCTGCCGCCCTGCCCCTGAGCCACAGTGCCACTTCTGGTTTTCTAGTGATTAATTGGAGATAAGAGTCTCAAGGTCTTTAGTGCCTGGGCTGGCTTTGAACCAAGATCCTCAGATCTCAGCCTTCTAAGTAGCTAGGATTACAGGTGTGAATCACATGCCTGGCTTCTTTAGATTTTTTTTGTCTTTTTTTTTTTTTTTTTTTTGCCGGTCCTGGGACTTGAACTCAGGCTTGAGTGCTGTCCTTGGGCTTTCTCAAGGCTAGAGCTCTACCACTTGAGGCACAACACCATTTTCAGCTTTTTCTATGTATGTGGTACTGAGGAATCAAACCTGGGTCTTCATGCATGCTAAGCAAGCACTTTACCACTAGGCCAAACTCCTAGCTCCTTTTCAGATTTTTATAAGGTGTTGAGAGTCAATATCCAATCCCTTAGTCAGAAGTTGTTGGGATCCCTTCTACATTATGATGGTATGTATAAATTCTTTTTATACATTTCAAAAAGAGCAAGGAAAATACAAAAATGTTTTAACTATTGTGTTCTTTTTCATTAGTTTTTGTTTTGTTTTGTTTTGTCCAGTACTGGCCTTGAGGTCAGATAGGCCTAAACACTGTCCTTGGGCTTTCTCAAGACTAGCACTCTACCAACTTGATCCACAGCACCACTTCTCGCTTTTTTCTGTGTATGTAGTACTGAGGAATCAAACCCAGGGTTTCATGCATGCTAGGGGAGCACTCTACCCCTAAGCCATGCTCCCAGCCCCTTACTAGTTTTTTGTTTGTTTGTTTTTCCTTGGAGAACACTGATTCCTTAAGAAAGATACATAAACTGGGCACAGTGGCTCACACCTGTAATCCTAGCTGAGATCAGGCTGAGATCTGAGGATCGCTATTCAAAGCCAGCCCTGGCATCAAAGTCCAAGAGACTCTTATCTTCAATTAACCACCAGAACACCCGAAGTGCCGCTGTGGCTCAAGGGTTAGGGAAGTAGCCTTGAGCTGAAGAGCTCGGAGGCAGTGACCAGGCCCAGAGTTCAATCCCCATGATAAAAAGAAAAGAAAAAGAAAGGTACATTAAAGCTGAGTGTCAATGACTCATACCTGTAATCCTAGTTACCCAGGCAACTGAGATTGAAGGATTGCAGTTCAAAGCCAGCACAGGCAGGAAGGTCTGTGAAACTACTCTGAAATAGCCGGAAGTAGTACTGTGGCTCAAGTATAGAGTACTAGCCTTGAGTACAAGAAGCTCAGAGGCAGTGCTCAGGCTCAGAGTTAAAGCCCCATAACTGGCTAAAAAGATAAAAATATGTGCATATTATACATGATTGTTCTTCCCTACCCTCTTTCCTTTCTGTCAAGCTTCTTAATTGCTGCTGCTTATTCTACCTATAGGTATTCTTTGGCTATAGGCTTTGCTGTGATTTCTAATTGCTTTACTTGTATCCTGCAGATCTTGCCCCAGGTATTTCTTTTTTTCTGGGATGAATGAACTGGTTTTCAGGCTGGGCACAAATGGGAGGCCCCAACTTTTAAGCCCCAGTACCACCAAAAATAAATAAATGAAAGAAACTGAGGGGAACCAGGGAAAGAAAAACTACTTTTGAAGTTAGAGAAGTGGCACATTCCTATAGAACAGACCCTTGTTACCCATGGATACATGATTTCAAGATTGCAGTTGAGCAAAAACGTGAATGATCAGGGTGCATTTAATTTAGTACTACATTGTTTGGTTCATTTTTTCCCCCATAGTACCACCCAACTTCTGCCAAAGAATATACTGATTCTCAATAGAAAAATACTCTATTTGAGCAATTCAGGGCCTTTTGCTAGCTGCTTTTGCTCACAGTTGACATATCAGTTGAGTCTGGCATTTTTTTGTTTGGTTTTTATTCTTACAGGTTTTTTTGTTTGGTTTTTATTCTTATAGGGGTGATGGTCATGGAACTTTAACTAGGGGTGGGGGCAGGGAGAGGATGGGTACTGTCCCTGAGCTTTTGTGCTCAAGGCTAGCATCCTACCACTTTGAGCTACCGCTCCACTCTGGTTTTCTGGTGGTTAATTGGAGGTGAGAGTCTCAATGGCTTTCCTGCCTGGGCTGGCTTCAAACCAGATTCTCAGATTTCACCCTCCTGAGTAGCTAGGATTATAGCCTGACTCATTTGCTTGTTAAGAGGTATATTCTCACAAAACGGAGGTCAGCGAAACCACTCAACAGATCGATCATAGGATTGATTTATTTATTTAATTATTATTTTTTTTAGATTTAATTTTATTTTTTTTGCCAGTCTTGGGGCTTGAACTCTGCCTGGGCACTGGCCTTGGACACGTTTTGCTCAAAGCTCGTGCTCTGCCACTTGAGTCACAGCACCACTTCCAGCTTTTTCTGTGTATGAGGTATCAAGAAATCTGACTTAGGGCTTCATGCATGCTGGGCACTACCACTAGGCTATGCTCCTGGCCCAATCATACCAATACTAAAACACAGCTAACAACAATACAAAATTTGAGAGCATCTCGAATCAACTGAGCAGTATAATGCACATATGGGAAAATAAAATTTGCATTTAAAAATTTTTTAGGTACCTAATAAAACATACATATAGCTAATACACACACGCATGCACACGCACACACTGTTTAATCAAAACTACATGTAATAAATGCAGGTTTACTGTAGTGCAAATCTTAGCACAGCGCTCAAATTCTAGCACAGCACTCAGGAGACTAAAGCAGGAAAATTGAGAATTCAAGGCCAGCCTGAAGTATATAGCAATTTCCTATCTCAGGGGGAAAACAAAGCAAAGCACTACTTTTTCTTTTGAATGGCCCTGATGGCTTTTTTTTTTTCTCCCACTAGTATGGTTTGAACATAGGGCTTCCCTCTAAGTACTCAACTCTCTTCACTCAAGGCTGGCACTACCACACCTCCACTTCTGGCGATAAGTCTCAGATTTGTCTGCCTAGACTGGCTTTGAACTATAGATCTCAGGCTCCTGAGTAGCTGGCTAGTGTTACAGTTATGAGTCACCAGCAACCACCCTGAAGTCCTCATTTTTATAGGTTCTTTATTATCTAACTACCACCTTTTCTTCTGAGAGCGTTTGGCTTTAGACTCTTCGAGATCAAGGTTTGTCTTTCAACTCATAAAATACATTTATTAGCCCATTATTAGTATTGGCTCTACACTTAGCTGAAGTGCCTAGTTCCTATATGGATTAATAAAATGTGTTGTAAGATCCTTCTATGGCCATGTTTTGTTGTTGTTGTTTTTAATTGTATTTTATTGTCGGGATGATGTATAGAGGGGTTACAGTTACATTCATGAGATAGTAGGTATATTACTTCTCGAGCCCTGATACCCCTTCATGGCCATGTTTTTGTAATGAAAAGCCACGTATCCCTGAAACTAGTCCATCTCCTTCCAAGGAGTGGGAGGTTGGCCACCCCTTTGTATTTTATACTATTACTCTTTCTCCTTTCACTCACATTTGGCACTATACAACTTGAGCCAGGCTTCCAGTTTTCTTTCCTTTTTGCTTTTTTAGCAAAGCAGTAATGACTAAAGCTTTCTAAATAGCTCTGCCTATTTTTCCAAATCTCTTTGACCTGTTCCTTATGTGTTTTTAGAGGAATAATCATCCAGAATTCTATCACTGAAGTTTCACTGTATCAAAAATAACACTATACAGCTGGGTATCGGTTGATCACACCTGTAATCCTCACTGAGCACTTAGAAGGCTGAGATCAAAGGATCAAAATTTGAAGCCAGCCCAGGCAAGAAAAATCCATAAGAATTTTATCTCTAATCATCAGAAAGCCAGAAATAGCAATGTGGATCAAGTCATAGCCTTGAATAAAAAAAGTTCAGGGGAGAATACCAGGGCCCTGAATTTAAACTCCTAGACTGACACACATAAAAATAAAGTAAAACATCATAGCTGAGCACTGGTGGCTCATACCTGTACAGTCCTAGCTACTTAGGAGGATGATATCTGAAAACTGAAGTTTGAGTCCAACCTGTGTAGAAAAGTCATTCTCTGTGCTCGGAGTTTGGCTGAGCAGTAGAGTTGCCTGCCTAGCATACAGTAAGCCCTGGGTTCGATTCTTTGCTTACCATATACACAGAAAAAGCTATAAGTGGTGCTGTGACTTTAGTTGTAGAGCACTAGCCTTCAGAAAGCTCAAGGACAGTGCGCAGGCCCTGAGTTCAAGTCCCAAGAATGGCAAAAGAAAAGTCTGTCTCTTGTTAACCACCAAAAAGTGGAATTGTTTAAACGGTAATATTTACCAAAAAGCTAAGGAATGACCCCTGGGTTCTTAATTCAACCCCAGTGCGAACACAATTAATGAAAGTAACACTATAATAGAACAGCACACAGTTTACAATAGGTGTGGAATAAGACTGTTATACTTGCATATACCTAATTTCAAAGATGCAGCTCAATTTTTTTTTTTATTTTTATTTGTCCTTGGGGCTTGAACTCAGGGCCTACTCACTGTCCTTGAGCTTTCTCAAGGCTAGTGCTCTACCACTTGAGGCACAGCACCACTTCTGCCTTTTTCTTTGTATGTGGCACTGAGGAATCGAACTCAGGGCTTCATACATACTTGCCAGGCTCTATCACTAGACCACACTCCTGGTCCTCAAAAAAAATTGATGTTATTTGACATACTAAGGCTCACTAACCTTGTCCATAATTTTTTTCTTTTCTTTTTTTGCACCTGTAGCAGGGCTTGAACTGTGCTTTTTTTTTGCTCAAAAATGGCACTCTGCTGCTTGAGCTACAGCTCTGCTTCTGGCTCTTGGGGTAGTTAATTGGAGATAAGAATCTTCTGGGCTTTCCTGTCCAGGCTGGTTTTAAATCACAAGCCTCAGATCTCAGCCACTGCCACTTTTTTTTCCCCTCCCCTATCTCTTTGTTGGTTAATTAGAGATAAGTCTCTGCAATTTGTCTTCCTAGGCTGGCAGATCTCCACCTCCTGAATGAGCCACCAGCTCCCAGCTTTTTTCTTTTTTTTCTTTTCTTTTTGTCCTGTTGTGAGGCTTGAACTCTGGGCACTGGCCCTGACCTCTTCAGCCCAAGGCTGTTGCCCTATTCTTGAGCCACAGCCCCACTACCTCTTTTCTAGTGGTTAATTGGAGGTAAGAGTCTCACAGACTTTTGTGCCAGGGCTGGCTTTGAACTGAGATCCTCAGATCTCAGCCTCCTGAGTAGCTGGGATTGTAGGCATCAACCACTGCACCCAGTCTTTCCCTGCTTTTTTTTTTTTTTTTTTTTGGCCAGTCCTGGGCTTGAGCTCAGGGCCTGAGCACTGTCCTTGGACTTTCTCAAGGCTAGAGCTCTACCACTTGAGCCTCAGCACCACTTCTGGCTTTTTACTATGTATGTGGTACCGAGGAATCGAACCCGGGTCTTCATGCATGCTAGGCAAACACTTTAACCACTAGGACAAACTCCCGGCCCCTCCCTGCTTTTTTCTAAAACTTTTTTTTTTTTTTTTTTTTTGGTCAGTCATGAGGCTTGAACTCTGGGCCTGGGTCCTGTCCCTGAGCTCTTCAGTTCAAGGCTAACACTCTACCACTTGAGCCACGGTGCCATATTCTGTAACTTTTTTTCTTACTTATTTATGGATACATAGAGTGCTAGAGATGTCTTGTACATGGTAGGCAAATCTCTACCACTGAGTTAATTCTCCATCCTTTTTCTTTTTTCTTCCTGTTTCCCCTTCCCAAGTGCTGAGATTGAGGCTGTAGTTATAGCTCAACACTTTGTCAAATGCTGGGATTATAATCATGTACCTCTAAGCCCAGCATGGTTTGTGTTGGAACTAAGAAATTGGCTTCTCCCTCTATTATTTTCAAGGGACCTTTGCCTAGAATTCATAGATGATAAAACAATCTTATTTTGGTTTTATTTTATAATTTGACCTTTTCTAGGGCACTGAGTTTTGAAATAATTTATTATAGCTACTGTATTAATGTCTTAAATATATGTTTAGATATTGGTAAGTGTCTGGACTATTACAATATATTACAATCATAGATCTTGTACATACTACTATATTACCCAGATATAAGTGGTATATCTTCAGAAATCTTAAGTAATTATGGAAAAAACTTTTTCAAACTTTGTATAGTTTTTCTTGTTTTGTTTTTGTTGGTTTCAGAAGCAAAGGGCATATTCATTATAGAGATTTGGTCATGAGGCTTGAACTCAACCTGGGTGTTGTCCCTGAACTCTAGTAGGCTAGGGCTTTACTGCTTGAACACTAGTGCCACTTGCGGTTTTCTGGTGGTTAATTGGAGATATAAGAGTTTCAAAGACTTTCATGCCCAGGCTGCCTTTGAACCATGATCCTCAGGTCTCAGCCTCCTGAGTAGCTAGAATTACTGGTGTGAGCCATCAGCACCTGCACTATAGAGATTCTTAAAATACAGAAATAAGAGGAGATCAAGGGCTGGGATGTAGCTCAGTGGCAAAACGCTTGCCTAGCAAGTGCAACATCCTAGGTTCGATCCCCAGTGCCAAAAAAGAAAAGACAAAAAAAAAAAAATACACTAAAAAAAAACAGAAATAAGAGAAGATCTTTTATTAGAGCTTTAGTTACACTGGTTTAAATACTGTTAATGTAAAACATGAGTTTGTACATTAGTTAAGCCTTTTGTGCCGTGTTAAAAACTGGCAAAACAAACAAACAAACAAAAAAACCCAGGCCAGGAGTGTCATCTAGTGGTATAGTGCTCACCTAGCATGCACAAAGACCCAGGTTCATTTCCTCGGTACAACATACATAGAAAAAGTGGTGCTGTGGCTCAAATGGTAGAGCTCTAGCTTTGAGCAAAAAGTGTCCAAGGACAGTGTCCAGGCCCTGAGTTCAAGCCCCAGGACTGACCAAAAAAAAAAAAAGAAAAGAAGGGGCCGGGAGTTTAGCCTAGTGGTAGAGTGCTTGCCTAGCATGCATGAAGACCCAGGTTCGATTCCTCGGTACCACATACATAGCAAAAAGCCGGAGGCTCAAGTGGTAGAGCTCTAGCCTTGAGAAAGTCCAAGGACAGTGCTCAAGCCCTGAGCCCAAGCCCAGGACTGGCAAAAAAAAAAAAGAAAAAGAAAAGAAACAACTGGCAAGTAAGCCAGGTACTGGTAGCTCACACCTGTAATTCTAATTATTCAGGAGGCTGAGATCTGAGGAAAATATAGTTCATAGAAACTTTTTTGGCCAGTCCTGAGGCTTGAACTCCGGACCTGGGTACTTTGCTGAGATTCTTTTTGCTCAAAGCTAGCATTGTACCACTTGTGGTACTGAGGAATGGAACCCAGGGGCTTTGTGCATGCTAGGTGAGCACTCTACCACTAGGCTATGCTCCCAGCCCCAAAATAAAATTAAAAAAACAAAACAACAACAGAAAAACAGTTTGAAGCCAGTAGTAGCAGGAAAGCTGTTGAGACTTATCTTCAGTTAACAACCAGATAAGGCTGAAAGAGAAGCTGTGGCTCAAGTGGTCGAGTGCTAGCTATCCTTGAGCAAAAAACGCTCAGGAACAGCACCCAGGTTCCGAGCTCAAGCCCACGACTGGCCGTGGAAAAAAAATGGAAATAGCCATGTGCCCGTGGCTATCTGTGGTAGAGCATTAAAGCCTTGAGCAGAAAAAGCTCAGGGACAGCATCCAAGCCCTGAGATCCAGCCCCACCACTGGCAAAGAAAAAAGTCTGTACTGAACAGCCATGTGCTATGAATAGTTGGATTTTAGAAGCTATGAGGAGTTTTTCTGTCATGAGCATGACTTGATTTTCTTTCACTTGATAGGAAACAGCTCCTCTTTTTCTGAAGAGAAAGGTGAATCTGATGATGAGAAACCAAGAAAAGGAGAAAGACGATCATCCAGAGTCAGACAGGTAACTCATGCCTCCTAAAGCTCACCTTTTTGAGCTGTGCTTTTAGTATTACCTTGTATTACCTTCCTTTCTTAAACTATTTTGGTTGTAATTCTGCATTTCCATGTGCTCATCTTCTTTCTATTCTATGTCATATTTCTTCTTTCTTTCTTTTTTGTTGGTTTTGGGGCTTGCACTCAGGGCCTTGGTACAGTCTCTGAGCTCTTCAGCTCAAGGCTACCACACTACCCCTTGAGCCACAGTGCCACTTCCGGTTTTCTGGTGGTAAATTGGAGATAAGAGTCTCAAAGTCTTTAGTGCCTGGCTGGCTTTGAACCGTGATACTCAGATGTCAGCCTCCCGAGTAGCTAGGATTACAGGCATCAGATCATATTTTTTATGTCGTGTTTGAAGTTCTCTCACTTAAGAGGCTGAAATCTGCCAACCCAAGCAGACAAATTTAGACTTACCTCTAAATAACCAACAGAAAGCCTGAAGAGGAGATGTGACTCAAACAGTAAAATGAGTGAAAAAGGGAAACAAGAGTTTGATGTCCTGAGCTCAAACACAATACATGTTGGGGCCAGGTGGTTGAGTGCTTGCCTAGCATGCACAAAGCCCTGGGTACCACATACACAGAAAAAGCCAGAAGTGGTGCTGTGGCTGAAGGGAAGAGTGCTCGCTTTGAGAAAGCTCAGGACTGACCAAAAAATAAAACAAAACATACAAAAAACCCATGATACATACATACTCAAAACTTTCAGGTAAAAGTTAACTGCCTTATATTTTAGATAGGATTATTAGACATGATAAGGCCTATTTAGCTATTAAAACGAACGAAAACAAAAGGGTTGTGGAGCATGGCTTAAATGGTTAAGAGGGCCTGTAAGCACAGGTCCTGAGTTCAGAACAATACCACACACACACAAAAATATGCCAGTATGCAGAGGCTGGGAGCGTAGCCTAGTGGTAGAGTGCTCACTTAGCATTTATGAAGAGCTCTATCCTTGAAAGCCCAAGGACAGTGCTCAGGCCTTGAGTTCAAGCCCCAGAACTGAAAAAAATAAAATAGTAATAATATAAATGCCAGTATGGTACAATTAATCATGTTAAATATTACTAATTTTTTCTTCTTTGCTTTCAAGTTGTTCTATTCAATTTTATTTATGTGTATATTTTTTTATTGCATGCTAGTCCTGGGGCTTGACAGGACCTGGGTGCTGTCCCTGAGCTCTACCACCTGAGCCATAGCTCAGGTGCATTCATGCATGCGCCCGTGCATGTGCAAGTGTGTGTGTGTGTGTGCGTGTAATTAGTGATAATCTTATGAACTTCCCTGCCTGGGCTGGCTTGGAACCACAATCTTCCGATTTCAGCCTCCTAAGTGGTCCTAGCTATAAGTGTGAGCCACTGGTACCAACCCAATATAGATAAACATATACATATATATGTATGTATACATTTATATACATATATATGTATGTATACATTTATATACATACATATATATGTGTGTGTATATATATGTATTTGAATTTAAAGATGGGAAAATAAACTAGAAGGGGCTTGATTATTGTATTCTTTTGGTCTCTATGATTCTAAAGAGTTTGTGGTAGTTGTGGTGATCTTTTTCTGCTGTCCCACCTGTTTTTGTGTTGCTGAAAGTATCATTGAATTTTTCCTTCCTAGAGGTTACCATATGAGATACTTTTTCTATGTCGATTATGAGCAAATATATTGGAACCATCGTATCTTTCTTCCCCCCACCCCAGGCAAGAGCAGCTAAACTGTCTGAGTGCAGCCAGGCTGCTGAAGAAGAAGAGGATCAAGAAACACCTTCTAGAAATCTGAGGATCAGAGCAGATAGAAATTTGAAACGAGAGGAGGAAGAAGAAGAGGAGGAGGAAGATGATGATGAAGAGGAGGAGGAAGACGAGGAGGGACAAAAATCCAGGGAGGCATCGACCTTGAAACAGTTTGAAGAAGGAGGGAAAGAGATGCCCAGAGAAAAACCAGAGGAGATGATAGATGAGAACCCTAACATAAGATCTCAAGAGCAGCAGGAGAGTTTGGAAAGAGGAGGACGAGTTACAAGATCTCAGGAAGAAGCTCGAAGAAGTCATCTGGCCAGACAGCAGCAAGAGAAAGAAATGCAAATGGTTCCTCCCCTTGATGTGGATAAAAGAGAAATAAAATCTTCACAGGGCTTAGAAGAGAAAACTCAGTCTCCTTCCCCTCCTCAGCTGACTGAAGATCTAGAGAAGGGCCCTCTTGTGCTGCAGCCAGAGCAAACAGCCAGTGAAGAGGAGACTCCTCCACCTTTACTTACCAAGGAAGCATCTTCTCCACCACCTCATGTACAACTCCAGAGTGGGGAAGATACTGAACCCATGGAAGGTCCAGCACCCCCTGTTCTCATTCAGTTATCTCCTCCTAATACAGATCCTGAGAGCAGAGAGCTGATGGTATCTCAGCATGCTGTCCAGTTGGTGGGGGGCCCGTCTCCTTTGTCAAGTCCTACAGACACCAAAGTAGAATCTCCAGCAGAGAAAGTGTCAGATGATAGTGTCTTGCCTCTAGTTCAGAAAACCATACCGGCTGAATACTCAGCCCCGAAGATTCTTGAAACTGAGTCAGAAAAATCTGCTCAGCCACTCCCTCTAACAGTGGAGGAATTAGCACCGCCCAAAGAGAGTAATGTGGAGTCTCTGCAGCAGCAGTCTTTGGAACAGAAGGAGAGCATAAGGGCTTCTCATACTCTTTTCCCAAGCCACAGATTGAAACAGTCAGCCGAATCCTCCTCTAGCCGGTCATCCTCCTCTTCATCCTCTAGTTCTAGATCGAGATCTCGATCTCCTGACAGTTCAGGCTCTCAGTCTCACTCATCTCCAAGATCCAAGGAGAGAGATGTATCCCAGACACGAGTTCAGGCCAACCCTCGTGGTAGACTTAAGACAGGCTCAAGGTCAACATCAGAGTCCAGGTCCCGGTCCCGGTCCCGTTCAGCATCAAGCAGCAGCAGAAAAGTAAGCAGAGAATCTGCATGTTCGGTCTTATCTTCGATGTTTTCCACCCTCAGAGTAACCTGTCATAATTAAGCCTTTTTTGAGCTTCCACTTCAGTGGTTATTTTTCCCTTGTGTTAATTCATTGATCACTAACAGGTCTTTTTTCATTCTGAGTTCCTTTGATTTCAAAGAATGTTGATTCCGTTACTTTATCTCATCTCCTAACTAGAAATTTCACAAGGGACTAGATACATATTTATGCATCTTAGTACCCAGCACATAGCTATAGCTTAATTAATTTGTTGAATAAGCAGTCAGGAAGATCACTGACTTATGTAAGGATAAATACAAAATTGGAAACATGCAGAGTATAAATTAGGTCAGCATGGATTAGAAAACTCAGTGACTTAGTAAATATGTATTATCTACTCAGATACAAACACAAATATATGCACTTTATATATACTGTACATGTATACATATATGTGTACACCTATCCAGTCTGTCTGTTTTTCTTTCCTTTTTTTTTTTTTTTTTTGCCACCAGTCTTGGGCTTTAGCTCAGGGCCTGAACACTGTCCTTGGACTTTGTCAAGGCTAGAGCTCTACCACTTGAGCCTCTATCATTTCCAGCTTTTTTCCATGTATGTGGTACTGAGGAATCGAACCCAGGTCTTCCTGTATGCTAGGCCAGCACTCTACCACTAGACCAAACTCCTGGCCCCCTTTTTTTGTTTATTTGTCTGTTTGTTGGTCGTGGGGCTAGAACTCTGGGCCTGGGTGCTGTTCCTGAGCTCTTTAGCTCAAGGCTATCGCTCTACCACTTGAGCCACACCACCACTTCCCACCTATCCAGTATATATCAAATAATTTTCTTTGTGTTCTGTTTCTTCAGTCTCTGAGCCCTGGAGTCTCCAGGGACAGCAGCACCAGCTACACTGAAACCAAAGATCCCTCTTCTGTTCAAGAGGTTGCAGCTCCACCTGTGCCACAGCCACAGATTCTTCAACCAAAGGAGAGGACTTCCACCTCCTCATCCTCTATCGTAATAAGGCGTCTGAGCCAGCCTGAACCAGCTGAAAAGCATATGACCCAGAGGTTACAGCCTGAGCAGGTAGGTTGTTGTAACCTCTCCCTAGTTGGGTATAGAGTATTGAGACTGATAGCTCGCATTTGTTTTGTTTTTGTTTGTTTTTGAGACTGTCCCTTAAAACACAGGGTTACAGAGTTGTGCCACCATACCTAGTACATCTGTATGAACTATAAAATGGAAACATTAGTTTGGATAAGGCTCAAGAGAAATGTAGAGGGGTGAGTGCATGTGAACATGAGACTAAGCAGCAGGGCTCTCATTCCTCAGAACTCTTCTTTTATTTCTATCTAAAAGGGACCCTTTCTTACTGCTTTCCAGAATTTTCAGGGCTGGGTGTCTAGATAAGTGGTAGAGCTTACCCCCTACTTCCCAAAATCTAAAAATGATTGTTGGCATAGAAAGTCACCTTTAAGCCATATTTCAGTTCACATCCCAAGAATGAAATAACAAAGGGCTTTGTGAACCCAGTACTATATATGTCCTGCCTCGCCCTTTTCCAGATCCAATTTGAGGAAAGTGAACCAAGCAGATGTAACTCCTTTGTTATATTTGCTTTTCCTGTCTTCTAACAGGGGAGCCCAAAGAAGTGTGAAGCTGAAGAGGCAGAGCCACCAGCTGCCACCCAGCCTCAAACCTCAGAGACTCAGACCTCTAATGTACCAGAATCGAGAAGGATTCATCACATTGTGTAAGTAATACAGCTCATTTGGGATATGACAAGTAACAAGAGTGTGGGACAGTTCTTGGCTCTCTGTTTAACTCAAGAGTCCTACTGTCCTTTTAAAACATGAAGGTAGAACTTTACCTGAACAAAAGCTAAAATTTAGTTACTATGGTGGTGTCACCTCCAAAACTCCTTAAGGTAGTCTGAAAAGTGCTGGTTAGAAGGGGCTAGAAGAATGGTTCAAGTGGTAGAATGCTTGCCCCCTTGCCATTACTGCCAAAAACATGTGGGATAATACTTAACTCCTTTAAGAAGCAACAAGAGGGTTCTGCTTTTCTGCTTGACAATGTCAGGGAATTAAGAAATCAAACTCAGTCTTTAACTCCCATTCATTGGTTACACCTGTATTTTGTCTTTGGGTTTTTGTTTTTGTTTTTTGTTTTTTTTGCTGTGTGGTGCTGGGTTTTGAACTTGGGCCTTCACATTTGGTAGGCAGGCCCTCTTTACCAGTGAACCCTCTTTCTTAACCATTGTCTTTGTTTTTAGAGTTTTGTTTTTTGGAGTTTTTTTGGCCTGAGCACTGCCCTTGGGCTTCTCAAGGCTACAGCTCTACCACTTGAGCCATAGCACCACTTATAGCTTTTTCTATGACTGTCATACTGAGTAGTCACACCCAAGGATTCCACTCATACGAGCTAGGCAAGCAGTCTACACTAGCCCATCCTCCTTGCCATTTTTTGTTTTGTTTTGTTTTTAAGTGCCAATTTTGGGGCTTGAACTCAGGTGCTGTCCCTGAGCTGCTTTTGCTCAAGGATAATGCTGTACCAAGCACATCACTTCCAACTTTTTGGTAGTTTATTGAAGATAAGCTGGCTTCAAACCATGATCCTTGGATCTCAGTCTCCTGAGTAGCTAGGATTACAAGTATCAGCCACCAGTATCCATCATCTTTGGTTTTCTTGAATCAGGATCTTGCTGTGTACTCCAGACTGGCCTCAAACTTGCATCCTCCTGCCTTAGCCTCCCAATCGCTGGGTTTGCAGGCATTCACTGCTATACTTGGCACAGTTTAATAGAGTATATCGAAGATGTATAAAGAATGGCACAGAGCCCAGTGCAGTAACTCGAGCCTATAATCATAGCTACTCAGGAGGTTGAAATCTGAGGATCATAGTTTAAAGCGAGCCCAGGCATTAAAGTCCATGAGACTCTTACCTCCAGTTAACTACTGTAAAACCAGAAGTGGTGCTGTGGCTCAAGGGATAGGGCAGTAGCCTTGAGCTGAAGAACTCAGGGACATCACCTAGGCCCAGAGACCAAACTCCATGACCAACCCCAAAAAAAAGAATGGCACAAGAAAGTGCTTTTTTAAAGTTTATGTATGTTCCCTGATTACAGTTTGTCAGTCATAGATTATCCTTTACGCACATAGTACAGCAAAATATGAGCAACTTATCAAATCAGGAGTTTATATTTGGGTGCCTAAGATCCTTTGATCTTAAAAGGTAATAGAAGCTTTTTAATCCTTAAATCCTAAGGATTTTTTTTTTTTGCCAGTCCTGATACTGTCCCTGATCTTCTTTCCCTCCCTCCCTCGTCTGTCTGTCTCTCTCCCTCTCCTCTCTCTCCCTCCTTCCCCCTTTCCCCTCTCTCTCCCTCCCTCCTCTTCCCTTTCCCCCTTTCTCCTTCTCTCCTCCCTCTCCCTCCCCCCCTCTTTCTGCCGTTTGTGGGGCTTGAACTCTGGGCCTGGGTGCTATCCCTGAGCTCTTCAGCTCAAAGCTGCTGTTCTATCACATTGAGCCACAAAACTTCTTCTGCTACTTAGGCCACAGCTTCACTTCTGGCTTTTTCTGAGTAATTTATTGGAGATAAGAGTCTCACAGGCTTTTTGCCCTGGATGCCTTCAAACCCTGATCCTCACATCTCAGCCTCCTGAGTAGCTACGATTATAGGCATGAGCCACTGGTGCCCCATTAGACTGTCTTTTAGTTCTGAATTTTGGAGGGTGGTGGGCACTGTCCCTGAGCTCTTCCTCTCAAGGCTAGCATTCTACTACTTTTTGAGCCACAACGCCACTTACGGTTTTCTGGTGGTTAATTGGAGAAAAGAGTCTCACAGACTTTCTTGTCCAGGCTGGCTTTGAACCATGATTCTCAGATCTCAGCCTTCTGAGAAGCTAGGATTATAGTTGTAAGATACCTCGCTTGGCTTAATGATAGTTTTGAACTCTATAACATAGCTTACACCTTGGGAAAATTCTATTATATGTACTATCTTATATTCTTGCCTCTGCTGCCATCTTGTGGCCATTACATTCTTGGTTTTAAAATGAAAAGTTCACTAATTTTTTTGGAAAGTTGCATTTAAAGATACACAATTTTTTTTTTTTGACAGCCCTGGGTCTTGAACTCAGGGCCTGGGCTCTGTACCTGAGCCTCTGTGCTCAAGACTAGCACTCACCACTTAAGCCACAGCACCACTTCCAGCTTTTCTGTGTACTTAGTACCAAGGAATCAAAACCAGGGCTTCATGCATTCTAGGCAAGCACTCTACCCCTAAGCTGCATTTCCAACGAAGATATATTACCTTTTGGAAAAAAGTTTTCCTTCTAGTACCATTAAATGAAATCTCAGCCTATTCTGGAAAGTATTTAGAATTTCCAGCTATAGAACCAGTGAGGATCTGCACGACAATCTTCCCTTTCATATGTATATTTACGCCACCCATCCGTCCCCTGTTCCACTGATCTTTGTACTCAGGACCTTAGTACTCAGGTACTTTCAAAGTAGGTATTAGCATTCCTGGCTAATTGGGCCTAAAGAAGTAATCTAATGAAAAGCTCCTTGAAAGCCCTACTAATTCTGAGTATGTAAGGTCCTACCAACAGAAAGGCTTTCTATATTGTTTTAAAGTGCCTTTACTTCTGGACTTTTCCATTTTAGGTGTAGGGTAAATGAAGCTTAAAAGTTTTTTCTCTCCAGGTAAATGTGGTTTTGATTTTCATTATATGACTGAGGTAACCTAGTCACATGATTCTGACAAAGTAATAGGTAAGTAGTACCTTAGACAAATACTGAGATTGTCCATTATTGTCTAGACAGAATTCAGTTAAGCATCCTGTAGATTAGAAATGCAGTATGGACTCAGGAATAGTTAACACACACATTCCTCATCCCATCACCTTCTCCCTGCCCTACAGTGTGTTCAGCAACCTACCAAAGATGTCCACAGGCGTAAGCCCAGGAGCTTCTCTGGCATTGGATTTGGTGAACTCTTTGAGAAGCTTACCTACATTTTAACTGATTCATAACACACCTCTAATCTTTTGCTTCTCCAAAATGCTAGCTAGTGTTCAGTCTGGCAGCCTTCTACAGCCCTGGGAAACTTTTAAAGTGGGATCAACAGTACATACTGGAAAAGATCTTTTGGGCTTAACCTTGGTTTTCTGTCTGTCTTAATAAGTCACATGACTAAAAACTAATAAAGTACATATGTTGGTGGGGACCATTAGACTTTATCTAAGGAACCCCTCATCACTTGTTTAAGACATTGCCTGACTTTTTTTTTTTTTTGGCTGTACTTGGTTAAACA
The DNA here is from genome assembly GCF_031878675.1 of Megascapheus bottae. NCBI lineage: Eukaryota > Metazoa > Chordata > Mammalia > Rodentia > Geomyidae > Megascapheus > Megascapheus bottae. The sequence goes on along the minus strand of NC_143522.1, from coordinate 52,548,074 downwards.
TCTTCTGACTGTGATTGTGCCTGAGGAATTCTATATTTATGAGGTAAGGTGTATCTTTTCATTTCTCCAGGGGTATATGAACCCTCAGTCCTATTAAGCCCTATTCCAGAATTTAGTCTTCTGCCTGCTATGGATATAGCAAAAATGTTCTCATATAGCAAAAATAGTAGTACTTTCTCTACATTAAAGAACAGACAACCTGGCATGGTGGTGCATGACTATGATCTATAGGCCAAGGCTGGAGGATTATGAGGTCAAAGCAAGCCTGGCTACATAGCAAGTTCTAGACCATCCTGAGTTATAGCAAGACTTGTTTCAAAAAAGGAATAAGGTGTGTGGGGGGAAATGTCATATGGGAAGTTATATTATCTATAATAATTCATTTATACCTGAATTTTTCTAAAATCTGTCCACAGACCCAGCAGACAATAGTATCTTGTATGTGTGTGTTTCGTGGTGCCTGGTAGTTAGGGCTTGAACTAAGGGTCTGGTACTTTCTTGCTTATGGCTGGTTATCCATTTGAGCTAAGCTTGCTGGCCCAAGGTTTTTGTTGGTTAATTACAGATGAAGTCTTGTAGACTTTTCCCTGGGACTGGCTTTGAAATCCTTCATTTTTCTGCCCCTAAGTGGCTAAGATTACAGGTGTGAGCCACATTTCCTGACTTTAGGCTTTTGTTATTATGCATATTATCTTCATGCCTTTTTAAGAGAAAGGAAATACTATAAATCAGTATAACAGGACTGGGAATGTGGCTTAGTGGTAGAGTGCTTTGCCTAGCATGCTCAAAGCCCTGGGTTTGATTCTTCCTTAACACATACATAGAAAAAGCCAGAAGTGGTACTGTGGCTCAAGTGGTAGAGCACTAGCTTTGAGAAAGCTCAAGGACAGTGCTTAGGCCCTTACTTCAAGTTCCAGGACTGGCAAAAGAAAGCAAGGAAGAAAGAAAGAAAGGAAAAAAGAGAAATCAGTATAACATATCCAGGCGCAGTGGCTCATGCCTGTAATCCTAACTACTCAGGAGGCTGAAATCTGAGGATCTTGGTTCAAAGCCAGCCCAGGCAAAAAGTCCCTGAGACTTGTCTCTAATTAACTGCCAGAAAACCTGAAGTGGCGTTGGTAGGACAGTGGTCTTGATCTAAAAACTCAGATACAACGCCCAGGCCCAGAGTTCAAGTCCCAGGACTGACCCCCCCTCCAAAAAAAAAAAAATCGATATAACAGTGTAACAGAAACTTTCCAGGGACTGGTAATGCCACTATCACAAATGATGTGTAACTTTTTAGCAACAAAACATAATCTTCTATTATTAGTAGTTTGTCCACTGAAAAGTTCATATCTAGGGTGGGGAGGTTGGCCTAGTGGTAGAGTGCCTGCCTAGCATGCACAAAGACCTGGATTCGATTCCTTGGTACCACATACATAGAAAAATCCAAAAGTGGTATGGTGGCTCAGGGAGAACACAAGCCTTGAGGAAAGCCCAAAGACAGTGTTTAGGCCCTGAGCTCAAGCCCAGGACTGGGACTGGGGGGTGGGGGGGAAGAGTTTGTATCTAAAGACATAACCGTAAAATCTGACTTTGTTGTTTTTGCATTGCTGGTGTTTGAACTTTGAGGCGTTTGTGCTTGACCAGGCAGGCTACTAAAACCATACTCCACCTTTTTTTGTTTTTTAAGAAAAAGTGTCAGTGTCTAGCCCACTGACTTCAAGCTCAATATAGCCCAGGCTGACCTTGAACCTGAAATACTCGTGCTTCAGCCCCCAGGATGCTATGATTACAGATATCTTCTACCACACCCAGCTGAGTCCCAGTAACCTTTTTTTTTTCCCCCTTGGGGCCTGGACACTGTCCCTGAGCTTCTTTTTGCTAACACTGTACCACTTGAGCCACTTCAGGCCTTTTCTGTGTATGTGGTACTGAGGCATCAAACCCAGGTTTTCATGTATGCTTGTCAAGCACTCTACCACTAGGCCACATTCCCACCCCTCCACCCCTCCCACCCCAGTAATCTTACTGAACTTTCATATTAGGTCCTTAGTTTGACATGAGCTTTTTTTTTTATAACAAAATGGAAACATATGCCTATATGATTTTTTTCCATTAATTTCTCTGAATGTAAAAGTTACTCATTCACATATGTACTGTTTTGCTTTTGGTGTTTTGTCTGTTGTGGAGCTTGAATTCAGGGCCTGCGCATTGTCCCTGAGCTCTTTTTGCTCAAGGCTAGTGCTCTACCACCTTGAGCTCTACATAGCCACTCCCAATTTTCTGGTGGTTAACTGGAGGTAAGAGTCTCTCAGGCTTTCTTGACCAGGCTGGCTTTGAACTGTGATCCTTAGATCTCAGCCTCCTGAGTAGCTATGCATGAGCCACCAGCATCTGGGTTCACATATGTATTCTAATGTAGTAGTCTGTCCTTTGTTCTGAGCTACAAATATTTTTTTGTGCTATTTAATTGTGGATAGCTCTTCCCACTCTTGGTCCCATATAGTTTCAGAGTGAAGATTTCAGGAATATTTGTGCAAGAACTTAAATAAAGGATCTAAAAAGGATGTAACAATTTCAAATATATATATTTTTTAACTTATAAAAGTCTTGGGTCCCACACAAACTATCACAGTAAAAAAGTGGAAGGCAGGGGGCTGGGAGTTTGGCCTAGTGGTAGAGTGCTTGCCTCGCATGCATGAAGACCCTGGTTCGATTCCTCAGTACCACATACATAGAAAAAAGCCAGAAGTGGTGCTGAGGCTCAAGTGGTAGAGCTCTAGCCTTGAGAAAGTCCAAGGACAGTGCTCAGGCCCTGAGCTCAAGCCCAGGGCTGGCAAAAAAAAAAAAAAAAAAAGTAGAAGGCACAAACCTGTGTCTTAAGAAAGCCAAGGAAAAAACAGTGACATTCAAATTTTTTTTAGAAGGGAGGTAAAATTTCCAATAACAGAAAAATCTTCCTCCAAGTAAGTCAAAATGACAATAAGGCATTTAGCAGCTGAAAGCATTTTAGGACAATGGAGGGGTAGGGAACATTTATTTAAGGAGTTTTGGTTTTGGTTTGGGGTTTGAACTTATGGCCTGAGTACTGTCCCGGAGCTTTTTTGCTGAAGACTAGTACTCTACCACTTTGAGACAGAGCCTGGCTTCCGGTTTTCTGATGGTTAATAGGAGATAAGACTCATGGACTTTCCGCCTGGGCTAGCTTTAAACCACAATCCTCAGATTTCAGCCTCTGGAGAAGGTAGGATTACAGGCCAAGCAACCAACGTCTGTGGCCTGTTTGAGGTGTTTGAAGGTAATAGTTAATCTGGGGTACTATTTTTGGGGGAATTCTATTTTAAATTTTTTTCAAGAGTGGGGAGTTTGGCCTAGTGGTAGAGTGCTTGCCTAACACGCACGAAGACCCAGATTCAATTTCTCAGTATCACATACATAGAAAAAGCCAGAAGTGGTTTTGTGGCAGACCTCTGGCCCTGAGATAGCCCAAGGACAGTGCTCAGGCCTTGAGTTCAAGCCCCTGCACTGGCCCAAAAAAAATTTTTTTAAAAGAAATAAATATCCACTTGGCACATATCATAACACCCTAATTCAGAAATATTTACAGAGCGCTTCTTGTTGTTTCTTCTGGGTTAAGGGCCAAGAATGTTCTCCCTGACTTTGAGGAACTGGGTGGGGGGAAGGGAGGGAGTGAACTAGTGGTGATACGGCCATGGCCAAAAATCTGTCATGCCAGTCACTAAGTAGTTGGGCATCAGAGACAGTGTAGTTTACTTTTTGCTTGTCTTTTTTTTTTTTTTTTTAGTGCAATTTACTCAAGTAAGTACCAAAAAACAATCTTCAGGTCTGGTAGCACTGCTCAAATGGTAAAGCTCCTGAGTACAAAAAAAAAAAAAATCAGCAGTGTTATCACATGAAACAATGACCTACTGAGTGGACTGGCATTGAACTAAGGGCCTGGGCACTGTCCCTTAGCTTTTTCACTCAAGGCTTACACTCTACCACTTGAGCCACAGTTCTACTTCTGGTTTTTGGTGGTTAACTGAAGATATAAAGTCTAATGGACTTTCCTGTCCTTGCTGTCTTCCTGAGGAGCTGGGGTTACAGGCATGAACCACTGGCACCAGCTGTACATGTTATACATATCCTCCTCTTGGAAGTGCCATCCAAGCCAGAATGTGTGTACTACACTGTTTTTTGAACTCAGTGTTTTTAGTATCCATACATTACAGATATACAGAGAAGACCAGAAACTTACCTATCCAGGCCCTGAGTCCTCTTCATCATCATCATCATCTTCCTCTTTCTCCCTCCCCCCACCCCGCCATATTGAGACATGAACTCGAGACCTTTAGCTCTCACTTGCCTCCTTTACTTACAGCTGTTGCTCTAGCATGCCTCTAGATCTATACCTCAGTTCCAGCTTTTTGCTATGTAATTAGGTATAAATATCTTCCTGAGTTGGCTTGGATCTCAGATCTCAGCCTCTTGAAGTAGCTTGAGTTATAGATGTGAGCCACTAGCACTCATCTAAGCTAATAAAAGTCCACTGTGTGAGGGAATTTTTTCAATAATACATAAATATGACCAAGTTACCATGCAGTTGGCATGTGGGTTGAGGATTTTAAGCAGCAGAGCAAAATTTCATTCCTGGCTAAAACTTCTAGTATTAAAAAAGTAAAGTGAGGCCAGGTGTGGTGGCTCACACCTGTAATTATTGTTACTCAGGAGGCTGAGATCTGAGGATCAAGAAGGCTGAGATCTGAGGTTCGAGGTTCAAAGCCAGTCCAAGCACAAAAGCACCATGGGGCCGGGAGTTTGACCTAGTGGTAGAGTGCTTGCCTAGCATGCATGAAGACTGGGTTCGATTCCTCTGTACCACATGCATAGAAAAAAGCTGGAAGTGGTGCTGAGACTCAAGTGGTAGAGCCCTAGCCTTGAGAAAGGCCAAGGACAGTGCTCAGGCCCTGAGCTCAAGCCCAGGACTGGCAAAAAAAAAAAAAAAAAAAAAAAAAAGGACCTAAGACTCTTATCTCCAATCAACCTCTAGAAAACAAGATGTGGGTCTTGGCTCCAGGGTAGGGTGGTAGCCTTGGATTGAAGAGCTCAGGGACAACGCCCAGGCCAAGTTCAAGCCCCATGACCAACAACAATAACAAAAACAAAAATGAAGTAAGGTAGGGCTAGGAGTGGTAGAGTGCTCACCTACCATGCTTGAAGCCCTGGATTCGATTCCTCAGTACCACATACACAGAAAAGGCTGGAAGTGGTGCTGTGACTCAAGTGGTAGAGTGCTAGCCTTGAGAAAGCCCTAGGACAGTGTCCAGGCCCTGAGTTCAAGCCCCAGGACTGGCAAAATAATAATAATTGCTGGGTGCTCTTGCCTCATATCTGGATTCCTAGCTACTCAGAAGGCTGAGATCTGAGGATTTTGATTCAAAGCCAGCCTAGGCAGGAAAGTCTGTTGGACTCTTATCTCCAATTAACCACTAGAAAACTGAAAGTGGCGCTGTGGCTGAAGTGGAAGAGTGCTGAAGAACTCAGGGACAACACCCAGGCCCAGAGTTCAAGCCCCAGGACTGACACTCCTCCCCCCGCACCCCCCGCCAATATTTTTTTAAATGACTAAGTTCTTAGCAGCTTGTCTTAAGCCTTTTAATAACCATTAGAATATAAATCATTTACAGTCCAAATAATTATTTTGAATGTTACTGGTGCCTTATGTGCACGTGCCAGTCCTGAACTTTCAACTCAGGATTTTGTAACTGGGCTTTTTTGCTCAAGGCTAGCACTCTACCATTTGAGTCACAGCTCCACTTCTGCACTCCCTTCCCCACCCACCCCAATAATTGGAGATGAGAGCGTTCACCCTACCAAGACTGGCTTGGAACTATGATCCCCAGATCTCAGCCTCCTTGGTAGCTAGGATTATAGGTATGAGCCATGGGCCCACAACCCATACATTTGCTTCAGTGAAAGATATCCATGAGTAATATTTTTTGCTTAGTTCCCAGTCCCTCTACCCCTCCAGTGTCTTACCTGCTTCTAAGTTCTCACCTTGAGCTCACCTTTCCAAGAAGTGACCTTCAGGTTTCTTCTGTGTACTTGGTCTCTGATCCCTGGTTATCATTTTCTTTCTGCCTCCAAGGTACCGTGGGGCAGAAGTGATTTTACTGAAGTCTCTACAAAACCAAGTTATCAATTCCTTCAGTCATCTGACCTCTTACTAGTAATTCAAAAGGAGCTCCGTCTCTGCTCCACTTCCCACCACCATTGGGGGGGGGGGGGAAGACTGGTTGGAGTAGTGTAGTAGTGGTAGCACGTGGTCACCCACCGTGATTGGACAGTGACCATCCCTGTTCCACCTCCCCACCTTGAACATATCCGGTTTCTATATTCCTTGTCTTGGTTTCCTGCCTAGAGGGTGGTGGGCACAAAAAAATTTTACTTGTGCCCCTCCATTCTGTAGGTGGATTGGTGATTTTATCTTTAATCATTTTTTAGCTTTGGCTCTATCTTTTAATCATTTTTACTCCCAACACTGCTGTTTCCTTTCCTCTTGGAGTCTTCCAGTCCAGCAGCTGTAACTTTTGTTGTCCTCTCCACCCAGTCCCACCGCCCTTGCCTTCTGGGTTGATGGGGAGGAAGCCCCGGGGCCCTGTAGAGGTAGGCCTCGGTAGCTCTTGTAACCTGAGAAAAGAAGGGAAAAGGCCAAGCCTCTTAAGCCTGCAGCCAACTCCCAGTGGCCTGCCCGAGGATAAGAACCTTGCTCACTCAGCTCCCTCCCTCTTTTCTTTCCCCTCCCCTGCTGCAGCAGGGCCCTCCCCCATCCGCACACACGGGCTGCTGGGTAAGTGGCAAGATGGCTCCCCTGCATGTCTCCGGCTGATTGCTGCCGCTCCGCCAGTACAATAGAGCCAGCTACTACCAGCAGCCTGGCCCTCCTCCTCTTCCTCCTCCTCCAGAGAGACCAATCCAGCCGAACTCGGGGTTTGCCGTGAGGACTTAACGCTTATCTCTTAAAAGCCAGATCTATTTTAGCCTCCCCGCTCCACCACCACCTCCCCTTCCATTACCATTTTTTTGGATCCCCGGTTGCTGCATCTCGATTTTCTCTCTCTGGATCGGGTGGCTGGGAGGAGGTGGTGGGATCTTGGGACAAGGAAAGTGGTTGGTTTTGGTTTTGGTTTTTGAAATTTTTTAGGATTTTTTTGTTCGGTTTTTGTTATTTCTTCCATTCCAGAAAGGGATAAACAGCACTTCCAGGGGGAGAAAAAAAATCATGTTATCAGAAAGCAAAGAAGGGTGAGAGCTTCACATTTCCACATATCCCTTTTTCCTACCTCTCTAGCTCACCTCAGCTTCCTTCTCTTCCTCATGGTTTTCATTCCGTCTTTCATTTTGGTTTGTTTTCAGTCATTCTGCTTTCCCCCTTTGTCCTTCCTGCCGATTTCTAATTGGTCCCACTTGCCCTCTGTGTGGGGAATATGCCTTGAGGTTTTGTTTTTGGTTTTGATACGCCTTTTTTCCTCCCGGATTGAAGCTCTTGAATCTCATGTTTCTGTGGGGGCCTGTTAGCTGGGGGCACTGTTTCTACTTTCCCCTCCCCCCTCAAGCTGTGCATCTCTTCCTGACTGCCCTAGGGAGGCTGTTCTGACCTCTTGAGTGTCAGGCAGCCTGTTGGGAAAGCTGAATTTTCGGGTGGTGGTTATTGCCCTGGGGAAGCTTGGTTTCTTTTCCTTTTCTTGACTTTGGGCTCCTAATTGTCTTGATTTGATATTTGTGGTTAGAATATTCATGGCACTAGAGTGAGATTAGAAGTTAAGAATCAAGTCAGAAAGTGAAGGTGGGAAGATTTTGTGTGAAGTAAATCTCCTGAAGTGAGTGCTAAACTGAGTAAGGAGTAAGGGTTGGTTGGATTCCTTTTGGGGGCCTGGGGGGGTGTCCTGACTGGGAGGCCTGTTCTCTATCTTTTGGAAGTTGGAATGAGGGAGTCAGAGAAACTGCTTGAGAATCCAGTGTAAGACCAGTTACTCTGAGCAAGTAAAAGTAGCTTGATTCTTTATGTGCTCTTCTGCAGTTTTGAACCGTGCTTTTTACATGAGAAGGGGGCTGTTGTTGAAGTTTGAACTCTTACCAGACCCACTCCCATTTCTGTGTTACTGATGTCTCCAGATCCTGTGGGGCAGCAAGCCCTTACTTATTAAGCCGTTGATTAGGCACAGGTCTGCTCATCTGCCACAGCCATTTTTTTTCCTCACTGCTTTGATGAATCCGGCTTCCCTTAGTCTGTCGTGCAAGGTCCAGGGGCCAGAAAAGACTTGGGGTTGTAGGTATAGTGGTCGATTTTGAGGAACTTTTCAGAGAAAAGTGTTTCTTCTTCCCTTCCTGTAAGAGTACTCTGATGAGATACTGCCTAAGAACAGATGGAATCCTAGCCCCACACTTACTAGCTTTGTCCCATCTGGGCAGTGGGTGGATAGGATTGCTGTAATCCATGCTTTTTTTCCCCCCAGGAAAATGGTTTCCCACATTTCCTGTGGCAGCACTGTTTCTAGTCTTATCTGAACAGCTATCCCACCACACTGAAGTTATGAGGCATGGGGGCTTCATGGCCCAAAAGCTGATACCTTGTTCTCTCTTCCCCTGGTTCTTTCCTGCCCTTCCCTTCCAACCTCTTCCCATCCTGACAGTGAGGAAAAGGAAGAAGTGACCATGGACACAAGTGAAAATAGACCTGAAAATGAGGTTCCAGAGCCTCCTGTGCCTATTGCAGACCAAGTCAGCAATGATGACCGCCCCGAGAGCAGTGCTGAAGATGAGAAGAAAGAGGTAAATAGCCACACCACCTGTTGGGGTGGGTGGACAGAAGTGGACCTAGGGGGAAGAGTAGACCATGCTGGTGGTCCCCTCTTACACAGTGGGATAACTTAGAGAGGGACCAGGCAGGGCCAAGGATCAGGAAAGAACCAAGGGAGAGTTCGCTGGATTAGCTAGGGAGACCCCTGGTGATGGGCACAGGTTTCCGGCACCTTCCTTTTCCTGTATGCCAAGTAGTAGCACAGTCCACATCCCTAAAGGTTGCGGCTAACTGGAAAGTCTGTTAATGTCCTTTTTCTAAAACCTGGGTCCGCTTTTCCTGCTATCTCTGGAAGCTTCTCAACTGATAACTCCTTGAGCTTTCCCTCCTTTTTAAAAGCCATTAGAGCTCAACGCCATCTAGTGGGCATTGGTGGTTCTTACTAGGTCAACCATGCTGAGGAATTTTTGTTCCTCATCTGCCCCCCAGTGGTCTTGTGACAAAAGATGTAACTTGTTAGAAGCTAGCAAATTGGGATGTCCAGAGGTCCCCCGCTCCATATCTGTGACCCTTCTACCTCCACCCCCCTTTTTTTTTGCATATGTATTATCTTGTGTCCTGCACCCAATTCAGGGGCTCCCGACATCAGAGCCAGCGAAATCTTCCTGCCTCTCCAAGTAATAGAATTAGATGGGTTGGGAATAGAAAAACAGGGTGGGAGGGACTGTTGTGTGTGTAGCCTTTCTCTGGTGTGTTGTGTGGGGGTGGGGGCCGGTGAAAGTGATTTGATGTGCAGAATATTATTTATTACAAGGTCCTTCTTCCCCGTAAAACTTTGTCCAAGTACCTCATGTACGGTAATCCGCCCGTAAAATATAACCCTGCCCAACTGGCCAATCGCTGATGCCGCCTCTTCCTCTGGACCCACTTGCTGCTACTGAGCTGCCCAATCAGAGCCAAGTCTTCTATCCAGGTGTCTTGGCCAGAGGGGGGCATGTATATGGGCTCATGTGATGGGCCCCCTTTGCCTCCCTGTCTTGCTTACATCAGGAGGCCAAGAAGAGCACTGTTCTGGAGAGACTTGTATTGAGAAAACAAAAAGCATTTGGAAAGGGGTGGACTTGCATCATCTCCCTACTTGGGGCACCCCAAGAAGAGCTCATGCCAGTGCTGGGGCGCCTGTTCACATGCCCTTACCCTATTGAGGACTGTGAGTTGCCTTGTTGGCTACAGACTGTTGAGATCCCCATCTAGGGATCAAGAAACGTAAAGAGTCAATGTTTGTGATCACAGTGTCACAGTGTCATGCTGTAAAACACTGACGGGGCCCTCTGCTTACGCTGTGACGACTAGGAGCCCTCCACAGGAGACTAGGGTCTGTGCCCCAGGGATGTAATGCTGATGACAGCCCAACCCATGTATCACCACGTGCTCATCAGATGGACTTTCCTTTGGTCCCTGTTGTCCATGGTGAAGGGCAGCTTGTTGGTTGCTCCGACTTCTCCTCCATCCCTGGAGGCAGGGGCTCCTTCATCCACCTGACTGGAAGCACGGTCTCAGCTGGAGTCCCTGAGGAGATGCCACCCACAGCCCAGAAGAAACGTTCTCTGACCTTGCTGCTGAATGTGTACCAGGTCCTGGGGATATTCACCTACTATCCCCAGGCTACCTTCATCAGAGGCTCCATGATCCCACTTGGTGAGAGGACCCCCTCCCCAGTTACAGGCAGAGGAAAAAAGGGGCTCTGGAGTCATCACCTGGATTCCAAATACTGGGTGGTGTTCTTGCTGCAGCTTGCCGCTGATGGACACAGAGGCTTGCCTTCCTCTTCATGATAAAAGGCAAGGGCCCTTCCTGCCAGTCACAGGCCATCTCATCAGGGACTGCAAGATGATGCCCCTACAGGGCCAGGACTGATGTCTCTGCCCCTTTCCCCCCTCCACCCCTCGCTGAGCCTGGCCACCGCCAGTGAACTGTCTTGACATCATGGAAACTGGGCAGCGTCCCCCCACACGTTTCCCTCCCGCCCCCCCTGCGCCCCTGGGAGGACTCTGGCAGTGCCGTGCCGACTACCACGCCGTGCGCCCACCTTTTTTGCCAACCCAACCCCCCACCAATTGCACAGCGCCTAGCAGGGAGGGCTCATTCTGATTGGACCGGCGGTTGACTAGATACAGTACACAGTGAGGTGCGATTGGCTGAACTGAAGATCCCAGGTGTGAGATGGTACCTGGAACATTTGTCATATTCCTAGTTTATTTTTTCCTCTTTGTTTTCTTCTTCCTTTATTTAAACCCTTTATTTTTTTCTTTATCTTTTTTTTTCTGATTTCTTTGTTGGATTTATTTATTTGGTTCATGTTTCTCCTGTTTTAATTGATCTTTTTTTTAATTTATTTATTTTCCTCACTAACTTACCCATCGAGAGTGGCCTGGCTAGGGGTCAGGCTGGCCCTTAACAGAGACCAAGGAGACTTGGTTAGACGACACAAACGGGGCTGAGGGTGGATGGGAGAAGAGATTTCATTAAGAGGGCTCTGCTCTATCCTTTAGAAGGGTGGTAGGAATGGTCTTAGTTTTTCCAGAAATAAGCACCTCAGTCTTTTTTTTTTTTTTTTTTTAAAAAGATGCTCTTTTCCCTTTTTCTGTTTTCCTTCTTTTTTGCTCTGTCCGTAGTCTCTTTCCGCTGAGTGAGGAAGAAATTTGCCCAGAGGTCTCTTCTGGTCCTTGGCAGAGCCCCTATGGCTTGAGCCCTGGTTAGAGAAGAAATAAGCTCTGGGATATTACCTTTATAAAGCCTTCCCTTCCAGAGACACTTCAATTCTTATATCTGCTAGCACTTGACCCCGAAGCCTCATCTCCCATGAGTGATGTAGCCCCAAAAGAGTTGATTAGGACCTGGGTTGTCCAGGCATCCCAAAGCCCTTGTATTTTCAGTGGCTATTGGCCAGGTTTTGAGAAAAGGAGGAGGGTTATCTTGCCGAAGCTGCTATCCCAGGGGTGATTGTCCTTATTTCCTCCTGTTTTCCTTTGGGTTAGCAAGGACTTAGCAGAACTAGACAGCTGAGCTCTGGACACAGTATGTCGGCCTTTGTGTCCTCATCTGTAAAGGCAGAAGAAGGCGTGATCGGCATCCTCAGGGCTGGAGTGCCCTTTCCTCTTCCAGCTTATTTCTGGTTAAGCTAATACACAGGCGTAATACAGAGTAAATGACTTTCCCCCTGCTATGATGTTTGGTTTTATTTTATTCCTCTAACTTGCATTGATTCTGCTTCGTTTTGGCCGTTTGCCGCTTCTGTTTTGGTCTCTGTCTGTGTCTCTCTTTCTCTGTCTTTCTGTGTGTCTTGGAGTCTCTTCGAAGACTGCCTCGTTTAACCTCCTCCCCCCCTCTCTGTGGGGTGTCTCTCTTTCTCTTCCCCGTCCCCCCTCCCCTATCTTCTCTATACAGAGTTTGCTGCCCAAATCATTCAAGAGGAAGATCTCCGTTGTCTGTAAGTCTAGCCCTAAATCCTCGGTGAAGGTTAAAAATGCCATAAAAAGTCAGTTCTCATAGCAGAAAAGTGAACTCCCATTTTCTCCTTGGCTTTGCCTGCATCATCCCTTTATCCCCCTCAACCCAGCAAGTATTCACCTTCCCAGCATATGTGTGGTTCCATTTTTAAATTCAAAAATTTGCTGGGCCTGGTGACTCACACCTGCTATCCTAGCAATTTTGGAGGCTAGGATCTGAGAATAGAGGTTTCCAGCCAGCCCACGCAGGAAAGTCTCAAGATTCTTATCTCCAGTTAGCCAGCAAGAAGCTGGAAGTCAAGATGTGGTTCACCTGGTAGAGCACCAGCCAGGAGTGGAAAACTGAGCTTAAGTCCCGGAATTCACACGGTCTGGCTGTGCGGACCTTACCCCAGGAGGGCACTTCTTTTTTTCTTTTTTTTGCCAGTCCTGGGGCTTGAACTCAGGGCCTGGGCACTGTCCTTGGGCTTTCTCAAGGCTAGTGCTCTACCACTTGAGCCACAGCACCACTTCCAGCTTTTTTCTATGTATTGTGGTCCTGAGGAATTGAATCTAGGTCTTCTTTATGCATGTTAGGCAAACGCTCTACTTCACCAAGCTCCCGGCCCTATTTTTTTTTTTTTAACCAATTTGTGATTTCTTTTGTTTGCTTACCAATTTGTAGTTTATTTTATGGCAATAATAAAAAACCCAGGACCTTGGACATGTTCTTAGATAAATATCTGCCATTTTAGTCCTATGCTGGTCTCTCCTGATTTTGAGGTAGGCTGGCCTTGAACTGAGGTCCTCTGCCTCCATCGCTCAAGTAGCTCATATCACAGGTGGGCACCATCAGGTCCAGCAGTTTATAATTTATAAGAATTCTGAAAAAATGTACCTCACACATTTTCCCTGGGAGGAATTTTAGATTGCAAAAGCATGGTAGTCTTATTGTTCTGTCTGCAGTCTCAAGTCTTTTAGGCTTTGCCTGCTTGCTACTTCAGCTATTTCTACCTACCATTTAAATTTAAACTGCTCATCAAACTAGTTACCCCTCCCTTTTTTGCATTTAGAGACATAGTTTCCATCTGTCAGAAAGTCACTTCATCCTTGTGCACCCTGAAGCTGTGCTTTCCCTGGCCCCCAAATACTATTTCCCTATGTTAACCATGTATTTGAACCCCCTCCCCCCAAACAACCTGTGGGTGTGGTGTGAGCCAGCAGAGGGCCTGAGACTAATTGTTGGATCCTATTTCTTGGGGACAGCAGCTACTAAGGGGGTGCCAGCTGGAAACAGTGACACAGAGGCGGGCCAGCCTGGCCGAAAACGACGTTGGGGAGCCAGCACAGCCACCACTCAGAAGAAACCCTCCATCAGTATCACCACTGAGTCGCTCAAGGTGAGGTGGGAGGAGCCAGGAAAGGAGGGAGGGTAGGACATGTTGAGGTGGAGTAGACATGGGCCCAGTGTAACGGGGTGGGGGGTGTCTGTGTCCCAGAGCCTCATCCCCGACATCAAACCCCTGGCGGGGCAGGAGGCTGTTGTGGATCTTCATGCTGATGACTCTCGCATCTCTGAGGATGAGACGGAGCGTAATGGCGACGATGGGACCCATGACAAGGGACTGAAAATATGCCGGACGGTCACTCAGGTAAAACTTGTGTACCCCAGTATCAGGGGAGAAGGAGGCATTAGGTTCAAAGTAGGCAGCTGAGTAAGGTAAACTCCCAGAAGAGAATTCCTAGTTCAGGGAGTTTGATTAATGGGTACTTCAGGACATAGTACCAAATCCTGCTGGTTGCCTGTTGTAAATAAAATTGTTGGGTTGTTTTGTTTTTGAGTCCTAGGGCTTGAACTCAAAACCTGGGCACTGTCCCTGAGCCAATTTTGCTCTACCACTTGAGCCACAGTGCCACTTCTGGCTTTTTCTGTTTATGTGGTACTGAGGAATAGAAGCCAGGACTTCATGTATGGTAGGCAAGCAGTCTACCCCTAAGCCACATTCCCAATCACAGAGTTTTGTTGGAACACAGCTACATCCATTCATTTGCTCTTTTCTCTGGCCATTTGAGATGGAGTGCCAGAAATGAGAGGTTTCAATGGGCTCACAAAACCCAAAGTTATTTTACTGTTTTATACAAAAACAGCTCCTACCTTGTTTTCCTTACAATAAATTAAGACACCGACCATGAGGAACCTGGTGGAGGTGAACAAGGGGCTGAAGAGAATGTGCTAGAGTGGTATTTGACAGACCATCTGTTTACCTGATCCCTTCACAGGTAGTACCTGCAGAGGGCCAGGAGAACGGACAAAGGGAAGAGGAGGAGGAAGAGAAGGAGCCTGAAGCCGAACCCCCTGTCCCTCCCCAGGTGTCAGTAGAGGTGGCTTTGCCTCAGCCTGTGGAGCATGAAGTAAAAAAAGGTGGGTGAAATGTCAGTACAGCTCCACGAATTCCCAAAGTACTTTATTTATTTAGACTTCCTCTGCTTTATGCTTTCTCCCTTCTCTTTCCCCGATCCTCCTCCTCCTCCTCTTCTTCTCCTTCTTCTTGTTTTCTTCTATGCATTATCTCTTCTCAGTTATTTACTAAGCTACCAGTGCTGGTCTTGAATCTGTGTGATCTTTGCATTTCCATAATGGAAGTAGACTAGCCTTGTAGTTTGCCCCTTATGGATACTCAGACAAGCAGAGTAGCTGCTTGGTAGAGAATTTATAGGAGAATCCTATTGCTTTACTGAAAACTGGTCCTGTGCTGTCTTTGGTAGTCACTTTAGGAGATACCTTAACTCGGCGGTCTATTAGCCAGCAGAAGTCTGGAGTTTCCATTACAATTGATGACCCAGTCCGAACAGCCCAGGCGCCCTCCCCTCCCAGAGGCAAGATCAGTAACATTGTCCATATCTCCAATTTGGTAAGTCCATTGTTTCTCACGTTCCAGACTTCTTGGGTGTTTGGAATTGGGCTTTGGCCAGGTGCTGGTGTCTCACGCCTATAATCCCAGCTACACAAGAGGCTGAAATTTGAGGAACATGGTTCAAAGCCAGCCTTAGTCAGGAAAGTCCATGAGATTCATACCTTTAAAATTAAACACCACCAGGGGAAGTGGCACTGTGGCTCACAGTGGTAGAGCACTAGCCTTGAGCTGAAGAGCTCAGGAACAACACCCAGGCTAGACAGAGTTCAAGCCCCACGACTGACCAAAACAAAACACCAGCAGGCCAAAGTAGAACTGGCTCAAGAGTTAGAGCACTAGCCTTGAGCGTAAAAACTAAGGGACAGGGACCGGGAGTTTGGCCTAGTGGTTAAAGTGCTTGCCTAGCATGCATGAAGACCCGGGTTCGATTCCTCGGTACCACATACATAGTAAAAAGCCGGAAGTGATGCTGAGGCTCAAGTGGTAGAGCTCTAGCCTTGAGAAAGTCCAAGGACAGTGCTCAGGCCCTGAGCTCAAGCCCAGGCCCTGAGCTCAAGCCCAGGACTGGCAAAAAAAAAAAAAAAAACCTAAGGGACAATGCCCAGGCCTTGAGTTCAAGTCCCAGAATCAGTATCAAAAAAAAAAAAAAGGCCGGTGTGGTGGGTGGCTCACGACTGAAATCCTAGCTACCAGGAGGCTGAGATCTAAGGATCAAGGATTAAAACCAGCCCAGGCACAAAAGGACCTGAGACTCTTTATCTCCAGTTAACCTCTAGAAAATGGGAAGTGGCTCAAGGGTAGGGTGATAGCCTTGAGCTGAAGAGCTCAGGGACCTACCCAAAAAAAAAAAGAATTGAGCTTTAGGTTGGGTGCCAGTGGCTCAGGCCTATAATCCTAACTACTCAGGGATGTAGACACCTGAGGATTTCAGTTCAAAGCCAGCCTGAGTAGGAAAATCCAAGAGACTTCTTATATCTAGTGAAAAGAAAGGAAAGCTAGAAGAACTGCTGTGGCTCAAATGGTAGAACACCAGCGCTGAGCAAAAAAGCTAAGGACAGCATTCAGGCTTCGTGTTTAAGCATTAGTACCAGCACACACACACTGCACACAGGTTTGAGCTCTAGATTCATGTTTCTGAAGCTCAACTCCTCGATCTACCCATTTTCTTACTTGATGATTTTGAGTTAATTTCTCAGCCATTTCCTTGTTTTGAAAGATAGGGCACTTGGGGATTCCTGCATGAGGATTTGCAGTTCCATACATACATTAATGCTCTAACCTCTGCCTTCAGGAAGAGCTGGAAGCTACATACATATGGAGCTCAGGAACTCTTTGCCAGTCCTGGGCTTGAGCTCAAGGCTAGAGCTCTACCACTTGAGCCACAGCATCACTCCCAGCTTTTTCTATGTATGTGGTTCCGAGGAATCGAACCCAGGTCTTCATGTATGTTAGGCAAACACTCTACCACTAGGCCAAACTCCCAGGCAGCTCAGAAACTCTTAAAAGGCTATATTTGTGACTGTTCTTCCCTTCTTCAAGATCTTGAAAGTCCATTTTCATTGGCAGGTTCGTCCCTTCACTTTGGGTCAACTGAAGGAGTTGTTAGGGCGTACAGGAACCTTGGTGGAAGAGGCCTTCTGGATCGACAAAATCAAATCTCATTGCTTTGTAACGGTAAGGGGATGGAGCTGATTCTATAGGTCATGGCCCACTTGTCCTTTTATGACTAATGGGGTCAGGTATTAAGGGTGTTAAACCGAGTTAGAAGGGCTGAAAATACAATACCTCTCTGTCTTCTCCGTCCACTAGTATTCAACTGTAGAGGAAGCCGTAGCCACCCGCACAGCTCTACATGGGGTCAAATGGCCCCAATCCAATCCTAAATTCCTTTGTGCTGACTATGCTGAGCAAGATGAGGTAAGAAACCTAAGGGGAGGAAAGAGGGAAGGGACGGGGAGGCCATTTTCTGTTAGATTCCAACTGATACCATAGCCAAACCTGTAGTCATCCAGTTTCTGTTCTTGCCTCTTTATTGCCCCCTTGGCTGCTTTAATTGGAACTGTGGGGGCTTAAAGCATCTGTACACCTAGGACCCGTGGGAATGTCATCATATCTTCTCTGACATTTGTCCTTCCCTGCCTATAGCTGGATTATCACCGAGGTCTCTTGGTAGACCGTCCCTCTGAAACGAAGGCTGAGGAACAGGGTATGCCACGACCCCTGCACCCACCACCACCACCCCCAGTCCAGCCACCACCTCATCCCCGGGCAGAGCAGCGGGAGCAAGAACGGGCTGTGCGAGAACAATGGGCAGAGCGGGAGCGTGAGATGGAGCGTCGAGAGCGGACTCGATCAGAGCGTGAATGGGATCGAGACAAAGTTCGCGAAGGGCCTCGGTCCAGATCACGGTCCCGTGACCGCCGCCGCAAGGAACGTGCAAAATCTAAAGAGAAAAAGAGCGAGAAAAAAGGTACTTAGCTGTGGGGACACAGAGACCCAAATGGGATGAGTCAGGGTGGTACATGGAATCTGATCCACTTCTCTCACCTCAGAGAAAACCCAGGAAGAACCACCTGCTAAGTTACTGGATGACCTTTTCCGTAAGACAAAGGCGGCTCCTTGCATCTATTGGCTCCCGTTGACCGACAGCCAGGTTCGTACTCTCCTTTGTGCCTGCTCAGTGGCTAGCAAGGCTGAGAGGAGAGTGAGTGGGGACGGGGAGTGGTTGTTGAGATACCACTGAAGTGGGCTTAGGTATTAGCTTAGAATAATAAGGAAAGAAACTAAGCATTGAGAAGTAGGGTTGGACAGGTGCTGGTAGAGGCTGTGATATGAGGATTGCAGTTCAAAGTCAACGTGGGCAGGAAAGTCTATGAGACTCTTAGCTCCAATTAACCACTGAAAAAAGCTGGAAGTAGAGCTGCAGTTCAAAGTGGTAAAGCAGTAGCCTTGAGTGATTAAAGCTCTGGCACAGCACCAGGCCCTGAGTTCAACCAGCATCAAAAAACTACATACACACACGAATATTAAAAAGAGTTCACACCATAAAAGGGCGGGGTGGCTGGAGTTTGGCCTAGTGGTAGAGTGCTTGCCTAACATGCATAAAGACCAGGGTTTGACTCCTTTGTACCACATACATACAAAAAGCTGGAAGTGGAAGTGGTGCTGTGGCTCGAGTGGTAGAGCTTTAGCCTTGAGGAAAGCCCAAGGACAGTATAGTGTTCAGGCCCTGAGTATCAAGCCCCATGAAGGGCCAAAAAAAAAAAAAAGCCCACACCGGTGATCGTAGCTACTCAGGAGGCTGAGATCCTCAGGCTAGGCAGGCAAGGTCGTAAGACTCTTACGTCTCCAACTAACCACCAGAAGACCAGAGGCAGTGGCACTGTGGCTGGAAGTGATAAAGCATCAGCCTTGAACAAAAATGTCCAAGGACACTGCCCAGGCCCCGAGCTCACTTTCGGCTTTTTGTGGCTAGAGATAAGAGTCTCACAAGATGGGTGCCAATGGCTTACACCTGTAATCCTAGCTACTTGGGAGGCTGAGATCCTCAGATCTCAGTTCAAAGCCAGGCCAGGCAGAAAAGTCATTGAGAGACTTTCATATCCAGTTAGCTACTACTGGAAACCACCCTCCCCTCCCCAAAGTGGCTCAAAGCAGTAGACTGCTAAGCACCTTGAGCAAAAAGAGCCTAAGCCCAAAAAAGTCTCACCAGACTTCCCTACCTGGGAAGGCTTCAAATTGTAAACCTCAGCTCTTAGCTTCTTGAATAGTTAGAACTACCAGCACCTGGCTAACAAGTGGCTTGGGTTTTATTTTGGGGGAGGGGGTTGTTTGTGTTTGCCAGGCTTGGGCTCAGGACCTGAGCACTGTCCTTGGACTTTTTCAAGGCTAGAGCTCTACCACTTGAGCCTCAGCACCACTCCTGGTTTTTTTCTATGTATGTGGTATGAATCGGACCTGGGTCTTCAAGCATGCTTAGGCAAGCACTCCATCACTAGGCCAAACTCCCAGTCTAGTAGCTTGATTTTTTGTTGTTGTTATTGTTGGGTTTGGCATTTTGTTTGGTTGGTTTGGTTTGGTTTTGGGGTTTTTTTTGTTTGTGTTTTTTTTGCCAGTGCTGGACTTGAACTCAGGGCTTGAGCACTGTTCCCGGCTTCCTAAAGGCTAGAGTTCTACCATTTGAGCCACAACACTATTTCCAGCCTTCTCTGTGTTTGTGGTACCGAGGAATTGAACCTGGATCTTTGTGCATGCTAGGCAAACACTCAATCACTAGGCCAAACTCCCAGCCCTGTTGTTTTTTTAATTATTGGTAGTTAAGGTGTACAGAAGGGTTACCATTTCACAATTAACCAAGCTTCCTAGAACTTAAGGATTTTAATAATTGAGCGATTCATGTTTGATAAACTTTTGATTTCTCTGGATTTTCTAGAGATTTTCCTTTTTAAAATTTAGTTTCTTTGGTGATTGGCCTTTGGGAAGTTTTAGGCTTATACCTTTGAAGAGAAATAAGATTAAACAAGATGCCAGATCACACCTTCTAAGAAGCTAAATCACACCAGTAATCTTAGCTACTCAGAAGACTGATTTGATTGTGGTTCCAAGCCAGCCCAGGCAGAAAAGTTTGCTAGATTTCATCTCAAATAATCAGCGGAGAGCAGGGCTGAAGGTATGGCTCAAGCTGTAGAGCCTCTAGCAGTTAGCAAGAGACCCGGCTAGATGCCAGTCCTAGTTTAAGCCCAGTACCAGAGAGGGATTTGTTGACATACAGGGTGATGGAAATTAGGGGAACAGCAGGGGCTGGGCATAGGGAGACCCACATGAGTCATGGTTCCAGGCTCCTCCCTCCCCTTCCTGCGCACAGCACGCGGTGCTGCGCGGGGTCCAGGCCAAGGGGTCCCGCGGGCTGCCTGTGAGCAGGCCTGCCATGCCTCTTCTCTTCTGCCTGGCTACAGATCGTTCAGAAGGAAGCCGAACGAGCAGAGCGAGCCAAGGAGCGGGAGAAGCGGCGAAAGGAACAAGAGGAGGAGGAGCAGAAGGAGCGGGAGAAGGAAGCTGAGCGGGAACGGAACCGACAATTGGAGCGGGAGAAACGGCGGGAGCACAGCCGGGAAAGGGACCGGGACCGGGAGCGAGAAAGAGACAGGGAGCGGGACCGGGGGGACCGGGACCGGGACCGGGAAAGGGACCGGGAGCGAGGCAGGGAGAGAGAGAGGGATCGCAGAGAAACGAAGCGCCACAGCAGAAGCCGGAGTCGAAGCACGCCAGTTCGGGACCGCGGCGGGCGCCGCTAGCCGGGAAACACTAGAGAGCTGCAGGTACCAGCCGCTCAGCCCCGGGGGGAGGGATAGGTACAGTCACCACCCTGGAACCAAGGGCCACCCGTTGCTGCACGCCAGTGGAGCTGTGGCCATCTGTGCAAGCACACACACACGCCCTCCGTAACCTCACTCCCCGTGCAGCCCATTAATTCTGAGAGGGGAGGGCTAGGTTATGGAGGGAGATGTTCGGCCACGAGTCCCAGACCTCTCTTTCCCTCCATCCTGCGCATTGCCTCCCTTTGGGTACTCAGCCTCTTGGGAACAGCTGGGGCCGGGACTGGGTCACCTATGAGCTGAATCAGTCTCCTCCTGAGTCCCGGGGCCCCTGAAGTTCCCACTCTCTGCCCTGCAGCCTTTGCCTCTTGCCCAGTGGTTCCACTTTATATCCACCTTTTCCTTTTGTTCAATTTTTATTTTTATTTTTTTTATTATTAAATGATGTGGTCTATGGAAAGATAAAATAAAATCTGACTTAGTTTTAACTAGTGTTTGTGTGGCTTTTCTTGGGGAGGGTGGTTGTGGGAAGCCCGAAGCCCATTGCTTCCGTTCCACGCACCCGGTGGACCAGGGACTAACCAGGTCTTTCCTCCCTGCCCCGGCTCCTGTCAGCCCCAAGCCATTCTTTACCCTGAGGGCGGGGGGGGGGGGGGTGGCGCGCGCCGCTTGGGCTCCAGGCTGCTGGTCACCTGCTCGGCACCTCCGGGGCGCTTCCCAAGACCACCGCCAGGGGGCGGCGTCCCCGCGCTCGGTCCCCGCGAATGAGCTTCCCCCAGAAGGTTCCGCCCTCCCGCCGCCGCGGCCCCGTCCCCAGCCCGTGCCAGGGTCAGGCCCGGGGACCCCTGCACCCCCTTCCCTCGCGCCGCGTCCCCCGGCCGGCCAGCTGCCGCGCTATGCACGGCTCCCAACGTGCCGCCGGTCCACGCCAGTACCCAAAGCCGGCGTCCCGAGCCGAGTGTCGGCAGTGGGCTCCGATTCCCTGCCCCGCGGCGCGCTCGCCCTTCGCCCAGGGCGGGCGAGGTGCGGCCGCTCCGCGTCGCTGGGGTGCGCCCCTTCGGCCAGCTCCCTTCCAATGGCCGGGGCGGCCTCGGTCCCGGAGCCCCGCGGCCGGCGGGGCCGGGCCGGGCCGGGCCAGGCAGGCGCCGCATCTGTATGCGCCCGGCGGCCCCGGAGCGCCGAGGGGGCGGGCGCCAGGCGCCGCCCCCGCCCCCGCCGCGCGGCCCCGGCTGGCCGGGGAGGGTCGGAGGCTGGGCTCTCCTCTCCCGCGCGGCGCGGCGCGGGCCGCTCGCTCCTCCGCAGGCGGAGCCTCTTCCCCCGCCCCCTCCGTCTCGCTCCCTTGTTCTCGCCGGGGCCGCTCAGACCTGCAGCGGAGCCGCGGCGCCCGCTCCATCCGCGCGGGGCTGCGCCCGGGGAGCCGGCGGCGGGAGCGGGCGGGGGGCGCTCTCGGCCGTCCTGGGCCCCTCGGCAGTGCCAGGTAAGAGCGCCCGCCGGGGCGCGGAGGCTCGGGGACCCTCGCAGGGGCAGCCGGGGGCCCGCAGCGCGCGGGCGTCTTCGGAGCGCTGCGCTCCGGGGCTGCGAGCCCGCCGCCGGCAGCGCCGGTCTCCCGCGCTCTGCCGCTTCCCCTGCTCTGCTCTCCCGCCGTCGCCTCGATTCCTCGTCCCCCTTGCTGCTCTCTGCCCCTTCCGCGCCCCCGGCCGTTCCTCGTCCGTCTTGTCCTGTCTCTTCCTCTCTTCTGCCTCTTTGCCTTTTCCTTCCCGTCTCTTTTCCCTTTCCCGCTCTCCTTTCCTTCCCCTGGCGCCTTCCTCCCCTCCCCTCCCCGCTATCCTCTTTCCCAGTCCACCGTTCCCTTCCTTCTCTCCTCGTCCCGCCTCCCTCTCTCGCCCCCAGCCGCCCCCTGGCCTGGCTTCCCTCGGGAGGCAGCGCAGGGGCTGTCAGGTGTGGGTCTGCCCTGGGGGGGGAGGAGGGGCACCGCGATGCTACCTGAAGGGTCCCCCCAGGAAGAGAGAGCGCAGTGAGAAGAGTCCCCCCTCTCTCCCCCCTTCCCGCAGCCCCTCCCTCCCTTGCCTGCCCCTGGCTGCTCTCTCTGCCCAGAATGAAGTTCCCCAGGCCCTGTCTGCCCCCCCTCAAGCCCCTCTGACCCTCCTTTGTACCTATGACTCCTCTCTGCCTTCTACATACCCTGGTTTCTTTTCCTCCACTGTTGCTGCCTGTTCTGTCTTTTGCCATTCTGTCTGTCTCATCCAGTCTACTCTGTCTACGGCTGGACAATCCCTGATTTTTTTTTTGCTCCAGCTCCAGAGCTTGCTGTCTGTGGCCTCAGGGTCAGCCTTCATTTCTCCCCCGTCTTCACCCCCTCCCCAGTCTTCTTGTCCTGCGGGCTACCCCGTCCCTTATTTCAGCTCCAGCCCCAACTCATGCCCCTTGAGGACTGCAGCTGGCAGTGTGTGCTGGGGAGAAGTGGGAGTCCCCATAGGGGAGGGACTTTCTTAGGCTCCCAGCCTGCCTGAGGCTGTGCTCCTTGGGATCTCAGCGGCACCTAGACTCCTTCAGGCCACACCTCTGTGAATCCCAACCTCTTCATCGTGAGCCCTGGCTTTCTAGTAGCCCCTCCTCCAGTTCCCTGGCTACCAGCCCAAGGTGGGAGGATTAGGGGAGAGATTGGGGGTTCCAGGCCCTCCTAGCATCCTCCCCTCTCCTGTTCTCAGCTTCTCTACTCAGAGTTGACTGGCCTGAGATGTATATGCATTGGAGAGCTGGGGGTCAGTGTGGGCAGACTAGATGGAGGGTCAGACTAGACTGTCTCCACTGTCTTAGCCTGGGTTCTGGGCAGTGGGTTGGTTGGTCTTCGGTAGGTTTAGGATTTCCTTGACCCTCAGCAGCACCCTGTCCCACAGGTGCAGATCCATGGGGTAAGCCGGACCCCAACTGCCTGCCCCTCTACCCCCGCCCCAGCCAGCTCATGGGCAGCTAGAGCCAATCCAGCCACAGCACCCAGGGCCCGTGAAAGAGCCCTGGCTGGAATCCAAAGATGTGGGGCCTCATGAGGCTCCTGTTGGCTTGGCTGGGTGGCTGGGGCTGCATGGGGCGTCTGGCAGCCCCAGTGCAGGCCTGGGCAGGGTTCCGGGGACACCCTGGCCCAACACTGCTGCGGACCCGGAGGAGCTGGGTCTGGAACCAGTTCTTTGTCATTGAGGAATATGCTGGTCCAGAGCCCGTCCTTATTGGCAAGGTAAGGCTCGGCCCCTCCCGCCCATGTCCACTCTGAACGACTCTTGTCGGGCCTCGGCCCTGCCCTGCAACTTCACTTCTGCAGTGACCTTGGTCCTTGGGACTCCTTCCCAGCACTCCATCCCCAAACCTCACCTCCTTGACCCTCTATCCCCTGCCCTTGAAGCCCTCCACCATTTCTCCCTGACTCCTACAGCTGCACTCAGATGTTGATCGGGGTGAGGGCCGCACCAAGTACCTGCTGACCGGGGAGGGGGCAGGCACTGTATTTGTGATTGACGAGGCCACAGGCAATATCCATGTGACCAAGAGCCTAGACCGGGAGGAGAAGGCACAATATGTGCTCCTGGCTCAAGCCGTGGACCGAGCCTCCAACCGGCCCCTGGAGCCCCCATCTGAATTCATCATCAAAGTGCAAGACATCAACGACAATCCACCTGTGTTCCCCCTTGGGCCCTACCATGCCACAGTGCCCGAGATGTCGAACGTCGGTGAGCACCCGCGTCCTGTGTCCCAGCCCGTTCACCTCCTGACTGTTTTGCTGTCTGCCCCAGAAGCCACCTCCTTCCATTCATTCCCCCCTCACACCCGGGGGCCTCATCACCTGTTCTTCCCCATCTGACCCTGCTTCATGGGGGTGCTGGGATTCCCCAGGGACATCTGTGATCCAGGTGACAGCCCATGATGCTGATGACCCCAGCTATGGGAACAGCGCGAAGCTGGTGTACACTGTGCTGGATGGACTGCCTTTCTTCTCTGTGGACCCCCAGACCGGTGAGGCTAGAGGTCACGAGCCTAAGGGGGCAGCATTGTGGGGGCCAAGCCCTGACCCAGTGTCTGCCCCTAGGAGTAGTACGGACCGCCATTCCCAACATGGACCGGGAGACCCAGGAGGAGTTCTTGGTGGTGATCCAGGCCAAGGACATGGGCGGCCACATGGGGGGGCTGTCGGGCAGTACAACGGTGACAGTCACCCTCAGCGATGTCAACGACAACCCCCCGAAGTTCCCTCAGAGTAAGGGGGCAGCGCTTTCCTGCCACCACAGCCTCACCCTGTGACCTCGGCCGAGCCACCTCCCCGCCCCCCCCCCGCCCCCCCTTCTCCCCCTCTCCGGCCCAGCCAGGACCCTAGCCAGACTCCAGGAGAAGGGAGGGGGTGGGGGAGGCCAAGACCTCTCTAAGAATGTGTTTTCCCTGAATCCTCTCCGAAGGCTTGTACCAGTTCTCTGTGGTGGAGACAGCCGAGCCTGGCACCCTGGTGGGTCGGCTCCAGGCCCAAGATCCAGACCTGGGAGACAATGCCCTCATGGCATACAGCATCCTGGATGGGGAAGGGTCAGAGGCCTTCAGCATCAGTACGGACTCCCAGGGTCAAGATGGGCTCCTCACTGTCCGGAAGGTTAGCCCCTGCTGTCACACTCAGCTCAGTGGTAGAGAGCAGCCCCAGATTTGATCCTCCTGCAACGAGGTGGGGGGGGGGAATGTGTGCAGACTCATTTACACCTATCTCCTGCCCCACCCCAGGGGCACATTTCTAACTGGTCTGACACACTCAGGACCCACTGTTGGAGCTTAGACATTCTGGTTCTCTTAGGTAAGCCCCTGAGGCCTGGAAAGAGACTGGTTCAAGGTCATTTAACCAGTCAGTCATGGAGCTAGAGGTAGCCCTAGAGTTACCAGCTCTGCACTGGATGCATGTGTCAGACTTTCCACTGTGAGCTGGGCCTGCTCTGGCTTCCATATGTCTCATTTGCTGTCTCCCCTCACCCTAGCCCCTGGACTTTGAGACCCGTCGTTCCTACTCCTTCCGTGTAGAAGCCACCAACACACTCATTGACCCTGCCTACCTTCGGCGAGGCCCCTTCAAGGATGTAGCTTCGGTGCGCGTCACTGTGCAGGACGCCCCAGAGCCACCCGCCTTCGCTCAGGCCGCCTACCACCTGGTGGTGCCAGAAAACAAGGCTCCGGGGACCCTGGTGGGCCAGATCTCAGCTGCTGACCTGGACTCCCCCGCTAGCCCAATCAGGTGAGCTGGGGTGCATGCTGGGTAGGGCAGGGATACTGGAAAAGAGGACAGACACTTCCAGGATGCACCTTCCTGATCTGCCTACCATCCTGCCTCTCAGCAAAAGTCTCCCTCCCTGCACTTGCTTGCTGGTCTGTAGGCCTGGGTGCCAGAGAAGGCTGGAGGGGCTGGCTAATGACGCCGAACTCTACCCATTCTCGGGGTACATTAGAGAGGCACTTCCCAGTGGCAGTGCCAGCAAATGTCTCGTTGGGTAAGTGGGTCTCCATTGACCACTCCCCGTGCTCCCCGTATTTTCCCGCTCCACACTTTATTCTCACAATGTCAGCTTTGCCAGCTGTTTTCAAGGCAAAATGTGAGTGGCTCAGTAATTTACCCACAATATATATATAGCAGAGCTACGATTTGAATCGGGACCTATCTGCCCTGAGAACAGAGGTCAAATGATTTCCCCAAGGTCACATAGTTGGGCCAAGGCAGACAGGGCTGAAACACAGACTAGAAGTCTGAAAGATGGGTAGTATTTATCTCTTCTATTTTTCTCTATATATCTTCCCCATACTCATGAAACCCAGTCTCCTCATCCTACATCTTCCCAGGGATATGCTCCTTCTGTGGGGCCTGCTGCCTGATTTATGGCCCTGGATGCCTGGGGAAGGTTCTGCTCAAGAGGCTTGGGCCCTGGACCCTCTGCCTGGATGAGCCATGAGGCCCAGAGAAGGAAGGAGATCAAGTACTAGCACAGGCCCTTTCTTCCTTCCCCAGATACTCCATCCTCCCTCACTCAGATCCAGAGCGTTGCTTCTCCATCGAGCCCGAAGATGGTACCATACGAACTGCAGTATCGCTTGACCGAGAGGCACATGTCTGGCACAACCTCACCGTGCTGGCCACAGAGCTCGGTGAGGAGTCACTGACCTGGTCCCTTGCAGAGGACCAGCTGTCCCTGAGTGTGGTGAGGGAGGGCCATGGCTGCCATCTCCCAGTGTGCTTAGCCCCCTGTGTCATCAAGCAGGCGCTCTGTCTCATAGGTGGTCTAGGCTGAGCACAGCCAGTCTTCCTGAGCCCTTCCTCTCCTGACCCTCATAATGAGACCCTCATAGCTCCCAGCCTGTGTGTTGGCAGGCCCTGCCCTTTCATTCTGTGCTTCAGATTTGAACTGGAGCCCAGAAAAAGGCTGCACATTTCCCCTGGGAGCTAAGCTGGAGTGGACCAGCAGCCCCTCCCAGAAAAGCCTTGCTGAGACGACCCCCCCCCCCCAGCACTGTATGGGAGCTCTTGTTGTGCCTCCCAAATTAACAACAGCTGCCTCACCTCCCCTGGCCTGAGGAAATGAGAAACCTCCCTCCCTTCTGTTCCCCCTGCTCATGATAGCACAGGCTGTCTGCATATGTGTATCGGAGTGGCTTGCGTGTACATGTTTGTCCATGTCAGGAAGAATTGTGTATGTGTGCATGCAGATACATAGTCTAGAATGTGTGCAATTGTGTATGCATGAAAAGTACTTGTGAGTAGATGTATATATTAGGATATGTGTTTGCAATTGAGTGTATCAAATTTCTTATTGATGCATATGTAGGATGGAAGGGATATATAATTTTTGTATATGTGGGCGCTTGTGGGCCAGATAACAGCAATTTATTACTTACTGTGGGCCCGGCACTATTTGAAGTACCAAAACTGGTTTAACTCACTTAATCATCACTTCAGCTTTATGAAAGAGATAGAATTATTTCCCCACGTTTATTATCATACATTAATAGTATGATGGAGTATTTCCCTTTTTTTTTTTTTTTGCCAGTCCTGGGCTTGAGCTCAGGGCCTGAGCCCTGTCCTTGGACTTTCTCAAGGCTAGAGCTCTACCCCTTGAGCCTCAGCACCACTTCCGGCTTTTTTCTATGTATGTGGTACCGAGGAATCGAACCTGGGTCTTCATGCATGCTAGGCAAGCACTTTAACCACTAGGCCAAACTCCCGGCCCCAGTATTTCCCATTGTTAAGTGAAGAACAAGAAGGGAAAGTTAAGTAACTTCCCAAGGTCACACAGCAACATAAGTGATGGAGGCTTCCAGGCTGATGGCTTTGAAGTGTGAGCTCCACCGTTCTGCCATGTGTGGTAACTGGATGCATCTGAGTGTGTTTCTAAATGTGCAGTTGTGTGGCTGCTTGGCAGTGCTGTGTGCCTGTAGTTGTGAAGGTGTGCAGGTATGTACATACATAGGATTTTTGTGGTTGGTTGCTTGTACCTCTCTAGGTGTGTGTGTGTGTGTGTGTGTGTGTGTGTGTGTGTGTGTGTGTGTGCATGTGTGTGTTTCCTCCAACTAGTTTCTCACCTCCTGTCAAATCCTGCTCCTGTCGCTATTGGCTCGAAGCCCTGGGCCCTTCCTTATTGCAGTAAAGGAGTAGACCCCCAGAGAGACAGCACATAGCTCCCGCAGCCAGGCTGAGACTCAGTCCCTTCGGCCAGGGCAGCCAGTTCCCCTGCCTAAGGAATGGCTGAAGGAACTGGGAGGCCCCGCCTAGGAGATGGGGATGCACACTCTGCATTCTATTTTGAGTGGCATGGACAGGGAGAGACAAGGTGGGGTTCTGGTGGGGAACTCCCTGTGAGGGGGATGAGAGAAGAGGGGACCTCAGCTTTGGGTAGACCATGAGGCTCTTTCTTTTCCAAGGTCAACTCTAAAGTGATACAGGTTGCTGTACTACAGCTGTCTAGACCTCATCTCTAATGATGTGTGTGTATGTGTTTGTGTGTCTGTCTGTATGTCCATCTGATGATTGCTATACATGGCTTTGCATAAAAATGTGTTCTCTGGGCCCTGCATGGGAGGGCATATCAAACTCCTGTATGTTATACTTGATTTAAACATATCTATTTTTTTTGGTGGGGGGGGGGGTCATGGGGCTTGAACTCGGCCTGGGTGATGTCCCTGAGCTCTTCAGCTCAAGGCTACTGGCCTACCCTTGAGCCAAGCCCCACTTCCATTTTCTAGAGGTTATTTGGAGATAAGAGGCTCAGGTTCTTTTGTGCCTGGCTGGCTTTGAACCTTGATCCTCAGATCTCAGCCTCCTGAGTAGCTAGTACACCTGTATGTACCCTCTTGTTGACTGTTCACTTGTACCCATGCTGCATGGACCTTGCGTACGGGTTGTTGTACTTGCTGTGTCATGGGTATTATATTCCTATTGCCCACATATTTTCTATTATGCTTATCTCTGGTACTGTCGCATCCACTTGGCATTATTCCATTCGCCTAACCACATGGCTTGCTGCTTGCACATTACACTTGTTGCATGTGCACTCTATGGTGTGGGTAAAATGTATTTTGTGTGTGTGTGGTATGTGGGGGGTGTTCTGGCTTTAGACAGCTCCGCACAGGCCTCCCGTGTGCAAGTGGCCGTCCAGACCCTGGATGAGAACGACAACGCGCCGCAGCTGGCCGAGCCTTACGACACCTTTGTGTGTGATTCTGCAGCTCCTGGCCAGGTGAGCCACTGAAGTGGACGGCTGGGGTCTCAGGGCTCCACAAGTCTACTTCCTTCAAGCCATTGCTGCTTCTCCCAGTTGATCCAGGTCATCCGGGCCCTGGACAGAGACGAAGCCGGCAACAGCAGCCGAGTCTCCCTTCAAGGTCCTGTGGGTCCTGATGCTAACTTCACGGTCCGGGACAACCGAGGTGAGTAGCCTCCCCAACCATCCCATGCCTGTCTTCCTTCTCTCCTCAATACCACCCCTAGCCCAGCCCGCCTGACCCCTGTCCCAACACAGGTATGGGGTTTGCACTCAGTTCGTTCAGTGGGCTAGACTAGCCCTTCCAGAAAGATGTCCTAAGATGTGGTCCAACAACTCCTTCCCACAGATGGCTCTGCCAGCCTGCTGCTGCCCCCTCGCCCTGCACCACCTCGCCAGGCCCCCTACCTGGTGCCTATAGAACTGTGGGATTGGGGGCAGCCAGCCCTCAGTAGCACTGCCACGGTGACTGTCAGCGTATGCCGCTGCCGGCCAGATGGCTCTGTAGCATCCTGCCGGCCCGAAGCCCAGCTCTCACCCACCGGTCTCAGCACTGGTGCCCTACTTGCCATTGTCACCTGTGTGGGCACCCTGCTTGGTGAGTCAGGCCACAGTGGGCCACAGAGGTGGGATCTGGGCCTGCTGGGGAGGGGGAGGACCTAGGGCTTGAATGACCACTCATGCCTGGATTTCCCACCAGCTCAGGCCGCAAGCCTCATATCCCTGACTTGCATATCTGTGGCCGTAACAGCCGTAAAAACTATCTAATTCTTGTTCTGTGCCAGATGCAGTGCTAGGCATATCACTTGTGGTATTTTATTTATCCTGTCAACAATCCAAAGAGATCTATGTTTTATATATAGGTAAACTAAGGGCAAAGAAGATGAGAGAGCCAGGTCCTCGTGGGTTACACCTGTCATCCTAGCTACTCAGGAGACCGAAAGCCGAGGATTAGTGGTCTTCAGCCACCAAAAGGCCAGTTATGGAGCTGTGGCATAAAGTGGTAGAGCGCTAGCCTTGAGCACAGTGCCCAAGCCCTGGATTCAAGTCCCAGGACAGACAGACAGACAGACAGACACACATACACACACACACACACACACACACACACACACACACACACACACACACTTCAGAAGAATTTAAGCAACTTCCCAGTGGTCTCAAAGTAAGTCAGGATTCCCAGATGTCAGTGCCTGGGCTCTCCACCTCAGACCCCCTGACCCCTCTTACACCTGTGCCACTTGGCCCCTGCTCTTGCCCTGCCAGCCCAGCGGCCCGTGTGCGTTTGCCTTGCAGCCCTGGTGGTGCTCTTCGCGGCCCTGCGGCGGCAGAAACAAGAGGCGCTGATGGTCCTGGAGGAGGAGGATGTCCGGGAGAACATTATCACCTACGACGACGAGGGCGGCGGCGAAGAGGACACGGAGGCCTTCGACATCACAGCCCTGCAGAACCCAGACGGGGCTGCCCCACCACCGCCTGGCCCGCCCGTGCGCCGCGATGTGCTGCCCCGGGCCCGGGCACCGCGCCAGCCCAGGCCCCCAGGCCCTGCCGATGTGGCCCAGCTCCTGGCCCTGCGTCTGCGCGAGGCCGACGAGGACCCCAGCGTGCCCCCCTACGACTCTGTGCAGGTGTATGGCTACGAGGGGCGGGGCTCGTCCTGCGGCTCGCTCAGTTCCCTGGGCTCTGGCAGCGAGGCTGGTGGCACCCCAGGACCTGTGGATCCGCTGGACGACTGGGGTCCACTCTTCCACACCCTGGCTGAGCTCTATGGGGCCAAGGAGCCCCCGGCCCCCTGAGTGCTGGCCTTGGCCCTGCCCGCCACGGTGGGGCAGCTGGCACAGGCCCTCTGAGTGAGCCCCTCAGGGTCCAGGCAGTCGGGAGCAACCTAGGGGCCCCCGGGCCTCTCCTGGCTCCTGTGTCCTTCCCTCCCCAGGGCACCCTTGCTCTTATCCCCACTCCTAAGTCGGTCTGTGTGTCTCTCCAGGGATTTCTGTCTGTCTGTGACACTCTCCCTTCTGTCAGGGTCTGGGCTTTGTGACTCTCACCCTGAACCTCTCTGTTCTCTCACTGTGACTCTCCGTGGCTGTTTTTGTCTCTGCGATTCTAAACTTCTCCGGCGCTGTCTCCCCTGCCCACACCCATGCTCCATGTCTGTCTCCTGCCTCCATCTCTCCTCCTCCTCCTTGGGTCCCCGTGACTGCTTTTCAGTTTTCTTCTGTTGTCTCCTCCATCCCCAAAGCAAGAGAAACTTCCAGCCACTGCTGCCCACCCTCCTGCAGGGGACGCTCTGCCCCAGGTCAGTGACCCTAGGCGGCTGGCTTAGGAAGGGTCGGAGAAAGCGCCTCCTCACTCCCCGTCTCTCATAGCTCTCCTGTCCTTCCAGACCTGCCCGCATGGTTCCATCCATCACTCATGGCCTCATCCTGGCTCCACTGGCCCCCAGCAGAAGGAAGGAGCCAGCCCACCTCCCAGGACTGGGACTCCAGCCCCCGCGTGGCCGCCTCCCTGGAGCTCTGCCCAGCTGTCAGCCTGCCCTGGGCATTCCAGCTCCAGGCATTTGTCTAGTGTGTTTCCCAGACGTCAGAGGGAAAAGGGGGGAAAGGAAAAAGGGAGGCCACTGGGGAAAGGGGAAAGAGGGAGGAAGGGGAGGGGCCTCCATCTCTAATTTCATAATAAACAAACACTTTATTTTGTAACACGGGAGCCCTGCTTGTGTGTCTGCATTCAGGTTTCTGGACAGAGCCATGTCCTGTTCTTTGGATTTGGGTCATCCCATTGGAGGGCATGGAATTGACTGTCCATGTGTAGAGATTAGCAGGAGGGAAAGGTAGGCAGGATGAATGCAAGGAGGAGCTGGCGAGGACAAAGAATGAGAACAAGAAGAGGAGGCACCAGTCTAGGAAAAAATATGTGGGTGGGTAGACAGCTGAGCAGTGCAAGCCAGCCTTCCCCGAGCTTGGAGTGCCAGTGGAGAAAGAGTGAGACAGTCACACTGAACCTCAGCCCGCCGCTCACACCTTCCCTGCTCCCCCAGCACATGCTCCCTCCTTGCTTAGTCCTGGTGGAGCAGGAAGGCGGGAGAGGATGCAGACTAGCAGGCTGTTGGGCAGAATAGGTCATCTGAGGAAGCAGTGGAGAGGGGACTGCAGGACCCAGCCCTCCCTCCAGTGCCCATTTCCTCAAGCGAGGAGAGCCTTGGGGAAACAGCACAAGACCCAGGTCCACAAGACCCAGGCCGAGCTTCTCTGACATGGGGTAGGTGTGTCAAGACATCTTCATACCCTCCCTGCTAAGCATATGCGCTGACAACTAAGAAAAAGCGGCTTCTCACACCTGCTCCATGGGGGTTGGAGCCTCACCTCCAGGGCTGTTCCTGACTGCTGAAAGTTGCTCTCCTGGACCCCTGACAGGCCAAGGAGCTGTCTATTCCCACAATTCCCACAAGGCCTCGGAGACTGAAAAGGCAGCACTGGAAGAAGGGCTTCAGAGGGGCAAGTTCTTACGGTTCAAAGCAGGAAGGTCATCTCTGCCCTTCTGATCTCCCCCCTGATGTCTACATCTAACCTCTAGGAATCACTGGACAAATGAAAGAATTGACTCACTGTCTGATCCACTTTACGGGGGGGTGAGGGGGTGCATTTCACCAAAAGGAGAGGCAAAGCTTGGCACTGCTCCCCACAAGATGCTGCCCTCCTTATTCAGAAATTGCCTTTTTCTCTTTGGTCCATTTTTTTGATTCTTGCATGCAACAACTGCCCATGTGTTACCTGCCACACTCAAATGCCCAGACCCCCGGTCCATGCTCACCTCCACCTAGATGAAAGGCTTACCCATATCTGTGGACAGGAATCAGCACCCTCTATGGGCCTGAGGCAGTCAAGCATGTAAACCTTGTGTAAAGCTGCCTTTCCTCAGAGGCTCTAGAGCATCCCAAGACCCTGACCTCTGGTTTATGTCTTCTGGAATATTCCCAGCCTAGGGGGACTGGGGAATAGGCAAGGAATTAAGTTTGCTACAGACCGTGGATCTCAGATCTCAGTTTGGTTTGAATAGACAAATCTGAAACACTCTCATTTCCAATTAACCAGCAAAAAAGGTGAAACTGGAGTTGTAGCACAGGTGGTAAAGCACCAGTCAAAGGCACTTGAAAAAAAAGTGAATATGAGTACAAACCCCAATACTGGCAAAAGGCAGAGGTGTGGTTGATGTAAAGGACAGACTCCTGAGCTTAGATTGCAGGCTAGTCTTTATACTGAGCAACTTTCTATGTTTCCTTTCCTCATTACAGGTCCCCTGCTCCCTGCTTCTATCCCACCTCCCCCGCTGCTTTCCTTTGTGGAGCTCCCTGACTCTCCTTCCCCCTGTCCAGAGGCTGCAGAGTCTTGGTAGAGTCTAGAAATCCTTCCCTATCTGCCCAGCTCTGCCTGGAGCAATTTCTAACCTGAGGTACTGCTGTATCTAGGAGAGAGGAGCAGTGACTGCAACTCTTAGAACTGGAAGCTTAGAAGTGGGAGACAAGGAACATTAATAACTATCATCTTTCTTTCTTTTTTGGAGGGAGGGGGCAGTCCTCCACTTCCAGCTATTTGGTGGTTAAATGGCAATAACCATTTCATGAGCCAGGCATTGTCGGCTCACACCTACAATCCTAGCTACTCAGAAGGCTGAGATCTGAGGGTCATGGTTCAAAGCCATTCCAGGCAGGAAAGTCCATGAGACTCTTACCTGCAGTTAACCCCTGGAAAACCAGTAGTAGAGCTATGGCTCAAAGTGGTACAGAGCTGGCCTTGAGCAAAAAGAGCTTAGGGATAGCACTGAAGCCCTGAGATCAAGCCCTTTGTCAGACAAGAAAAAAAGAGTCTCATGAACTTGCCTCCATCTTTTTTTTTGAATTCAATTTTTTTATTCTCCAGAGGAAGTATCAGGAAGGAGAGACTGAAATGAAGGAAAGGAGGCCAGGAGTGAAGTCTTCAGGGTAGGAAGCAAGGGGGAGGCTATGGAGAACGGCCTGGGGCCAAAGAAGACTGGGGCTGGGGGGGAGGCAGCTTCCCCAGGCTCACCCCTGGAGAGGATCATTCATCCCTGACCTCTAGCCAGGGGTTGGCCTAGCTCTTCTCCTTCCCCATTTCTTCCCAGAAGCCTGTGAGGAAGAAAGGAAAGCCTGGGCCTTGAGCCTGGGTGAGGAAGCACAAGCTCTAGAAGGGGAGCCCCCCAGGCAAGCCCCATCACTGTGCCTATTGTGTAAGTAGGGCAAATCACATGACCCTGTGACCTGGGCCTTTCTCCGACATGTGAGGAGCAGTGTGTTCAAAGGACTGTTGTGAGAACTGCACTAACACCGTTATCACTATGTCATGCTACAGGACAGAGCGTCACCACCAAGAACTCATCCCTGCACTAGGCCCCAAGCCCACCGGGCCACTCTCCCCACGTCATTCGAACACTGGCTGCTCCCTTCTTTGCTCTCCTACCTCAACAAGGTGAGAGATGACCAGAAGGCCAGACATTGGGAGCTCACATATCCTAACTGTAGCTACTCAGGAGGCTGAGATCTGAAGATCTATGAGACTCAGCTCCAATTCACTAGCAAAAGGCTGGAAACGGAAGCTTGGTTCACACAGTAAAGCAAAAAAAGCCAAGGGAGAATGTGAGGCCCTGAGTTCAAAAGGCAAGATTCTGAGACAAATAAAAGACCAAAACAAGCTGGTTACTGGTGGCTCACACCCGTCTGAAATCCTAGCTACTTGCGAGGCTGAGATCTGAGGATCATGGTTTGAAGCCAGCCTGGACAGGAAAGTTTGAGACTTTTATCACCAACTGACCACCAAAAAGCTGGAAGGAGATGTGTATCTCAAGTAGTAAGAGTGTTGGCTTTTAGCCAAAAAGCTAAGGGATAGCACCAGGCCCTGAGTTCAAGCCTCAGTATTGGTGCACACATGTATCGTGTGTACACACACACACATACACACCCCGGGAGAGAACGAGGCTAGGGATGAGTTGGAGAGAAGCAGAAAAGAGGACAGCCAAAGAGTCTAGTACCTAGAACAGGATCTGAGATGCACTAAGCACACAGCAAGTGTTGGCTGAAGGTCAAGTTGAAGCGAAAAAGGAGACTGGAGCAAATGATGGGCCATCAATAGGAACATGTTCGACAGAGCCATCAACACATTTCTCTTGCAGGCAGAGAGGGTGGAAGCATGGAACGAATGAAACAAGCAAGCCAGCAGGGCTGGAGGCCAGTGCAGGGAGGCTACTTAGCGTGGACACCGTCCAGCTGTCCTGTGCTCCCACCCTCTCCTGCGTTTGGATCCCCAAGTCCTGTGGTTTCTCCAAGTGTCTCAGTCTCTGCAGGCATCCTGGAGTCTTCGGGTATCTCCTCTCTGGGCCCCACAAACAGTTCTCCACTTTCCCCAGCCCTGTGGGGAGTGGTAGATCCTGGCTGAGTCTGGCTGGCCTCCACCTGAGCCTCCAGCTCCTGGTGCAGCTCAGGGAGGTCCTGTAGCTGTGTGTTCAGCGTGCAGACGTCACTGCGAGACACATGCTCCCAGCCACTCTCCCGCACGTGGAAAAGATCTATAGAGCCCCCCGAATAGGCATCCCGGTGGGTGGCGTGGGCCACAGCATAGCGGGCCAGGGCGTAGGCCTCCTGGACGCTCATCTCATAGTGGTAGCTTCGGTCCAGCACGCCATAGGCATAGGGAGACCCAGAGCCCACAGAAAAGATGTTCCCTTGTAGGCACGTGCCATCACTGTAAACATAGAAAAGAGCAGGCCCAGAGCGGTCCCAGCCACACAGGGCAGTGGCCACACACAGATCTAGCCCACGGTAACGAGACATCATGGCTGATAAGAGCTTGGCCGCGCTGGCCACGCTGGGCAGATGGCCTTCCCTCAGTGCCCAAAGCCGCAGCTCCCGCTGTAGCACCCGGTACCAGGTGGCACAATCAGCAGAGGTGCCAGACGTGGTCCCCAGAAGGTGCCGGTGCACAGGGATGACCTTGAGTGAAGCTGGACAGGCCACGTAGTTGCCACAGGAAGACCGCGTGTCCGCTGCAGCAATGACCCCATGACGGAAGCGGAAGGCCAGGGTGGTGGTGCCGTGGGCCAGGCTGGGGCCCTGGGTCTGCTGGAAGGTCCGAGGGTCACAGCCTCGGGGCACAGCCCAGCTGCCAGCAGGAGGCAGGCAAAGAGACAGTCCCTCAGCCTCCGGGGCCTCCCATTTGCATACATCCTGCAGAGCCATCCTTGAGAGTGAAGGTGGGAAGGAGCAGGAAGGGATTTGAAGGCTCAGGTCAGTGCGGTGGGGGGTGAGGGACGCTGCACAGACGCTGGACCGCGGCCAGAACGCTAAGCAAGCATCCATGCTGACTCTCCATTTCACCCCACTCCCAATCAGGCTTTGGGCTTGGCGGAGGGGGACAGCCCCGGCTCCCCAGAGTACTATGGAGGGAGTGGGCAGCGCTGGGATGAGGCCAGTCAGACCGTCACCTTCCACTTCCCGGGGGTGAGGGGGGTCAGGGAAACTACAAAGGAAAGTGGGCACAAGAAAAGGGAGCAGGGCTGGGTCTCTTGCCTTTCCTGTATGGGACATAGGCATGAAGAAACCAAGTAAGGCCAGGTGCCGGTAGCTCATTCCTATAATGCCAGCTACTCCGGAGGCTGAAGTCTGAGGTGTGCAGCTTAAGAAAGTCAGTGAGACTCTCATCTCCACCCAACCTCCAAAATGGAGAAAG
Source organism: Megascapheus bottae (assembly GCF_031878675.1). NCBI lineage: Eukaryota > Metazoa > Chordata > Mammalia > Rodentia > Geomyidae > Megascapheus > Megascapheus bottae. The sequence goes on along the minus strand of NC_143522.1, from coordinate 52,511,067 downwards.
TGGAGGTGTGGCACAAGTGGTAGAGTACCAGTCTTGAGCAAAAACCAAAGTGACAGGGGCTGGGAGTTTGGCCTAGTGGTAGAGTACTTGCCCAGCATGCATCAAGACCCGGGTTCAATTCCTCTGTACCGCATACATAGAAAATGCCAGAAGTGGTGCTGTGGCTCAGGTGGTAGAGCATATTAGCCTTGAGAAAGCCCAAGGACAGTGTTCAGGCCCTGAGTTCAAACTGGCAAAAAAACAAAAAACAAAATGAAGTGACAGTGTCAAGACCCTGAGTTCAAGCCGCAGTACCTGCATACACACACACACACACACTGGCTCTGCCCTGGCCTGAAAGAGGTATCAGCACAGGAGAATATTCTACTCTGCTAAAGTGAAAGAGTCCTATGGACCACCGAGGCAAGATCTCTTAATACTGCAGACTGACCTCGGGTAGGAGATCAATTAACTCTGAGACTCAGCTCAGACTTTGAATCCTTGGGCAAGATAGAAAAAAATAAAATGGCCTAAGTAGAGAATACCTAAGAGGTTGCTTTTTTGTGGGGTTTTTTGTTTATTTGGGTTTTTTTTTTATTTGTTTGCCAGTCCAGGGGCTTGAACTCAGGGCCTGAGCACTGCCCTTGGGCTTTCCTCAAGGCTAAGCACTCTACCACTTGAGCCACGGCACCACTTCTGGCTTTTTCTATGAATGTGGTACTGAAGAATCAAACCTGGGTCTTTGTGCATGCTAGGCAAGCACTCTACCACTAGGCCAAACTCCCTGCACTACCTAAGAGTTTTGTAAAGGGAAAAAAGAGAAAGAGGCTCCAATACCTTCTAGAGAGGCAGGTTACTGAAAAATCAAGGGGAAGGGAAACATGGGGTCCCCCAATCTTCTGCCTTGGGGGTGAACGTATCCTGTTAAGCACAGAAAAAATGTCATTCCTGGCTGGGAATAGAGTTCATAGTAGAGCATTTGCCTAATAATATGTCCAAGTCCTAACACACACACACACACACACACACACACACACACACAGAGTCCTAAGGGTGGTCAGATGTGATGGTTTACACCTATCACCCAACACCCCAGCACTCAGGAGCCTGAGACAGAATGGTTGATTGAGACCAGCTTGGGCTACATAGTGAGACCCTGTCAAAAATAAAGAAGAAAGCCAGGCACCAGTGGCTCACGCCTGTAATCTTAACTACTCAGGAGACTGAGATTTGAGGATCGCAGTTCAAAGGCAGCTTGAGCATGAAAGTTCGTGAGACTCTTCTCTCTAATCAACAACCGGAAAACTGGAAGTGGCACTGTGGCTCAAGCAGTAGAGCAGTAGCCTTGAGCTGAAGAGCTCAGGACCAGTACCCAGCCCCAGAGTTCAAGTCCCACAACCGACAAAAACAAACAAACAAACAAATAAAATAAAATAAAATAAAAAGAAGCCAGACACTGGTTGCTCATACTTTTAATCCTAGCTACTCAGGAGGCTGAGACATAAGTATTGAAGTTCAAAGTTGGTCCAAACAGGAAAGTTCATGAGACACTTATCTCCAATTAACCATTGAAAAGCTGGAAGTAGAGCTGTGGCTTAAGTGGTAGAGCACCAGCCTTGAGCAAAAGGTTCAGGGAAATGCACAGGGTTCAGGCCCAAGAACTGGTACAAAAATTAATTATTAATGAGTTAATTAAATAAATAAAAAAGTGAGTGCTGGTAGCTTTGAATTATAGCTACTCAAGAGGCTGAGGGTCTGATCAGCCAGCTCTAGTAGACAAATCTGAGAGACTCTTGTCTCCAATTACCTAGGAACAAGCCAGAAGTGGAGGTGTAGCTACTAGCAGTGAGCAAAAAAATCTGAGCAAGTGTGCTAAGCTCTGTGTTTCTCTATAATCAGAAACACATAACAGCAACAACAAGATAAAGTCTAGGCACACTACCCATGCCTATAATCCCAGGTGCTCGGAAGTCAGAAGGGGAAGGTCAAGTGGATCATGATTCAAGCTAGGAGGGAAAGTTCAGGGTAACTTTACTTCAACAAATAAACCAGGTGTAGGAGGCTGAGTCTGAGGATGGTGGGTTGAAGCCAGCCCAGGCAAGAAAGTTGGTGAGACTCCAATTAACCACCAGAAAAACAGACGTGAAGCTAGGACCAGTGACTCATGCCTATAATCCTAGCTACTCAGGAGGCTAAGATCTGAGGATCGTGGTTCAAAGTCAGCCAAGGCACTAAAAAGTCCATGAGACTCTTTTTTTTTTTATTTTTTTTTCCAGTCCTGGGCTTGAGCTCAGGGCCTGAGCACTGTCCTTGGACTTTCTCAAGGCTAGAGCTCTACCACTTGAGCCTCAGCACCACTTCCGGCTTTTTTCTATGTGTGTGGTACCGAGGAATCGAACCCGGGTCTTCATGCATGCTAGGCAAGCACTTTAACCACTAGGCCAAACTCCCGGCCCCCCATGAGACTCTTATAGCCAATTAATCACCAGAAAACCGGAAATGGTGCTGTGGCTCTAGGGATAGGTTGGTAACCTTGAGCTGAAGAACTCAGGGACAATGCCCAGGCCCCGAGTTCAAGTCCCACAAGCAACAAAGTAATAATAATAAAAATAAATAAATAAACAACAGCAAAAAAAACCAAAAACAAGTGGCACTGTGGCTTGAAGTGGTAAAGTGCTAGCCTTGAGTAAAAGCTCAAGCTCAGGGACAGCACACAGGCCCTGAGTTCAAGTCCCATAACTGACAACAAAAAAAAATCCTGAGTATATGGTTGAAAGGATCTAGTAGAATTCTCTTTTTTCCACTGCTCTCTATTCTGTCGAATAGTTCACAATAGCAAGAAAGCTGGCTTGTAATTTGAGTGCAGGAGAAACAATTGGCCCCCACCATGAAACACTGAGTCTAAAGTCTTAGACCGGGCTGGGAATTTGGCCGGATGGTAGAGTGCTTGCCTAGCACGCACAAAGCCCTGGGTTCAATTCCTCACTACCACATATTCAGAAAAAGCCAGAAGTGGTGTTGTGGCTCAAGTGGCAGAGAACCAGCCTTGAGCAAAAAGTGTACAAGGACAGTGCCCAGGCCCTGAGTTTGAGCCCCGGGACTGGCAAAAAATAATAATAATAATAATAAATAAAAATAAATGAAAAGGATTCCTTTATTTTTCAGATATTGTAATGATTGGACTATGGCATCATAGTTTTCTGAGGTCTTACTACTGAGGACCAGGGTAAGATGGCAGAGACAGTAATGGAAAGACTGGAGAAACCAGGAAGTACAAACTGTCATTCAATAAGTCCTTTCTTCCCTTGTCCTACAGAGATGACGATTCAGAAGCCAGGTAGAGTTCCAATCTAGTAATTCTAGCTACTCAGGAGGATGAGATTTGAGCATCAAAATTCAAAGCCAGCATGTTCAGGAAAGTCCGCGATACTGTTATCTCCAATTAACTAGCAAAAACCTGGAAATAGTGCTGTGGTTTAAAGTGGTAGAGCACTAGCCTTGAGCAGAAAAAGCTCAGGGACAGTGCCTAGGAACTGATTTTAAGTTCCCAGAATTGGAACAAAAAGAAGAGAGAGAGAGAGAGAGAGAGAGAGAGAGAGAGAGAGAGAGAGAGAGAGAGAGAGAGAGAGAGAGAGATAAAAAGTCAGAATTCGAATTCTTGTTTTTTTTTTGATACTGGAGCTTGAACTGAGGGCCTTGAGCTTTTATTAGGCTGAAGACTGGTACTCTACCACTTGAACCACATATCTATTTCCGGCTTTTGGTTGTTCACTGGAGAGGGGAATCTGAAGGATTTTTCTGCCCAGATTTGCTTTGACATGTGATCCTCAATCTCAGCTTTCTTTTTTTTTTTTTTTTTTTTTTTTTTTGCCAGTCCTGGGCTTGAGCTCAGGGCCTGAGCACTGTCCTTGGACTTTCTCAAGGCTAGAGCTCTACCACTTGAGCCTCAGCACCACTTCCGACTTTTTTCTATGTATGTGGTACCGAGGAATCGAACCCGGGTCTTCATGCATGCTAGGCAAGCACTTTAACCACTAGGCCAAACTCCCGGCCCTCAATCTCAGCTTTCTAAGCAGCTAGGATTATAGGTGTGAGTTACCTTCATCTTTCTAAATACTAGGTCTTACAACCTCTGTAATGTGGGGTTCCCATCTGCCTCAGCCTCAGCCTCAGTTGTCAGGTCTGGATAACTTGAATGGTCTCTTAAATCACTACCCTCAATTCTCTCATTCTAATCTTTTTCCTTTTTCAGTCCTGGGGCTTGAACTCAGGGCCTGAGCACTGACCCTGAGTTTCTTTTGCTCAAGGTTAGTTCTCTACCACTTGAGCCACAGTGCCATTTCTGGCTTTTTTTTTTGGTGTATGTAAGGAATTGAACTCATTGCATGCTAGGCAAGCACTCTACCACTAAGCCACATTCCCAGCCCTCCACTCTAATCTAACCCTCCATAAGGACACTTTTTCCCCCCCTAAGATGTTACTCAATGGTTAGTTATCTATTTTTCCAGACCTGGGCTTGAACTCAGGGCCTGGGCAATGTACCTGAGCTTCTTTTGCTGAAGGCTATAGGGTTTTACCATTGGAGCTACAGCACCACATCTAGCCTTTTTTGTTTATGTGGTACTAAGGAATTGAATCCAGGGCTTCATACACACTAGGCACTCTACCAGTAAGCCACATTCCCAGCCAGTCACTCAATTCTTTTTTTTGGTGGGGGGAGGGGGGAGTATTGCTCTTGAACTCTGGGCCTGGGCACTGTCCCTGAGCTCTTCAGCTCTAGGCTACCGTCCTTGAGCCACAGCCCCACATCCCCTTTTCTAGTGGTTAAATGAAAATAAGACTATTGGCTCAGTAGTGCCCAGGCTGGCTTTGAACCTTGATCCTCAGATCTCAGCCTCCTGAGTAGCTAGGATTACAGGTGTAAGCCACCAAATTTGGCTCAATTCTTCTTTTTTCTTTCTTTCTTTTTTTTTTTTTTGGTAGGTGACGAGGCTTGAATTCTGGGCCTGGGCTCTTCAGCTCAAGGCTACCAATCTACTCCTGGGCCTGGGCATTGTCCCTGAGCTCTTTTTGCTCAAGGCTAGCACTCTACCACTTTGAGCCACGGCCTCACTTGTGCTGGGGCTAGCTTTGAACCTTGATCCTTAGATCTCAGCCTCCTGAGTAGGTAGGATTTGTTGTTTATTCTTATTTATTGTCCATTTTAGGGCTTAAATCCAGGGCCTGGGCTCTGTCTCTGAGCTCTTTTTGCTCAAGGCTAGCACTCTACCACTTTGAGGCATGGCCTCACTTCCAATTTTTTCTGGGTGGTTAATTAGAGATGAGTCCCACAGACTTTCCTGAGGTCTAGGCTGGCTTTCAATCCCTATCCTCAGATCTCAGCCTTGTGAATTTTCTGCCCAAGCCAGTCTGGGCAGAAAAGTTCATGAAACTCATCTCTAATTAACTATCAAAAAAGCCAAGCCTGGAGCCAGTAGCTCATGCCTGTAATCCTAGCTACTCCGGAGGCTGAGATCTGAGGATCATGGTTCAAAGCCAGCCCAGGCACTAAAGTCCATGAGACTCTTGTCTCCAATTAACTCATCTCAAAAATTGGAAGTAGAAGTGTAGCTCCAAGTGATAAAACACTAGCCTTGAGCCAAAAAGTCAGGGACAGTATATGGGCCTTGTGTTCAAGTCCCAGGACTGGCACAAAACAAAACAAAATACAAAAGAAGGGCTAGAGTTATGGCTCCAGTGGTGGAGAACTTACCTAGCATGCTTAAGGCCCTGGGTTCAACCTTGGGTAATTCTTCCTGACTCCACCTCCACTCGCTAAAATAAATAAGAAATAGAATCTGGTGTTCTACCAAGAGAATCAAAGTGACCATTTAGGACCAGAAAACTCATTTAGGAAAATAGGTCAGTCCTTCAGAGTGAGAAAATAAATAAACCAAAGGCAAAAGCTGGGCACCAATGACTCAGGCTATAATCCCAGCTACTCAGGAGGCTGAGAACTGAGGACTGCAATTCGAAGTCAACCCAGACAGAAAAGTCTGTAAGACTCTCTCATTTATTTGTCTTTTTATGCCAGTCCTGGGTCTTGAACTCAGGGCCTGGGCAATGTCCCTGAGAGTCTTTTGCTCAAGTCCAGCACTCACCACTTGAGCCACAGCACCACCTTCAAATGTTTCTGTTATGTGAAACCCAGGACTTTATGCATGCTAGGCAAGCCAAGCACTCTACATTAAGCTACCTTTTCAGCCCTCAGTAAGACTCTTATCTCCAATTAATCATCACAAAGCTGGAAGCAGAGCTGTAACTAAAGTGATAGACCACTAGCCTTGAGCTCAAAACCTCAGAGATAGTGCCCTGGCCCCTCCCCCAACACAAAGTGGTATCAATTTATCAACTGTAATGAAAAGGAATATGATGTGTATTGCAGAGGAAGAATCTACTTGAAGCTCCCAGGATGAGGAGGAAAGGAAGGAAACTGTCAAAGATGAGTCTGGGCTTCAAGACTCTGACTAGAAGGTCATCACTGTCATTCTTTCACTTGATCATTTGGCAAGTGTATACTGAGCACATACAATGAGCACCAAGACGAAATTCCTGTAATTCAAAACTCACATCTATGACTGAAATATATTGTACATGTGTGGCAATGTTATAATGAAAGCTGGGCACTGGAGGCTCATGCCTATAATCCTAGCTATTCAGGGGGCTGAGATCTGAAGATCGTGGTTCAAAGCCAGCATGGGTACTAAAGTCCATGAGACTCTTCTATCCAATTAACTACCAGAAAAGCAGAAGTGGAGATGTGGCTCAAAGTGGTAGAGCACTAGCCTTGAGCTGAAGAGCTCAGGGACAGTGTCAAAGCCTTGAGTTCAAGCCCTACAAAAGCCAAAAAGAAAAGGAAGGAAGGAAGGAGAAACCTCACCTTCTATTACTTTTTTTTTTTTTTGCCAGTCCTGGGCTTGAGCTCAGGGCCTGAGCACTGTCCTTGGACTTTCTCAAGGCTAGCACTCTACCACTTGAGCCTCAGCACCATTTCCAGCTTTTGTCTATGTATGTGGTACCAAGGAATCGAACCCGGGTCTTCGTGCATGCTAGGCAAGCACTTTAACCACTAGGCCAAACTCCCGGCCCTCACCTTCTATTACTAAGGGGCTTAAAACCTCTCACAGTGGGCACTGGTGGCTCACACCTGAAATTCTAGCTACTCAGGAGACTAAGACTTGGAGGATTATGATTTGAAGCCAGTCGGGGCAGAAAACCCTGGGAGACTGTTTCCAGGCTAAGAGACTGGAAGCATGGCTTACTCAATGGTATAGCACTAGCCCCTAAGTGACATAGCTGAGTGAGACCAAAACTCCAATACATGAACACACACAGAGAAGAAGGAGCAGGAAGAGGAGAAGGCAGAGGAGGAGAAGGAGGAGGAGGAGGAGGAGGAGGAGGAGAAGGAGGAGGAGGAGGAGGAGGAGGAGGAGAAGGAGAAAGAGAAGGGAAAGAAATAAGATAAAAACTAAACTGGCTGAGCGAGGTGGCTCATGCCTATAATCCTAGTTACTCAGGAGGTTGAGATCTGAGGATCATGGTTCAAAGCCATGGTGGGCACAAAAGAACCTGAGACTCTTTTTTTTTTGCCAGTTCTGGCCTTGAGCTCAGGGCCTGAGCACTGTCCTTGGACTTTCTCAAGGCTAGAGCTCTACCACTTGAGCCTCAGCACCATTTCCGGCTTTTTTCTATGTATGTGGTACTGAGGAATCGAACCCGGGTCTTCATGCATGCTAGTGAAGCACTACCACTAGGCCAAACTCCCAGCCCAGGACCTGAGACTCTTATCTCCAATTGATCACTAGAAAACAGAAAATGGGGCTTGGCTCAGGGACAGTGCCCAGGCCTAGGGGTAGGGTGGTAGCCTTGAGTTGAAGAGTTCAGGGACAGCACCCAGGCCAAGTTCAAGTTCAAGTCCCATGACCCACAAAAAGCCGGGCGTGGTGGCTCATGCCTGTAATCCTACCTACTCAGGAGGCTGAGATCTGAAGATCAAGGTTTAAAACTAGCCCCAGCACAAAAGGACCTGAGACTCTTATCTCCAATAAACCTCTAGAAACTGGGAAGTGGCACTTGGCTCAAGGGTAGGGCAGTAGCCTTGAGCTGAAGAGCCAAGGGACAATGCCCAGGCCCAGGGTTAGGGCAGGAGCCTTGAGCTGAAGAGCTCAGGGACAATGCCCAGATGAGTTCAAGCCCCATGACCCACTAAAAAAAAACAACAACAAAAAAACCCCCAAAAAAACCTAAACTACCAATCATTGGGTTATATAACTGTAGTTTCAGAATACATACTTTTAATCCCAGCATTGGGGAAGCTGAGGTAGGAGCATCAAAATTCAAGTTCCAGGCCAGCCTGAGCCACACAGAAGGAAACTCTAACTAACATCCTCCCACCTCCATCAAAAAATAAACAAACAAAACCCTCCCGGTAAGAGATAAATGCACATTTGAACATTTCTAGTCAGGTAAAATGTGGTTATTAGTGGAAAGTGGAAGAACCTCTGAAGAAATGGGAAACAAAGACCAATTGCAAAATAATACGTGTCCAACAAGCAGAGGTATTTTGCATTTTCCACATCATTTAAGTGTGAGACATTGATAAAGATCTACCTCCTTACAGTCTGGTGGTTGGGTTTGAAAAGGGTTGCCAAATTTCAGCATTAAAAATACAGCAGATGCACAGTCTGCTAAGGGAGAGGAGGGGCCAAGTTGGGCATCAGAGGAAAGTGGAATTTAGATGTTGATAGATGTTGCTGCTGGAATCCAACAAGGAAGGCCAGACACCGACTTCACAGAACCACAGAGCGGGAGGCAATATTTCATACATATGCCCACTTGCTGACTTGTTGTAGTTCCCTCAAGAAGAGTGAAGGTGGGAGGAGAAGAGGTGATGAAATACGACCCACTCCTGACAGAGAGGCCTCCTCTGAAGCGGGGGCATCTCTTTATGGAGCTGCAGGCCTCCCCCGGGCTGGGAGGTGGTGCATTTGTATGGACTCCATCCTTCGGTCGGGGAACCGCACTAAAGAGCGGACATACAGACACTACTGGATCCTAAAAGTCTGGTCACCGTTCGGGAATGATGGTGGTAGGGCGACGAGTGCGGCCAAACCAATGAGTCCCCAATGGCTCGGTGTGCCTATCGCGGGGAAACCATCTCCAGTTCTTTCTTGTGTCAGGGACTCCCTTACACAAAAGGCTCAGCGCGAAGCTGGGCTGCAGAGGGAACTCCGGCGGGACCCCAGGGGACCCCAGGGGACCCCGGCGGGGACCTGGAACCACAAGAGGCCACACCAGTTTTCAACCAGTCACGCCCTCTTCAAAGATGGCCCCCCTCGCCTCGCTCCACACGGACGCTTCCAATCGCTCCTTCCGCTGATCTGATCCGGTACGGCTTTCAAAACCAGACAGAAAAACGTCTGATCACAGCCTTTTACCCTTTAAACGTACCGGAGCCATCCCACCCCGCCCAGCACCCCGACCTCGGGGAAAACGGTCTCCTCCGTCAGGCTCGTGTTCCGGGAGGCGTGGCTGCCAGGAGTAAAGATGGCGGGCGGCGGCATAGATTTAATAGGAAGTGAAGCTGTGGCGGGGAGGCGTTGCCCGGCAGGTCTTCGCGAGGCATTCTGGGAGTCCGTTCCGCCTGCCCTCTTTAGACATGGCGCTGGCCAGCGTGTTGGAGAGGCCGCTGCCGGTGAACCGGCAAGGGTTTTTTGGACTCGGAGGTCGTGCGGATCTGGTGGACTTGGGTCCGGGGTGTGCCGGCGATGGGCTGAGCCTGGCTGCCCCTGGCTGGGGGGTCCCGGAGGAGCCGCGAATCGAAATGCTTCATGGAACCACCACGCTAGCCTTCAAGGTGCGGATCGCCTCGTCCCCAACCCCCTCCCCCCGACCGAGCCGCAAGCGCCCGGCCCGGCTCGGCCTCCCCGGCGGCAGGGCGCGCGCCCTGGCCGCGCCCCCCCCCGAGCGCAGGCGGCGAGGCCCGCTCCTCTGGCCCCGGCCCCCCGGCTTCGCTGACTCACTGGCCCGCGCGGCCTTCGCTCCGACCCGGGAAGGTGGGGGTGGGCTGCGCTGCCGAGTCTCGGGCTAGAGCCAGAAGCTGGGTCAAGTCCGAGGACCGTGGTAGTAAGAGCTAGACAGTGGGATTCCCGGGCCCAACTCTAGGCAAACTAGCAGCGAAGTCGGGCGCCGGGGTGGAGTCCTCTCACCGTAACTACTCTGGAAGCCGAGATCCGAGAATCAGGATTTGAAGCCAGCCCAAGCAGAAGAGAATGTGAGACGCTTACCTTCAACTAACCACTAGAAAACCGGGTTAGTGGTGCTGTGGCTAAAGTGCTAGAGTGCTAGCCTTGAGCTGAAGAACTCAGGGACAGTGCCCAGACCCAGAGTTCAAGCTCCATGACCGACAACAAAAGCAAAAAAGAATGAGCAGTGAAAGATTTGCGGGGTTTGCATTACCGCAAAAGAAACATCATGGGGGGACCAGGAGTTTGGCCTAGTGGTAGAGTGCTTGCTTAGCATGCATGAAGACCCGGGTTCGATTCCTCGGTACCACATACATAGAAAAAAGCTGGAAGTGGTGCTGAGGCTCAAGTGGTAGAGCTCTAGCCTTGAGAAAATCCAAGGACAGTGCTCAGGCCCTGAGCTCAAGCCCAGGACTGGCAAAATAATAATAATAATAATAATAAATAAAAATAAAAAAGAAGAAGAAAGACAAAAGAAACATCACGGGAGCTGGGCACTAGTGGCTTACATCTGTAGTCCTAGCTACCTAGGATTGAGATCTGAAGGCAAGGTTCAAAGCCAGCCCAGGCAGAAAAGCCCATGAGACACTTATCTCCAAAAGTGGATGTGGCTCAAGTGGTAGAGCACCTGTCATGAGTGAAAAAGCATCTAGGCCCCAAGTTCAAGACCCAGTATTGCCACCAGAAAAAAAAAAAGGGAAAAAAGCAGTTGGCCACTGTTGATTCACACGTGTAATCCTAGCAAATCAAGAGGATGAGATCATCAGTTTGAGGCCAACCCAGGCAGAAAAGTTCCATGAGATTCTTACCTCCAATGGCCTGAAGTAGAACTATAAATCAAGTGGTGGAGCTATCCTTGAGCAAAAAAGCTCACGGACAGAGCCCAGCTCTATAATGGCACTAAAAAGAGAGATACAGATATATTGGGAATGTTGTTGTGGTCTAATGGGCCTGTTTTGTGTTTTTCTCTCATCTTGGCAGTTTCTCCATGGAGTCATCGTTGCAGCTGACTCCCGGGCCACAGCTGGAGCCTATATTGCTTCCCAGACAGTGAAGAAAGTGATAGAGATCAACCCCTACCTTCTGGGCACCATGGCTGGAGGTGCAGCAGATTGCAGCTTCTGGGAGCGGCTGTTGGCTCGGCAGTGTCGAATCTATGAGCTTCGGAATAAGGAACGTATCTCCGTAGCAGCGGCATCCAAGCTTCTTGCCAACATGGTTTACCAGTACAAAGGCATGGGGCTGTCCATGGGAACCATGATCTGTGGCTGGGACAAGAGAGGCCCGGGTGAGTTGTCCCAAGTCTGTCACCTGGAAGGATAGGACAAAGTAAAAGGGCTTTGACTTAATGTGCTTTTAGCCTGTCCTTCTTGTCCAAGGAAGGCATTGATTGCAGGGTGAGAAAGGACATTGAGTTAGACCTGCTGTGTTTTTTTATTGGTTTAGTCAGCCGGCCAGGTTACTTACTTTCTCAACCTGTTTCTTCATCTGTTACATTGAGTGGTGAGCTATAATGTTGCTTGAGTATGATTATATATATGTAAGCCAAGTACTAGTGGCTCACACCTATGATCCTGGCTATTCTGAAGGCTAAGACCTGGAGGATTGAGTTTTGACACTATTCAAGGTTCAGTATACTCCATGTCCAAAATGTCCAGCAAAAAGTAGAGTTGGGGGGCCAGGAGTTTGGCTTAGTAGTAGAGTGCTTGCCTAGCATGCACGAAGACCCAGGTTCGATTCCTCGGTACCCCACATACATAGCAAAAAGCTGGAAGTGGTGCTGAGGCTCAAGTGGTAGAGTGCTGGCCGTCCAGGGACAGTGCTCAAGCCCTGAGCCCAAGCCCAGGACTGGCAAAAAAAAAAAAAAAGTAGGGTTGGAAGCCAGTGGCTCCCTTTGTAGAGCAGGGAAGGTGGCTTAGTGGTAGAATGCTTGCCTAGCATGCCTGGGTTTGATTCTTCAGTACCACATGAACAAAAAAAGCCAGAAGTTCGGGGCTGGGAGTTTGGCTTAGTGGTAGAGTGCTTCCCTAGCATGCACGAAGACCCTGGTTGGATTCCTCTGTACCACATACATAGAAAAAAGCCAAAAGTGGTGCTGAGGCTCAAGTGGTAGAGTGCTAGCCTTGAGAAAGTCCAAGGACAGTGCTCAGGCCCTGAGCTCAAGCCCAGGACTGGCAAAAAAAAAAAAAGCCAGAAGTTACACTGTGGCTCAAGTGGTAGAGTGCTAGCCTTGAGTAAGAGAAACTCAGGGACAGTGCCTAGGCCCTGAGTTTAAACCCAGGACTGGCATGCATAAATGAATTAAATAAAATCCCTCTCTGAAAACCACTTAAAGATAATATAAATAATAAAATCCCCAAATAAAAAGGAATAACCAAATGTAAAGCAACTAATATGAAACATTGTACATATTTTTCTACTCCATAAAATGAGAAGACCTAGAAATTATATTTGAGAATTAAATTGGCTAAGAGAAAAACTCAAGGAGATGCTGATAGAAAAGTCATGTTGGGGCCAGGAGTTTGGCCTAGCTTAGCATGCATGAACACCTAGGTTCAATTCCTCAGTACCACATATACAGAAAAAAAGGCTGGAAATGGTGCTGTGGCTCAAGTGGTACGGCTCTAACCTTGAGAAAGCCCAAGGGCAGTGCTGAGGCCCTGAGTTCAAGGCCCAGGACTAGCCAAAAAAAAAAAGAAGAAGAAGAAAGTCGTTTGAGGGCTGGGAATTCAGCTTAGTGGTAGAGTATTTGCCAGCATGCCTGAAGCTGTGGTAGTGGTGCTGTGGCTCAAGTGGTAGAGCTAAAGTCTTGAGAAAGCCCAAGGACTGGCCAAAAAAAGGAAAAAAAAAAAAGAATATATTGTGTTTATCCCTGGATATTCAAACCATTGTTACTTTAGCATATAGTATTAGCTTTATTTCAGTTGTTCGATGGTCACATACTGGACAGTGCAGGTCTTTACTACATTACTAAGAACGTTAGGTTTTGTTCTGCTCTATGATATCTATCGTCTCCAGCTAACCTGAACTTGGAGAAGTAGGATTATATCTTGTTTTCTCCCTTAGTGCCTAGAATATTTTTTTAAATTTTATTGTTGGGGTGATGTATGGAAGGGTTACAGATACATTCATCAGGTAGTGGGTACATTTACTTCTTGAGCATTGTTACCACTTCCCATGTTTTTCTCCCACAGTGCCTAAAATCTTATGCTTGAAACTTATGTCTTTTGCTTTTGGTGGGCTAAGAACACAGGCAGGGTAATTATTAGAATGTGAGGGGAGACAGGTGGCATGTTGTAGCCTCTTTGTTGTTGTTAGCTTAAACTTAGGGCCTGGGCACTGTCCCTGTGCTTTTGTGTTCAAGGCTCTACCACTTTGAGGCACAGCCCCACCTCTGGTTTTCTGGTGGTTAATTGGAGATAAGAGTTTCATGAGGGACCGGGAGTTTGGCCTAGTGGTTAAAGTGCTTGCCTAGCATGCATGAAGACCCGGGTTCGATTCCTCGGTACCACATACATAGAAAAAAGCTGGAAGTGGTGCTGAGGCTCAAGTGGTAGAGCTCTAGCCTTGAGAAAGTCCAAGGACAGTGCTCAGGCCCTAAGCTCAAGCCCAGGACTGGCAAAAAAAAAAAAAAGTTTCATGAATTTTCCTGCCTGGAATGGCCTCAAACTGCAGTTTCCTCTTGAGTAGCTAGGATTACAGGTGTGAGTCAGTAGCTCCTGATTCTAATAATTTTTTAGAAGTCAAGCTTTTTGAGTGTTTATTGATTTCTTCTGGATTTCAAAAGGGATAGAAAATTTCCCTAAAAGATTCGTAGTGTCAAATACATGGTGATTTTTTTTTTTCTCCTGCTTTTCAGGCCTCTACTATGTGGACAGTGAAGGGAACAGGATCTCTGGATCCACCTTTTCTGTAGGTTCTGGCTCTGTGTATGCCTACGGGGTCATGGATCGAGGCTACTCCTATGATTTGGAAGTGGCAGCGGCCTATGATCTGGCCCGCCGAGCCATCTACCAAGCCACCTACAGAGACGCCTACTCCGGAGGCTCAGTCAACCTCTACCACGTGCGTGAAGATGGCTGGATCCGAGTCTCCAGTGACAATGTAGCCGATTTACATGAAAAGTATAGTCAATCTAGCCCCTGAATGATGGATTTCTTGGGGTGACTGTAATTAGTAATATTTCAACACCCCTAGAATGGAGGAGTCCACAGTTGTATCTGTACCTTTTTATAAAGCCCCTGAAACATTGAGCGCTGTGTGTCACCCATTACAGTTGAGCTGCTACAGAAGCTGCTGTTTGTTTACTTTCTTGGATGTTACCATTACAGCACTCAGTACTCGACCTCAGCCTGTCTTGTCTTTTGTCCAGACTGTCCCTCCTCTAAGCACTTTGCAGTCAAATAAGCCAGGACAGTGGGAGGGAAGGGACTGTAATTATAGGAAACGGTAGTGGGAAGACATTGTCTAGTGAATACATTAATGTCCCCACTCATGAAGCTAATAACAAAGGAGAAGGAGAGAGAGGCAGGGAAGAGGGAGAGACTTCCCAATTCGGTTTGCAAAAAGATGAAAAGTTGATGAGGTGGAAAGATGCACAAGGCTGTACCAGAAAGGCTGCAGGGGAAAAGCTCTTGGCCTGCTGTGGGGGAGGGGAAGCTGACAATATTTTCAGCAGGAGGGGAGGGGAGCAGGAATTTTGTGGGGTTTTTTGAGATGAGGTCCTCTATAGATAGAGTGTTAAGCCCGATGGGAAGGAAAGGCATTAGACCTCAAGAAAGAACAGAAAAGTAAAATGTGAAAGCCTGGTGACCACATTGGAGATTCTTTTCCTTTTGGTCTTCTAGCATGGCAAAAGGAGATGTGGTCTTGTAGCCTGGGCAAGAAGCAGCCCTGAATTTTAGCACTGGAGTATGGTGGGAAGAGGCTCTACTAAGCATTGAGGGATGGCCCATTTGTCACTCCCAGAACTTGGCAGGGCTCCCAAGCTGTCGTGGTGGCAGGTGGCAGACTCTTCTGTTAGAAGACAGGATACAGGGTGCTGGCAAGAGAAATCTGAAAATGGGGGAGAACCTAAGACCACTTTGTATGTAGTTGACCAGAGGGAAGAGAGTGGTGGTTGAGAGGACAACCCAGTGTCATTTTTTTCAGACAGGTTAGGAGGAGTCATTCACACAACTAGATAGAGGAAGGCTTCATCTCACCTAAGCTGCAGCCTGCTGGCTTCCTTGTTCTTCAGCTGATGCAGTTTTTGTATTGATTGATGAGGGCTGTCTACCAGGAACTGATCGAGGCTTGTTAATTACGTTTGTCAAATGCAGGGAAATTGGGAATTAGTGAGATTGGAGAACGGAGTTTGGAAAACAAATGACTTGTGCCTTAGGAGATTCATTTTGCTGACAAGTATCTCAGGAGCCCCAGGAGTCCACTAGCATGTACCCAAGTACAGTGAAAACAGGCAGGAGCCATGCCTCAGCTTCCTCCTGTATGGATCATCCACATATGGTTATACATATGTGATGCTTGAGACGTTACAGCATCTTCTCACAGGATAGGACATGGTATATGTATCTTTAAAAATCAGGCCTTGTAGCCAGGTGCAGTGGCTCATGCCTGTAATCCTAGCTACTCAGGAGGCTGAGTTCTTAGGATCACGGTTCAAAGCCCCAGGTACTAAAGTCCATGAGATTCATCTCCAGTTAACCACCAAAAAACAAGAAGTGACACTGTCTTACGCTGTTGGGCTGTATCCTTGAGTTGAATTGCTCAGGGACAATGCCCAGGCCCAGAGTGCAAGTCCCATGACCAACCAAAAAAAAAAAGAAAGAAATTAGGCCTTGTATTTTCTTTGAAATAGTCGTGCTGTCACCCAGGCTAAGATGTGCAGAGGGGCTGCTGTTTCATAAATCAGTAATGAGTTTTTTGTTGTTGTTTTTTTGTTTTTTTTTACAGTATCTGCTCTCCTTTACATTCTCCTTCCCATCCCTCAGCTTTTGTTGTTATTGGTTATGGAGCTTGAACAGGGCCATGACACTGTCACTAAGCTCTTTTTGCTCAAGGCTAGTGCTCTACCACTTTGAGCCACAGAGCCACTTTTAATTTTTTGGTGGTTAATTGGAGATGAGTTTCAAGAACTTTCCTGCCTGGACTGGCTTCAAATCCCAGTCCTCAGATCTCAGCCTTCCGAGTAACTAGGATTACAGGCATGAGCCACTGGTACCTGGCTTGTGTAAACACTTTTTTTTCTCCCAGTCCTGGGGCTGAAACTCAGGGCCTGGGCTCTGTCCCTCAGCTTCTTTTGTTCAAGGCTAGCACTCTACCACTTCTAGCTTTTTCTGTGTGCGTGGTACTGAGGAATCGAACCCAGGGCTTCAAGCATGCTAGGCAAGCACTCGTATCGGTAAGCAACATTCTGAGGAGTGCCCCCTCCCCCTTTTAAAATGAAATTGCAACACCTGCAAGAAATCAAACCAGGCTGGAGAAGAGTTTAGGGGTCAGAGAATCAGCCATTGAGCTTCCTGCTTCAACCACTCTCCTCAACACTTTTGGTTCTCCCTTCCCCCTTCGAATACACACATACTCTTTGGCTCTTCTTGGAACCTCAACAATGTTTGGAAACCATTGTCCTGGAAAATAACCTAGAGGATGAGTCGAAGGTTGAAATTCCCTTACATGATGCTAGCAAGCAGATTCTCTATAATCTCTCCCTAAATAGAAAATTGGGTCTGGAAAAGAAATGAGCTTCAAACAACATGTCAACTTCCCCTGATCCTGTCTTAGTTCCTTGCTTTGGACAGTAGTGTATTTAATGTAAACACTGGACCTCCAGTCAATTCAGGAAGAAGCATAACCTACCATCTTAAGTTCTCTGTCCTCCTGGGTTGAGATCCAAGACTCTAAAGAAAGAGATTGTTTCTTGGTAGGTATTCTGGAAAGAAAAAACAGAGATGAGCCTCACACCTGTAATCTTAGCTACTCAGAGGTCTGAGGATCATCGTTCGAAGCCAGCCCAGGCAGAAAAGTCCCCGGGAGACTCCTCTCTTCAATAAACTACTCAAGAAAAGCTGGAAATGGTGCTGTGGCTCAAGTGGTAGAGCACCAGCCTTAAACACAAAGATTCTCTGGGACCGCACCCAGGCCCTGAGTTCAAGTCCCAGGACCAACAAAAAACAGCTACGGAGAAACTGCTAGTGGTATCCTCCCTGTGCATTTGATTTCTTGCTGCTGGGTACTGCTAGGGAGTTGTGCAGCGGTGTCATCCGTCTGTGCTTGTGTGGGGATGGATAATGGATGCTGCTTGCGATGGGAAGATGCTGTAGAGTGGAGAGGACCAGTTCAGGGATTCCCTTCAGATTCATTTCCCAGTGCAGTTGTCTTGACAAAGGATGATGGAAAAGAAATTGCCTTAAACAGCTCAAAGATTCATTTCTCTCAGCAATTCCCAAGTGTCCAAGGGACAGACTCTTTAAGTGATATCTGACCATTTCTCTTCCCTCCATAGATAGCTAAATGGCACTAAAATATGGCTCATGGTAGATAAGAGGACTAATCAGGTTAAAAAACAGTGAGTACTCATAGAGGCCGGGAGCACTCTCTTGCTAGCAGGGAGCTCTGTGGGGAGGGAGGCAGAGAGATGTGCCTTACAGTGCCCCTACACTAGGCAATAGCAGGCTTGAGGAGCCACCAAGCACTGCAGGGTGAGCAGAGTCAAGAGGTAGGCATTGGGGAGGAGGAAGGGTAGTTGAAGGAGATCAGAAGACAGAAGGATAATAGGTACTGAGCGTTCCCTCTTTAGGCAAAAACCACAAAGTCAGTGTCTCTTGCCATTCTCAGCTGGCAAATGAGAAAACTGTCAAAGCCATTTGGGGAGGAGAAGGTCACATCCTTTGAGGGGAAATAAAACATCTGATTTATTCTGGCCCATGGATTCTGTGTGGGAAGGACTTAAGGGATGGAATTTAAAAAATAAGGTAGGTGGAAGAAATGGAGGGATCTCTGAGAGGACCATTTTCTTGAGCTAGGAGCAAACGCGGATTTGGGGGCCCATGAAGAAAACATGGCTATTTTGGTGAGTAACTAGGTTTCGTTATTTTCTCTTATTTTGTTCACTTTCTTAAAAGAACCTCTCCTGCCTGGGTTACAACCAATTAGGTGCTTTGAAACTGATTGACACTAGTGATCTAACAACATAATTAAGTGCTTTATGATCTAAAGGACGCATCCCTTTCAGCCAATCAGCGCTGCCATTTCTGTTTATTTTTTACTTGTTTTTGTAAATTCTAGTGTCCTCAGGAAGCCAGAATCATATTGGGAATGCTTTAATTACAGCAGGCAAGCGCAAACACAGCCATTACAGCTGCCCTGATCAGTGGCTGCTGCCTCTCCTGACCCAGGCGGCCCCTCACCTCCCTTTCCTTGTCAGCCAACTAATAGTCTGCATCCCTCTGTACTCCCCAGGCCTGGCCTCAAAGCCAAGTGCTGGTTTCCAGAGGCTATGCCCCACTGACTCGTTTCAACATTCCTAAAATGTCCCCTTCATAGTTGTTAATGGGTCAGGCAGAAGAAATTCTACCCACGTCAGCTTCTTGGGTTTATTTAACTCCCTTTCCCAGAAGCATTTGCCTTTGAGTGAGATGCCAAGCCTAACTTGGTACTTAACCCTTTATGGTCCAGATTAAGCTGTCCCTAGATGTGACTTCTTACAAAGGGAATAAGACACCACAGGTGCACCTCTTCTGATGACTCTCTACTTAGCCCTTAGGCAATTTTCACATTCTCTCTAACCTCGTGTGTGTGTGCATGTGTGTGCACATGTGCCAGTAATGGGGCTTAAACTTGGCCTGTGCCTAGTCCCTTAGTTTTTTCACTCAATGCTGGCACTCTACTACTTAAGCCACAGCTCCACTTCTGGCTTTTTGCTGATTTATTGGAGAAGAGTCTCATAAGACTTTCCTGCCTGAGCTGGCTTTGAACCTTAATCCTCAGATCCCAGTCTCCTAAGTAGTAAAGTATGAGCCACCAGCACCTAGCCCTTCGTTTTCTCTCTTTAAAAAAATCCCTTTCATGGATTGGCAATGTAGTTCACTTAGAGAAAGAGTGCTTAGCATGTGCCAGGCCTGGGATCCAGAAAGAAAGAAGGAAGCTCAAGCTACTTTCCTCCACAGAAGTTAAATGAAAACCAACCAGTCAATAACCAAGTGCTGCTTATAGGCTTTACTGTAGCAAGCAAAGGTTATCACTAGCTGCAGGGTATCCAGGAAGCTGGTATTGCAGAGGAAAGCTCAGATGGAGTGGGAGAAAGGGAGCTAGAGAGAACCAGAGAAAAATGAGAGACAAGAGCAGAAAAGCAGCTCACCAACAGCAAGTCTGAGTTGGAGCAAAGTGCAGAGGGAGATGTAGACTGGGAGAGGAAGATGGATGGAGACATTGACAGGCAGAACTGGACTGGGTAGTCAAGGGACAGGGAGTGGGAAAGGAGACCAGGAAGGACAATGGTAGGAAGAGTGTGCAAAGACAGAAGGGAAGGAAGCGGCTCAAAGCTAATGCACAGTGAAACATGTTCCCCTGGAGACAGATAATTTCTCCAGCCATACATAATGAACACGTGCCTCCCTGTATGTTGGCCCCGTACTGTCACAGTCACTTACACTCGGCAAGGATCTCTCCAGTGTCTACATTACTTATGCAAGGTTGGAAAGAAAGTGGGAGCTGTTAGCCTTCTTCTCAACCTAGCCCACCCAAAGGCAGAAAAGTAGAAACTGCTCTCAGAGCAAGAGGGTAAATGGAATCATAGATCCAGTATCTTTGAATGGCTGCTTCTAGGGTCAACAACAGCCTTTTTTCTCTCCATGCCTCAGTGCCTGCTAATCACACACATACAACTCTTTTTTTTTTTTTTTTTTTGCCAATCGTGGGGCTTGAGCTCAGGGCCTGAGCACTGTCCTTGGACTTTTTGCTCAAGGCTAGAGCTCTATCACTTGAGCCCAGCACTACTTCCAGCTTTTTTCTATGTATGTGGTACTGAGGAATCGAACCAGGGTCTTCATGCATACTAGGCAAGCACTCTACCACTAGGCCAAACTCCCAGCCTCTTCCTCCTTTTTCTTGTTTGTTTGTTTTGTTGGTTGTGGGACTTGAACCCTGGGCCTGGGCATTCATTGTCCTTGAGCTCTTCAGCTCAAGGCTACCGCCCTACCCCTGGAGCCTCAGCCCCACTTCCAGTTTTCTGGTGGTTCATTGGAGATAAGAGCCTCATGGCTTTCGACCACCAGAAAACTGGAAGTGGAGATATGACTCAGAGTAGTAGAGTGCTAGCAAAAGAGCGCAGAGACAGTGCCCAGGCCCTGAGTTCAAGGCCCCCCAACCGACCAAAAAATAAAGTTTTTAGGTAGAACCTTTTTTTTTTTTTTGCCGGTTCTGGTGTTTGAACTCAGGGTCTGAGCATTGTCCTTAGGCTTTCTCATGGCCAGAGCTCCACCATTAGAGCTACAGCATCACTTCCTACTTTTTCTATGTATGTGGTACTGAGGAATCAAACCTGGGTTTTCGTGCATGCTAGGCAAGCACTTTTATCACTAGGCCAAATTCCCAGCCCTCATGTCATGTCTTCTTTCTCCATTAAACACTGTGTATTGTGTTTTACATTTAATACCCCTTAAAGGTGAGGGAAAAGGAGAGGCAAGATCCATGTCCTAGAAAGAACTTACTTGAAGGTGGGGCAGTGCATGTGGGCAGTGCATGTTACTTCTTTTGGGACTTGAATTCAGGGCCTTTTGCTCTTGCTTAGCTTTTTCATTCAAAGCTGGCATTCTACCCTTTGATCCATACCCCCACTTAAGGCTTTTTGCTGGTTGATTGGAGATAAGAGTCTCAGGTTTGTTTGCCCAGGGTAA
This sequence comes from Megascapheus bottae, assembly GCF_031878675.1. NCBI lineage: Eukaryota > Metazoa > Chordata > Mammalia > Rodentia > Geomyidae > Megascapheus > Megascapheus bottae. The sequence continues at coordinate 52,489,913 of NC_143522.1, read as the reverse complement.
CTTTGAAACAGTATTCTCAGACCTCAGTCTCTAGAGTAGTTTGCCCAGCATCTCTTTAGCATATCTGGATCCATTTTCAAAGGCCTAGCCTGCTCCTGGCCTCTGCCCCCTCCCATGTCTGGGTATCTGGATGGATTGCTCTTCCCAGACAGGTCTAACACCTGATGGTGAAAGAGGCTCATGTTCTCAAAAGGGAGACAAGCCATTTTTTTTCTTGATGTTTTGGTTTCTGTCAAAATCTAGAATTATCACCACTTGTTTTTCCTACTTATTTTTTTTTTTTACAAAGATTGCTTTAACAACTTAGGTGGTGTTTTTTGTTTTTACTTTGGAATTTTCTGAAGCTTTCCAGTGGAATCCTAAAATAAATCATAAAATCCCAGAGTCCATGAAATCATTTCCTTGTTCCTAACTAAAACTCTTTCTGTGTGATCCTTCCCTCTCCTGCCCAGCTGAGGGGACCTTACTAGAAGCTGAACTGAAGGAACTATTTCATCTTGGATTTACAACCTCTACATTTTATTAAGTGAAAATGATTTAAATTGGCTTAAAAATACACGTTATCGGGGCCGGGAGTTTGGCCTAGTGGTTAAAGTGTTTGCCTAGCATGCATGAAGACCCGGGTTCGATTCCTCGGTACCACATACATAGAAAAAAGCCAGAAGTGGTGCAGAGGCTCAAGTGGTAGAGCTCTAGCCTTGAGAAAGTCCAAGGACAGTGCTCAGGCCCTGAGCTCAAGCCCAGGACTGGCAAAAAAAAAAAAAAAAATACACGTTATCCATTTTTTTTTTGTTCCAGCTCCATAGTTGTTTTTGCTTTCTTCTTCTTTTGTTGTTGTTGGTTGTGGGGCTTAAACTCTGGGCCTGGGCACTGCCCCTGAGCATTTCAGCTCAAGGCAAATGCTCTACCACTTGAGCCAGAGAGCCACTTTTGGTTCTCTGGTAGTTAATTGGAGGTGAGAGTCTCATGGATTTTCATGCCTGGGTTGGATTTGAACCTCTAAGTACTAGGATTACAGGCATAAGCCACTGGCATCCAAGCCAGGTCCAGAGTTTTGAACTAAGAGCTGGAGGCTCAAGTTTACCTTATTTGCTTGCTTGCTTACTTGGCTGATGTTCTACAACTTGAGCCACACCTCCATCCCAGTTTTTTGCTAATTATATTGGAGATGGGGTCCTGTGGACTTTTCTGCTGAGGCTGGCTTTGAACTTCTGTCCTCTGATCACCAACTTCCTAAGTAGCTAGGTCTGAGCCACCAGTGTCCAGCATATTTTTAAAGATGAAATGTTGCAATATATCAAAAAAGTTGAAAGGAGAACTGGAGAGCCTGGAGTTTGGGCTAGTGGTGAGAGTGCTTGCCTAGCATGCAAGAAGACCCGGGTTCAATTCCTTGGTGCTACATATATGGAAAAAGGCTGGAAATGGTGCTGTGGCTCCAGTGGTAGAACTCTAGCCTTGAGAAAGCCCAAGGACAGTGCTCAGACCCTGAGTTCAAGGCCTAGGACTGGCAAATAAATAAATAAATAAATAAAAACAGAAGAAAGGAGGACTGGGAATGTGGCTCGGTGGTAGAGTGCTTGCCTAACACGCATGAGGCCCTGGCTTCAATTCCTTAGCACCATATAAATAGAAAAGGCCAGAAGTGGTGCTGTGGCTCAAGTTGTACAGTGCTAGCCTTGAACAAAAGAAGCTCAGGGACAGTGCCTATGCTCTGAATTCAAGCCCCAGAACTGGCAAAAAAAAAAAAAAAAAAAAAAAAAGTTGAAAGGACAGTACAAAAACCACTCTTACATTGATTTACTGTTACTATTTTTACCTCATTTGCTTTAGGTATGTGTATATTTATTAATGTTTATCTTACTAAATCATTAAAAAGCTATAGAAATCATGACACTTTACCCCTAAATAGGGGGAGTAAGATAGCCTCTCTCTTAGTCTCTCTCTCTCCTCTACCCCGCAAACGTGGATCCTGGGGCCTGAGCTCTTCAGCTCAAGGCTGCTGCCCTACCCCTTGAGCCTCAGTGCTGGTTTTCTGACGGTTAAATGGAGATGAGAGTGTCATGGACTTCTGTGCTCGGGCCAGCTTTGAACTGTGGTTCTCAGATCTCAGCCTCCACAGTAGCTAGTATTACAGGCATGAGCTACTAGCACTCAGCTAAGATATTCTCTTACCCCCCCCCCAAAAAAAATAATAATATAGCCCGTGCCAGTGGCTCAGGCCTGTAATCCTAGCTACTCAGGAGGCTGAGATCTGAGGATCAAGGTTCAAAGCCAGCCTGGGCACAAAAGGACCTGGGACTCTTATTTCCAATTAACCTCTAGAAAATGAGAAGTGGGGCTTGACTCAAGGCTAGGGCAGTAGCCTGGAGCTGAAGAGCTCAGGGACAGTGCCCAGGCCCAGGGATAGGGTGGTAGCCTTGAGCTGAAGAGCTCAAGGACAGCACCTAGGCTGAATTCAAGCCCATGTCCCACACAAAAAAAAAAGCTCAGGGACAATGCTCAGGCCCAGAGTTCAAGCTCATGACCAACAAAACAAAACTAAATACTATAATATCATCAGGCACTATTGGTTTACAACAAAAATCCTAGCTACTCAGGAAGCCAAGATCTGGGGATGGTGTGGTTTGAAGCCAGCCTAAGCAGAAAAGTTCATGAGACATATCTCTCCAATTAACTACTGAAAAGCCAGAAGTGGAGATGCAGCTCAGTGGTAGAACACAAACCTTTAGACATCCGGGAGACAGGCACCAGTGGCTCATGTCTATAATCCTAACTACTCAGGAGGCTGAGAGCTGAGGGTTGCAGTTTAAAGCCAGCTCAGGCAGGAGTTCATGAGATTCTTATCTCCAATCAATCACAGGAAAACAAAACAAAACAGAAATTGATCTGTGGCTCAAGCAGTAGTGTGCTAGCCTTGAATACAAAAAAGGGACAGAGCCCAGGCCCACAATTCAAGCCCCAAGACTGGCAAAAAATAAAATAAATACCCCCCCAACATAATATCATTATCATATCAAGAAATTTAATGCTGATATTATCTACTATCTAATTCATATTCAAATTCCTCATTATCCCAATAATATCTATCATAAATTTTTTTAATTTTTATTTTTTATTGTTACTATAAAGGTAATATACAAAGAAGGTACAATTACTTAAGTCAGGTAAAGACTACGTTTTAGGGGGCCGGGAGTTTGGCCTAGTGGTAGAGTGCTTGCCTAGCATGCATGAAGACCAGGCTCGAGTCCTCAGTACCACATACACAGAAAAAAGCTGGAAGTGGTGCTGCGGCTCAAATGGTAGAGCTCTAGCTTTGAGAAAGCCCAAGGACAGTGGCTCAAGGCCCAGGACTGGCAAAAAAAAAAAAAAAGCAACAACAACAACAACCAAAAACCTCAAGTGGAAGAGTGCTAGCCTTGAGCACAAAAGCTCAGAAACAGCACTCAAGCTCTATGCTTAGTCCCCAGGACTAAGAGGAAAAAAATAAAGGAAAGGAGAATATATAGTAACCTTTTCTTACATTTCATTAGGCACAAAAAGTCAGATTTTCCCATTATTGATCATGCTTAATATATTCATTTGTCTGCTAGACATCCCCATTGTAAAGGTATGCTTGCCATTTGTAATTAAGTAGTAAGCTAATCATAATAGAACACCTAGGATGGGCTGAATTGTGTTTTCCCAAAATCTATATGTGTAAGTCAACCCCCATGGCTTGTGAGACAATGCTCTTTACAAAGAAGTTATTAAGTTGACTTCAGGCCATTGGTGGATCCTAATTATGTCTGACCAGGATCTTTCTGGGCTTGAATTCAGGGCCTAAGTGCTATCTCTTAGCTTTTTTTTTTTTGCCAGTCCTGTGGCTTGAACTTAACGCCTGAGCACTGTCCCTGAGCTTCTTTTGTTTGCTTGAGGCTAGTTCTCTACCACTTGAGCTGCAGGGTCACTTCTGGGTTTTTGTTCATGTGGCACTGATGAATTGAAGCCAGGGCAGGGCTTCATGCCTGTTAGATACCACTCTACCACTAAGCCACACTCCCAGCCAGCTTTCAAGGACAGTGCTCTACTACTTGAGCCACAGTGTAATGCCCAGAAACTTGAAGGCCCCTGGAAGGATCACCAGAGAACGAAGATCAATGCAAATTGCAATGAGTCGTTTATTGACAAGCTCGAGCACGGGTCTCTGTGCACTGATAGTCGAGTGCAGACCAGAGGCCACGAGCACAAAATTACAGCACCTTTAATACATTCTTTGGTAGGGGCAGGTCCCAGCAAGCATTGGCAACGAATCACTTGGTGCAATACAAACCGGGAAGAGGGTTGTGACTAATCATTGGTCAGTTTAGCGAGCTGTCGTGCTTTGAACTGATTGGCTAATGGGTAAAGGGAAAGACCCAATATGGGGTCAGTGGAGAAAGACCCGACAAGGGGCCAGACTAACAGGGGAAGAGAAAGACCCAATATGGGGTCAGTGGAGAAAGACCCGACAAGGGGCCAGACTAACAGGGGAGGAGAAAGACCCAATATGGGGTCAGTGGAGAAAGACCTGACAAGGGGCCAGACGCTGACAGGCTAACAGGCTTGTGCCTAATTCGCTGGCCCTAGCAAGTCCGACCTTGTATAAGTATAAAAATACTAATGAATACAAGTATAAAAATACAAATGGCTAATCATAGGTTTATAGAAAATATATAGATATTTTCTACGCTCTTCATTAGCTCTATGTCCAGCTTTGTGGTGGTGAAGTGGTGATCATCTTTGGGATTCTTACTGCCTGAGCTCTCTTTGAACTAAGATTCTCAGATCTCAACCTCCTGAGTAGTTAGTGTTTCAGGGGTGAGCCACCAGCATCCAGCTGACCACAGGTCTTACAAGAGGAAGTTTAAACCCACAGACACCAGGGTGCACAGTGGAAAGACCACAGAGGACAGAACAAGAAGGACACTACAAAAAAAAAGAAAGAAAAAGGTGCTTGCTTCAGCAGCACATATACTAAAATTAGAGAGAATACACTGTTCTTCTGAGATTGTCCATCAATATCGAGCCAGGAGTAGAGGCTAAGGTGACCATTGCAGATGCCTAAGTCAAATGTGTTAATAAATTGACTTACTGGTTGTTAAGGGAGAAGAAAGAGAGAGACAGAGACAGAGAGAGAGGAGGAAAAGAAGGAAGGAAGGAAGGAAGGAAGGAAGGAAGGAAGGAAGGAAAAAGAAGGAAAGAAAAGGACACCAACAGAGGCCTCAGAAGAAATAAGCTCTGTTAACACCTTGATCTTGGAAATCTTATCTCCAGAGCTTCAAAAAAATGTCTTTTGTATAGACCACATAGAGTTAGTCATATTCTGTTATGCAGGCCCAGCAAACAAATACAGTAATTAATCCTACACTCTTGAACCTTCCTCTGTTTTCCACTTGTGTTTGCAAATGGCGATTTAAAAAATTCTGTCATTGAGAGGACCAGGCCCCCTGCCTTGGCTCCTTAAAATGATATTTAAATTTAAATGTATATGTTCATGGAGTTTGACTTCTTTTTTTTTTTTTTTTGGCCAGTCCTAGGCTTGAGCTCAGGGTCTGAGCACTGTCCTTGGAATTTCTCAAGGCTAGAGCTCTACCACTTGAGCCTCAGCATCATTTCCAGCTATTTTTTTTTTCTATGTATGTGGTACTGAGGAATCGAACCTGGGTCTTCATGCATGCTAGGCAAGCACTTTACCACTAGGCCAAACTCCTGGCCCGAGTTTGACATTTATATTTACTAAATTGTTAAAAAGAAAAAAACATTCTGTCATTGCTACACGGCAGACATCTTTTGATTTTTACTTCTTTGCATTTGTTCATATTTAATTTTGTTTTTGTTTTTGCAATAATGATCTTTAGGAAAAAATTCCTTGAGCCAGATGTGGTGCAGACCTGTAATTCCAGCACTCAGGAGGCCAGCCTGGGTATAGAACAGGACCTTGTCTGAAAAAAAAAAAAAGCCAGGCATGGTGGCTCATGCCTGTAATCCTAGCTACTCAGGGGTTGAGATTTGAGGATCAAGGTTCAAAGCCAGCCTGGGCACAATAACCTCTAGAAAACACAATTAACCTCTAGAAAATGGGAAGTGGGGCTTGGCTCAAGGGTAGGCTACCGTCCTACCCTTGAGATGAAGCACTCAGGGGCAGCACCCAGGCCAAGTTCAAGCCCACAAAAACAAAAACAAAAACATAACTATGCACTGTAAGGTCTGCCAAAAGGAAACTCCATGAAGTTCAAGATAAGAGGGTTTATTGTGTGAGGAAAAGAGATGTCCAGCCACTCAAAATGGAGTCCAGAAGAGCAAGGGATTCTAAGTAGGAGGAGAGAGATTGTATAAGGGAAGGGTTGTGGCCACACAGAGGAAGTGGTGGTGACCTCAGAGGATGCGGAAATACCTCAGTCTGGGGGATCTCCCACTGCACCCAGGCATTCTAGCTTCTAGGGTTAAGAGTGCTGGGTGGGGATTTCCAAGGTGCAGGGGGAGAGAGCCAAGGAAAGGGGCCATTTCTTCCATGTGGACCTAACATGCACCAGTGGCTCATGCCTGTAATCCTAGCTACTGAAATCAGAGGATTATGTTCCAAGCCACTCCAGGCAGACAAATTTGAAACTTTTCTTTTTTTTTTGGAGGGGGGCCTATCCTGGGGTTTGCACTCTGGCTGTCCCTGAACTTTCTTACTCAAGGCTAACACTCTACCACTTTGAGCGATAGCTCCACTTCCAGCTTCTTGTGGTGGTTAATTGGAGATAAGCGTCTCACTGATGTTTCTGCGTAGGCTGGCTTCTAACCATGATCCTCAGGTCTCAGCTGAGACTATTAACTCCAACTGATCACAAACAAAAAACAAAACAAAACCTGGCAAGGGAGATTCAGCTCCAGCGTGACAGTGCCAGTCCTGAGCCAGAGATCATGAGCTCCGGGACTGGCAAAAACCAACAACAAAGCCTAACTTCCTAGTTTCTACAAAACAAACTCCTATTCATTCTTCCTTGAGCACTGTCTTCTGTCACCTTCTCCCTCTTCTGTCTTCTTTGTCTTTTTTTCCTTTTGTCTTCTCTCTCTGTATCCGCTCATCTTTAAACCCCAGTTCTCCCTTTTCCCTCTCTACTATCTCTGAGGACATATTCTCAGCTGATCCTAGGAGTTCCTTGCACTCGTGTTCTAAAATGCTCCGTTGTGATAATGAATCAGCTTCCTAGCCTCATTCCAAGGCCTGTTCTATTTCCCAAGCAAGGCCCTTTTGGAGATCTCACACACAGAAAAGACAATAGAAGATCTGCTGGACCCAAAGTCAAATAAGCAGTTTTTCTTCATCTGACAAGTCACCTGTGAAGTCTAACATCTGAAATCAGAAGTGCTTTAGTTGGAATTGTACATTTTTTTAGATGAAAAAGATGTATTTTTCTTGGTCTTGTTACTACTTAATAGCATAAAAATGGTTTCTTCAATTTTTTTTTTTCTGGTACAGGGATTTAAATGCAGGGCTTCCTCAGTTTGGGTGACCGGTCCTCTACCACTTGAGCCACACCTCTAAACCCTGCTAGAAGGGGGTGGGGAGCAGTGGCTCAAACTCATCCCAAGCTCTAGAGAAAGCACAATGGCTGGGATTAGTTATCCCACAGCCAAGAGGCACAAATAGGCCAATCTGGCCATCAACCAAGTCTCTTGTCTTTAAAATAACTATTCTGAAATGGGGCTAGAGGCATGACTGATGTAGTAGTGCACTCAGTTGGCAAGTGCAAGATTCTAAATTCAAAACCTAGTACTACAAAAAAAAAAAAAGAAAAAGAAAAGGTAGAGATGAGAGGAGACGGAGAGGGTGAGTTTGATCAGAGTACAATGAATGGATGAATTGATAAATCATAAACCTCCCTCCTCCTTGTTCAGCTAATTTATTCTAAAACAACAAATAATAACAAGCAAGCCTATAACCAAGAAGAGCATAAACACTAGCATCTCATTTTCAGGTAAAGGCAATGCTAGCTACTACAGAGTTTGAACATACGCGTGGGTGCTGCTGGGTAAAAATAATAACAATTAGAAGCAACAGCAGGCCTTTCTGCTGAGATCAGATCTTACCAAGAATGTTCTGGACTTTGAGAACCGACACGCATAAGGTTTGATGGCCAGTGCCAAAATGTGTGTGAGGAGGTGCTGGATAAGCTGGTTTGAGTAAGCAATCTGTTTCTTGTAAAATACTCATGCCAGCAATGTGTCAGTCAAATTACAGAGTATCTAGGCTATATTTCATTTTCCCTATTTATGTTGGCAGTAGCCATTATAACTTTAAAAAAATCTAGAACATACTTTGCTTTTAGTTGTCATATGTTTTATTTTTCTTTAAATTGGAACAGTCCTGCTATCTCAGTGTGTGGCTGCATCATTACTGATATCTTGGAAGTGGTCAAGCCATTTGTCTTGTGGAATATTGTAAAGATCAAACCAGATAACCCTGTATGGTTTTACTGCTGTAAAATCAGTGAGTCACCATGTTTATAAACTTGAGCTATGGGGCCTTCTCTGCTAGCTATTTAAATTTAGGCACCACCCAATGCCTTAAATAGCGTCTCTAAAATGGAGAAAGTAGTGGTATACAAATTAATGTGTAAAGTGTTCAGCACCATTCCTGGGCCTTGAACTCAAGGCCTGGGCATTGTCCTTGGGCTTTCTCAAGGCTAGAGCTCCATGAATCAAACCCAGGGCTTGGAGCATGGTAGGTCAGCACTCTACCACTAGGCCACCATCCAGATAAATGTATACAAACCATTGCTGTAAAAGACAAATTCTTGTAGCATATGAAACTTTGCAACTATAATAATGATTTTCTTTTCAGCATTTACTAAATATCTAAGTGTCAGGTACTATAATAAAACTACAGGGGCTGGCAGTTTGGCCTAGTAGTAGAGTGCTTTCCTAGCATGCACGAAGACCCAGGTTCCATTCCTCAGTACCACATACATAGAAAAAAAGCCAGAAGTGGTGCTGAGGCTCAAGTGATAGAGCTCTAGCCTTGAGAAAGTCCAAGGACAGTGCTCAGTTCAAGCCCCAGAACTGGCAAAAGAAAAATAAAATAAATTAAAAAGCCAACAGCAGGAGACTGGGGGGCTCACACCTGTAATCCTAGCTACTCAGGCGGCTGTTGAAGCTGGCCCTGGCAGTGAAGTCGCTGCGACTCTTATCTCCAATTAACCAGCAAAAAGCCAGAGTTGGGGATGTGGCTCAAGTAGTAGAGCAACAGGTTTGAGCAAAAAAGAAAAACTCCGGCGTGGTGGCTCAGGCCTGTAATCCTAGCTACTCAGGAGGCTGAGATCTGAGGATCAAGGTTCAAAGCCAGACCGTGAGACTCTCGTCTCCAGTGAACCACTAGAAAACGGGAAGCGGGGCTGCGCTCAAGGGTAGGGCGGCAGCCTGGAGCTGAAGCGCTCGGGGACAGCGCCCAGGCCCAGAGTTCGAAAAATAAAAGACCGAACAACAACAACAAATCCAGCCCAGGGACGGGGCTAGGCCCGGAGTGCAGGCCCGGAGTGCGGGCCCGGCACGGGGCGAGGAGCCGGGTCGCTTCCCAGGACCCACCGACCCACTGGAGCAGGGCCCCTCGGGGAGCCGCGCGACCACCCCGCACGCGGCGACAGGCAAGGGGCAGGGAGGAGAGGACGCCATTTTACTTTGCTGAGAACACGCTTTTAGCCGTGGAGGAGAGCGGGGTGCGCAGACTGCACAAGCAACCCCTCCAGGGCAAGCCTGCTCTGCCCCTCACCTGCGAGGGGCGGGCGTGACCCGAGACCTTCCGCCCGGAAGCCCGCACCCCGGGCCCCACACCCGCGAGGTGGAATCCCCGTCTAGAACGTCCCCGGTAACAAGTAGTTGACCAAGTTTAGCTAAGTGTGGGCAGCAGCGCCCCACGGATCTGTGGTGCTGGTGACTGAACCCGAGGGCTGGGAAGTCCTAAGCCGCGGCCGGAGGTGGGGGGGCGGCAGGGAGCGCGGGGCGGCCGGGCCCGGGCCGCGGGGTCGGGGGTCGGGCGGCCCTCCGAGGCCCCCCGGGGCCGCCGCCTCCGGCTCCGCGCGTGTGCTCGCGGGCGGGGCACCCCGCGGCCAATCAGCGCCGGCATCCGGGGAGGGGCGGGGCCTGCCGCTCTGGCTCCGCGAGTCCTTCTTTTTGCACACACACGAATACAAAGAGCCATACGACCTTCGGGTATCCTTTTTCCATTTTTTCCCCTCCTTAATCTTGTGTGTGTGTTTAAAAAAAATTTTTTTTTTTTAAATAGAGATCTGTGGCAGTGCTGGGGTGAGAAAACTGTTGCTAAGGGGAATTTGCTCTTTTCCCCATTTCTTTTTCTTTCTCTCTTCCTCTTTCTTTTTCCTGGCCGAGGTTTTGAATATACCAAGAAGTTGAGAAGCAGGATGGCCGTGTGCAACTGTTTCCACTCAAATTTACAGAGATTTTCCCACCTTTTTACTATCACATTTTAAGAACTGGTAAATCTTTATGGTTGAGGGATTTAGTGTTTTAGATTCTTGGGACATAGAGATTTCTTTTTAATTGGGCTGAAGGGATAATGTAAATTTCTACCACGAGCAACATCGAAGGAAGCAGAGAGATTTAAGGCTCCTTCATAAAGCCATTTGGCGTGCATTTTACACACCCTCTTCAGAATAAAAACCAAGTGGCTTGTTTGTGGCAATTATCCAAGGCCAATAGATTGAAAATATTGGGGTGTTATAGTTGGAACACTAATTTCCCTGGGGAGAGGGGAGAGCCTTGCTGACGGTGTGTCTTGAACACACAATTTCATGAGGACATTTTCCAATGTATATGTGTTTCTTAAGCAATCTCATAAAGATTTATTGGGGTTTATTCTTTATGTGTACAGTATGTGTATATGTGCCATATCAGATTTTATTTTCAAGTGTTTATGTGTGCAAAGTAGACCCTAGGATGTGAATGTTTCTGTTGTGTTTCCCAAATGTGATCAAAGTAGGATTTCATGTAAAAAAGTAAAATTTAAAACCCTATACCTAACATAGACACTTTCATTCTATCTGTATTTGTTATGTTTTCTTGCTCTTCTTGAAAGGATTGGAGTAGCAAATAATAATTGCCAGAGTAGTAGTATATAGTGCATGTGGCAAATGAGAACAGGCAGTTTATTGAAATGTGTGGTTCAAAAACGCCTTTAGTGATTGTTTTTCCTAAGTGGTTTTGCTTTTTATTGTCTCTCGTTCTTAAATGTACAGCTGTGTATATTTTGGCCTTTATGTGTGGTTTGGGTGATGTGTTCAGATGGGAAGTTTCTTGGCTTTTTGACAAAATGGTCGTTTATTGGTTGGGAGTTGTCTGAAAACCTCCACAGCTGGTAGAGCATTGGGGCGGGGGAGGGGGGAATCCAGTTAAGTCCAAATTGGAAAAACTGTTCGTGGTGGTGGTGGTGATGAAAAAAGGGGGCCGGAGGAGTTAAAGGCACATCATAAAGAGATGCATTTCGGTTATTATGTTGCATTTTTGAAATGAAAAGTTTTCGCCCCTTGCTTTAGGGAGTTGTTTTTATTTTTTGAGAAAAATATAAATTAGAGGACAATCAGCTCAGGGCAGAGCACCCCCTCTCCCATCAGAGGAGCTATATTGTCATTTCTTTTTGTTACTATTTCCCATCTCAGGCGTCAGACAGAAAATACCCATAATCCAAAAGTGTACTCACAGATTAAGATGAGAAAGCATAGGAAGTATATGGGAAGAGTAGGGAGAAACTGGAATGTCACTGTGTGGCAGGGTTCAGATTTCATTACAAGAAACGCTTTCGTGTAATCAAGCATTCCCATCCAGCTAGTGCCCTACTCTCCTTCAAGAAGGGATTAAAGACACCCAAAAAACAACAGCAATGTAAGTGTTTGTACCAGGTCTTGAATTGATTAGCAGGAAGGAGGCCCTGGGAGCAGGCTTCGCGGTCGTCCCACCCTGGGTGTGTCTTTGCTCCCTGACGGTCAGGTCAGTGCGGGGTCCGTGACTGGCTTGACGGTGGCCGGCTGCAGACGGAGACCCGCAGCTCCCGGTGGTTTTTGTGATGGCGGCGCTGGGCGGGATTCGCCCCATCCCCGTCCCTGCGGGAGGTGGCGCGTGGAAAGGCACCCAGCCGGCCAGGGCGGCCAGGCACCCACCCCGCGGCCTCACTGGGCCCCTTCCTCGGTAGCTGCGAGGGGAACCCTGCGAATACACCGACTGCATGGCTGGCCGGACTCCGTCCGGGCCGAGCCCGGCCGGCGGGCCCGAGCGCCTGAGGGAGGGAAACCGTGACTTAGCAAGTGTGAAGCGGAAAGATCCGTCACTAAAAATGTGCCACCACCAAACACGAAAACCAGTGTGTGGCCACTGGACTTACAGTCGTGTACACATCTTTGCCAGCAGCAAAGGACAAAAGCGAGTAAACAGAAAAACAAGCTAAAAATGGCGTCGGGCGGCCTTGACAAAGCCTTGCAGTCGTGTCCCTCCCCGAGCAGGCCCTCCCTTCCCTGGCTCTTGGAGTGACAGGGAGTCGCCGCCAATAGCGTCCCAAGGCCCGTGCCTCCCCCGCTGCCCAGCTGCCAATCACCACGAGCCAGAGCGCCGGCGGGGCGGTGCCTTACCTCCTGCGCGCGCTAGCCGGGTACACGGCCGGCGCCGCGGGGTGGCTCGGCGGCCGCCTGCCGACGCGGTCTTAGAGCCGAGCCGGCCGCCGAGGCCTCGCGGGCGCACGCGGCGGGAGCCCGACCCCTCTGCTTCCAAAGCGAGCCCAGGGTCTCCGAGCTTTCGCGGCCACCCCTTCCGCGGAGCCCCGGACGGCTCCCCCCAGCGACCTCGGACCCGGCCGCGCCTCGGCCCGGAGGCTCAGGGCCCCGCCCGGGCAGGAATGGGTCTGCTGTCCCTGCTGCTCACCTCCTCAACTCTGGCTAATATTTAATCGGCTAATATTTACATTTACCCTGGACTCACTGGGTATAGGATGGAGTCTCCAGTGCGCAACTTTTCAATTTCTCAGCAATGCAGTAAAAGCCTCCTTTCACATCAGATATATTTAACTGGAAAGTTTAATCCGCGAAGGTTGCCCTTAAGCAAACGTAAATAAATAAATAGCTGGGACTGTTATTGGAGGTGTCAAGTCGACTGCGGCTGGAGGTTTGTGAATTCCAAGCCAGCCTGGCTACCTCGCAGAGGTCTCAGAAATCAGAAACAAAACTATCTTGTCATTATTAGAGTATCTGGAATTCTTTTTTTAAGCTCCCATTCTGCTTTGTGGGTCTCTTTTACACCTGTGTAGAGTTTTTTGTTTTGATTTTGTTTTTTTGTTTTGTTGTTGTTTTGCTTTTGCCAGTGCTGGGGCTTGAACTCAGGGCCTGAGCACTGTCCTTGGGCTTTCTCAAGGCCAGAGCTCTACCACTTGAGCCACAGCACCACTTCCGGCTTTTTCTATGTATGTGGTCCCTACGAATGGAACACGGGTCTTGGCACATGCTAGTTCTTGGCAAGCACTCTACCACTAGGCCAAAGTCCTGGCCCCATCATTTACACCTAATAATAAGGTGTTGGATTCTTTGGCAATTAGACTCTCACTTTTAAAGTTTAGGAAAATCATATTTTATGGTATCTGCTTACCTGGTCTTGTGTGAGAAGTCATTTCTGATAGAAAAAGAGGTTTTGTAGCTGGGTAGTATGGCTCATGCCTGTAATCCTAGCTATGTAGAAGGCTGAGATCTGTGGATCCTGGTTGGAACAGGGGACTTATCTCCAGTCAACTGGCAAAATGCCAGAAGTGGAGTTGTGACTCAGAGTGGCAACATATTAGCCTTGATTGAAAAAAACTAAGGGTCAGTGCCCAAGCCTTGAATTCAAGCCCCAGGATCTGAACACACACACACACACACACACTGACTTTGAGAGGATCTTGTAACAAGTAAGCCATTTTGCAACTTGAAGTCAAAGAACAGGACTGAGAACAGAGCAGGAACTTTTAGGGTCCATTTTCCTTTTTTGTTTCTTAAAATGAAGATTATGATATAAATTGCCATGCTTCCGACAGTCACATTTAAGAAAAGTCCATTTCTAGCTTGACCCTGAACGAGTCAGAGACCCATTCTAAGAACATATATCATCTGAGGGATACCATATCATATCCATCTATTAAATGCTGAGAAAACTTATATTTTTTTCATAGTTTGGAGGTAGACTCAGTCATGCAGAAAATTCAAACTCAGAATGGGGGAAAAGCAAGCTAGACAGCTGCCAAGAGTATATGATATATTTAGTCCTAACACAAATACATGTGACTAGGGAGAGAAGGGATAGTTAAGATTATAGACGGTCTCACCTTGAACTGTCTGTTTAGAGAAGATGAGTTTTCTATCTTTTTAATCTAAATATTAAAAAAAAATCAAGATTATTGAGAAGTACATTTTCTAGGCTCATTTCACATGAATTAAAATTAAACCAATACTGAATTCTATGCAAACCTCAGTTTGGTATCTGTTGTCATTTTGTTGGCAACTCATACAATTATAGATCTTCACACCCATTTCTAAAAGTTCTAGAGTTTGTAAAAGGCATGTATATTATTTTATGGTAGTCAAGTTTTGTTTTTTCATTATTTTTTTCTTGAACAAAACTATGTTTTATTCAAAATAAAACTTGGGACTGGGAGTTTGGCCTAGTGGTAGAGTGCTTGCCTAGCATGCACAAAGACCCCAGTTCGATTCTTCAGTGACACATACATAGAATAAAAATCCAGAAGTGTTGCTGTGGCAGAGCTCTAGTCTTGAGAAAGCCCAAGGACAGTGCTCAAGCCCCCAGTTCAAGCCCCAGGACTGGCAAAACAAAACAAAAAACTTGGTTTTATTTTTCAGGTTGTGTGTGTGTGTGTGTGTGTGTGTGTGTGTGTGTGTGTGTGTGTGTGTGTGTGTGTTGCAGTTCTGGGGCTTGAACTTGGGGCTTGAGCACTGTCGTTGGGCTTTCTCAAGACTAGAGCTCTACCACTTGAACACAGCACCACTTCTGGCTTTTTCTCTGTATGTGGTACCAAGGAATTGAACCTGGGTCTTCATGTATGGTAGGGAAGCACTTTACCACTAGACCAAACTTCCAGCCCTTAGCTGCCTTCCTCTTCCTCTTTTTCTTCTTTTTACCAGTCCTGGGACTTGAACTGAGGGGCCTGGACCCTGTCCCTGAGCTTCTTTTGCTCAAGGCTAGCACTTGAGGCACAGCACCACTTCTAGCTTTTTCTGTTTATGTGGTAGTGAGGATTTGAACATGGGGCTTCATGCATACTGAGCAAGCACTCTACCACTGAGCCACATTCCCAGCCCTAAATTTCTTTTTTAATCCATTCCTTGAATAAGTTGAAGGGCTGCCCTTGGCCTTTGGGTTTAAACTCCTGACACTGTTGGAGAGTTTCTCCACTCGTTCATCTTCAACACTAACTCTCTGCTAATGACTCCAGATCTCTGTTCTAGCTTGAACCTTCCTGTTGAGCTTTGTTTCTCAGACCTACTCAGTTGTTTTCAGAAATTTACATCACACTTTCATATGTTGCCATCAGTTGAGATTTAACGTATTAGATAAGTACACATCTTTTGTAACATACTGCTGTGTTTCTCAACTGCCTTATCTTTGTCTCAGTGTGGACCTCCGTCTTATAAATTATGTTTAATCAGTATCTCTAACCCCCCATCTGTACTTATTTGTTTACTTATTTTTGTCAGTGTGGGGATTGAACTCAGGACTTGAATGCTGTCCCTGAGCTCTTTCTTGCTCAAAGCTGATGCTCTACCACTTCCAGTTTTTGAGTGGTTAATTAGGGATTAGAGTCTCACAGAGATTCTTCTGCCATTCTGCCAGGCTGGCTTCAACCTGTGATCCTCAAATCTCAGCCTTCTAAGTAACTAGGATTACAGGTATGAGTGTCTGGTGCCCAGTTTATTTATTTTATTATTACTATTTTTTTCCCTAGTCCTGGGCTTGAGCTCAGCGCCTAAGCACTGTCCTTGGGCATTTCTCAAGGCTAGAACCATGCCACATGAATCACAGCACCACTTCCAGCTTTTTCTATGTATGAGGTACTGAGGAATGGAACCTGGGTCTTCATGCATGCTAAGCAAACACTCTACCACTAGTCCAAACTCCCAGCCTTTATTTATATATTTATTTATTTATTTATTTATTGCTAGTCCTGAGGAGTGCACTCTGGGCCTGAGCACTGTCCTTGGGCTTTCCTCAAGACTAGCACTTTACAACTTGAGCCACAGCACCACTTCCAGCTTTTCTATGTATCTGATACCAAGGAATGGAACCTAGGTTTTCATGCAAGCAAGGCAAGCACTCTACCACTAGGCCAACTCCCAGCCTTAATCCCATATTTATTAAGCAAAGAAGTATCAGTTCTTCCACCAGCAGGTCAAACCATCATTCATATACATATCTAAAATTCACTGTCATCATCACACCTGGGTTGACAATTTTTTTCTTTTGGTGGGGGTACTAAGGCTTTTCTCTACTATGTCGTACCACCCTCCCCGTTCATCCTTTTAGTGTTCAAGGCTTAGAGCTTGGCTTATTTATTTATTTATTTATTTATGCCAGTCCTAGGGCTTGTACTCAGGGCCTGAACACTGTCCTTGGGATTTCCTCAAGGCTAGCACTCTACCACGGGAACCATATCACCACTTCTGGCTTTTTCTATGTATGTGGTACCGAAGAATCAAACCTGGGTCTTCATGCATGCTAGGCAAGCACTCTACCACTAGGCCAAACTCCCAGCCCCTTGGGTTCTTTAAGAACTCTTTCTGGTCTAGTGGTAGAGTGCTTTCTCTTAGCCTAGGCCCAGGACTGGCAAAAAAAAAATCTTTCTCAGTCACAGGGTGCCAGTGGGTCATGATGTCTGTAATCCTAGCTACTTAGGAGGCTCAGAACTGAGGATCACAGTTCAAGGTCAATCTAGGCAAGAAAATCCATAAGACTCCAATTAATCAACAAAAATCCAGAAGTGTAGCTATAGCCCATTGGAGAGCTCCAGCTTTGAATGAAAAAATTAAGAGACAGAACTACCCAGGCCTTGAGTTCAAGCCCTAATACCAACACGCACAAAAAGAGGAAACTGATGAACTATGCGCTGGTGACTCATGCCCGTAATTCTTGCTACTCAGGAGACTGAGATCTAAGGATTGTGGTTCAAAGCCAGCCTGGGTAGGAAAGTCCGTGAAACTCATCCTCAGTTAACCACCAGAAAAATGGAAGTGGAGTTGTGGCTCAGAGTGGCAGAGTGCTAGCCTTGAGTGCAAAAGCTCAGGGACTACACTCAGGCCTTGAGTTCAGGCCTCATAAGTAAAACCAAAACAAAAAACCTTACAAAGAACAAAACAACAATAGGTTCTTTTTCCTCAGCATTCATGTAAGTTTTAGACTAAACTCTTTGCATAATGTTAGTTTTTTAAAAAACTCAAATAAATAAGGGCAATGTAGGCCCTTATTTAGGAAGGGAAGAATACATTACATCCATAATTCATCTCCAAATTGACATAGACTCGCTTAGCACTTTCCTTTAACCTTTAGTTTTAATTTGGTTTAACCTTTAGCATCACGTTTAGCTATGCCTTCCAGTAACTGTAATGACAGCAAAGCTGCAAATGGATTTGAGTTAAGTTCTTGCAAGAAGTGAGTATCTGGCATAGAAAAGTAATTTCTTCCATATACAGGGTAGAAAGAGCAAATTAAAGACTATTGTTTAATAACCAAATGTAATTAAAATGCATTGTCAGATTTATGTTTTTGTACCTGGGAGGCATTGATATTGCCTATTTCTAAAATAGGATTGCTGATTAAAAAAAAAAAACAAAAAAAACCCAAACCTCAATATATATAAAATTCTCCTGACCTCTTCTTTTCTTTTTAATTGTGATGTTATAATTGACTGAGTAAGATAGAAATTTATCTTTCAGGGAGTTGTAAACACATTTAGGGTTTTGTCACAGCTTCAAGCAGAATTCTTTTTTTCTATAATCAAGTATCATTTCAAAAATGACAATATTTATTAAGTGTCTTTGAGTGTGTTCAGTGGTATAAATCAAACTTTCACTATCATTGTCTCTTTTTCTCTTGGAGTAATTTAGTTGCTTAACTATAGTAATTGAAAAAGAAGCAATTATGTGTGTGTGTGCTAGGATTACATCTATCAGGACACTAGAGAGGCTTGAAGTTAGGGCCTGGGTACTGTCCCTTGTGTGTGTGTGTGTGTGTGTGTGTGTGTGTGTGTGTGTGTGTGTGTGTGTGTCTGTGTGTCTGTGTCTGTGTGTCCTGGTGTCAGTCCTGGGGCTTGAAGAAAGGGCTTGTGCAAGTTCTCTTAAGTTTTTTTGCCTGAAGCTAATCCTCTTTCACTTGAGCCACTTCTCCACATCTGCTTTTTTTGGTGGTTAGTTGGAGATAAACATCTCACAGGCTTTCAGTCATCCAGGCTGGCTTCAGGCCACAATCCTCAGAGCTCAGCCTCTGGAGTAGCTAGGATTACAGGTGTGAGCCACCAGCACCCAGACCCACTTAGTGTTTTGTCACTCAAAGTTGGTGCTTTACCAGTTGGTGCACACTTTACTTATAGATGTTTACTGGTTAATGGGGATAAGATTTTCATAGATTTTCCTGTCTGGCTGACTTTGAACCTGATCTTCAGATCTGGCCTTTTGAGTAGTTAGGACTACAGGCATGAGCCACTGGTGCCCAGCTTAGCACAGATCCTTTGATGCCTTCTTTCACAGGGACTGCTCATATGGGCAGAGTATCAGTCAGTACAGACATTCCCGTTGAACTTCAGCTCTTTTCTTTTTACGGTCTTGGGGCTTGAACTCGGGGTCTGGGCTCTATCCCCAAGCCTCTCTGTGCTCAAGGTTAGTGCTCTACCACTTGTGACACAATGCTGCTTCTGGCTTTTTCTGTTTATGTGGTACTAAGAATTGAACCAGGGCCATGCATGCTAGGCAAGCACTCTACCACTAGGCCATATTCCCGGCCCCTAGCTCTTAAAGGAGCCAGAGAAGTGGAAATCAGGTGTGTCCTGAAATGATTTCCATGGGCTATGGGCCTGTGGCTTCCTGAGAACTGGAGATCCATGTCTGCATTTAGAGACCACGCTGCCTCACCCAGCCCAATTCCATGACCCGGCCTTTCCTTTCCCTATCCCCACCCCCAGAGAGCACTCAGGATGTACTAAAGAGAAAGCCCCAGTTATCCATGTAGTTCTGATTGAGGAGTCTTACCTGAATGCATCTATGAAAATTATAGAGACTGCAGAATAATGATTCTTGATGTCACCAAAACTTAGTATCGGTTAGAAAATATATTCAACTGAAAATAGCACTGGATTCTAAAGTCTTCCACTGACCTTGAAAAGGCCACCTAACCTCTCTGCATGACTGCTTTCTGGAGGGGGCGGGGACAGATTATGTGTTGCTCAGTGCCCTGGTGTAAATGAGACCACCCAGGTGAAATGTTTTGAACTCCTTAGAGGATGATGTCAAAGCTACAAAATGTGATGGTGGTCTTACAGTAAAGATTGGAGGGGGGGCAGAGACAGACCTTCATTTTCTTCCTTAATCTAATCTTAGCCCAGGCTGGTGGACCTTTTGGGTCCCCTGTGGTCTTTAGGTTGTAGTAGTGAGGGTGCAGAAAGATCGTCTTCTACCCTGTGCATCGACCCCGGCAGGCCTCTGGGTACTCTGCTCTTTCAGGCTGAGGAGGGGCCAGCATGGACTGTGTTCTCCACTGGCTCTCCCAGTCCGCAGAGCCCCCGGCCCTGAGCCCCAGCTCCCCTGCCCACCTTGGGTGAGGAAGCCTAGGGAAGTCGGGGCCAGTGATTCCAGCCTGGTGAAGTCCACTGACCCGAGCACCTGTCTTGGGAGCATCCTGCAGTGACAGTTGGTGTCCCTCAGCCATGTCCTTCAGTGCCACCATTCTCTTCTCCCCTCCGGGTGGCAGTGAGGCCAGATGCTGCTGCTGCGCTTGTAAGAGCGAGGCTGGCGGGGGCGGCAGCGGCTCCCAGGCGGGGACCCCCCACGCCAGCACCCCGATCACGGTGACCGGACACGGCCTGGCGGTCCAGAGCAGCGAGCAGCTCCTGCACATCATCTACCAGCGCGTGGACAAGGCCGTGGGGCTGGCCGAGGCCGCGCTGGGCCTTGCCCGAGCCAACCACGAGTTGTTGAAACGGCTGCAGGAGGACGTGGGAGCGCTCCGGCCCGGCGGCAAGGCGGGCGCCGAGGACGCGGACGCGGACGCGGACGGCGGCGAGAGCCGCGCCCCCAGCCCCCAGCCCGAGGAGCCGGGGCCCGTCAAGGAGAGCCCCGGGGAGGTCTGCAAGATTCTGTCCGCCGCCGAGGAGGAGTGTGACAGCGTGGGCAGCGGGGTGCAGGTGGTGATCGAGGAGCTGCGACAGCTTGGGGCAGCCTCGACCCCCGGGCCCGGGCCCCTGGGCTTCCCAGCCGCCCAGAGAGACGGGCGGCTCCCCGCGTGCGCGCTAGCCGCGGGGGAGGGGGCCCCGCTGCTCAATCCTGTGAGTACCCCGCCAGCCCCTGCCCGTCCTCCTTCCTCTTGGCCCGGCTCTGCTACTGTCTTTTCCAGCGTTAACGCTCCTGCTTCGCCCAGGGCTGCAGTCCCAGCTACTCCCGGAGGCTGAGATCTGAGGATGGCAGTTTAAGTCCAGCTAAGGCAGCAGAGCCTGTGAGGTTCACCTCCAGGGAACCAGCCAGAAGCTAGACGTGGAGCTGTGGTAAAGTGCCAGGCCTTGAGTGAAAACGCCAAGCAAGAGCCCGAGACCAGGGCCGGGAGTTTGGCCTAGCATGCACCAAGACCCGGGTTCGATTCCTCGGGACCACATACATAGAACAAGCCGAAAGTGGTGCTGAGGCTCAAGTGGTAGAGTTCTAGCCTTGAGAAAGTCCAGGGACGGTGCTCAAGCCCCGAGTTGAAGCTCCAGGACTGGCAAAAAAAAAAAAAAAAAACCTAAATAAAAAAAGACTCTGGGCTGGGAATGTGGCCTAGTGGTAGAGTGCTTGCCTGGCATGCATGAAACCCTGGGTTCCATTCCTCAGTACCACATAAATAGATCAAGCTGGAAGTAAAGCTGTGGCTCAAGCAGTAGAGTGTTAGCCTTGAGCACATGGAGGCTCAGGGACAGAGTCTAGGCCCTGAGGTCAAGCCCCAAGACTGGCAGGAAAAAAAAGTTTCTTTTTGTTGGGATTGGGGATAAAACAGGTCCCCGGGTTCAGTCTGCTTTCAGGGAGAGTCTGCTCTGCTGCTGGCTTTGCATCATCAGCCTCTGGTAGGAGGCTGTTTTTTGTTGTTGTTTTTTGTTTTAAAGTGCATGAGGTTATGGGGTACCCTTCCTTCCCTCTCAGTAGCTCCGCATGGCAGCTTCTCCTCCACAGCTGTCTTGGCTGCTCCCCGGGCTCTGCCTCTCCTGGTGAGAATGCCTGCCGTGCACAGACGGTTCATTCATATTTTATCATGGGCCTCTGCTTGCCAAGAGGTGTTCAGTATGGAGAGATGGGAATGCGGAGAGAAAGGAGCAGAGGTTGGGGTGGGGGGAAGAGGAGAGTTTACACGGGGCAGGGGGACTATGAGATAAGGGGCAGGAAGGAGAGGAAAGGAAATACAATTGGAGGAAGGAAAGCAAAGCAGAAGATGATAGCATCTCCTGAGCAGAAAAAGACTTAGATTCGGGTTATTTCAGTTCTTTTACTGCTCAGGCAAATCCTGGCTGAGTAGAGCAAGAACTGCAGAATGTCACACATGAAGTATGAAAAAGAGATGGAGCAACTAGAGAGCTCATAGAGAAGGGAAAATAACAGATGTGTCGCCACTTGAGAGCGGGCAGGAGGTCTGTCGAGTCTCCCCCACTCCTCCGTCTGTCCTCTCTTCCTCCTCTTCCCCCCAACCCCTCAACACCCAGTAAAGAGTAAAGATCAGAACACACAGGGTAGATGGGAGGGGACAAACTCTCAGCCCATCTGCTGGAT
Source organism: Megascapheus bottae (assembly GCF_031878675.1). Classification (NCBI taxonomy): domain Eukaryota; kingdom Metazoa; phylum Chordata; class Mammalia; order Rodentia; family Geomyidae; genus Megascapheus; species Megascapheus bottae. The sequence continues at coordinate 52,467,870 of NC_143522.1, read as the reverse complement.
CTCAGGAGCAAAGGAAAAATTCTTCTTTCCCCATGCATGCTACTTTACCCACAACTGGCTGGTCATTGCTTTTTCCAAAACACAGCTGAGCTGCATAATAATCACTGCAGCAACCTGCCCACCGGTCTGTGTCTGGTCAGGACTCTCTGGTTTGGGCCTGAAGGAAGAGGAAGCGGAAGGCCAGAGGCAGGAGAGTACCAGGCCAGGCAATGCCTGAGCTTTGGGTTCTTTCAGTGGGGGGAGGGAGTGGGGGAGGGGCGGCAAGGAGAGGCTTCCAACCCGACAAGATGGAATTTGATTTCACAGTGCAGAATGCTGCTCACAGGTCTATAAATCTCAGCCTCCTCCCCCGCATTGTTCTGGGTGTGTGTGGTCCCCCCCCTTCACTGTTTTGTTTTCTTGGCTGCAGAAATCCCCCCTCCTTCCTCCCTCTGCTTTTCTCCATCCTTCCTTTCCTTGCCCTAAGTGTCCTTGAGTGAGGCACTGCATGTCAGGCAGGCCCACAATAGCTAGGCCAGGATCAAGGTGAAGCCACAGACGGCCCCCTGAAGGAATGAAGGCAGAGGGAAGCTGGTCAGAGCTATCCTCTCTAGGGTTTGGCTCTGTATCTCCCTACTTTGTTCTCATTTTTCTCTTATTTTCCCCTCATTATTTCCTTCCTTCCTTCCCATCCTTCCTTTCTTCTTCCTCCCTCCCTTCCTTACATACCTCCGCTCTCTTTTTCCCAGTCCTGGGGCTTGAACTTAGGGCCTGGGCACTGTCCTTGAGCACTTTTATTCAAGGCTAGGACTCTGCCTGCCACTTGAGCCACAGTACCACTTCTGGCTTTTTCTGTGCATGAGGTACTGAGGAATTGAACCCAGGGCTTCAAGCATGCTAGGCAAGCACTCTACCACTCAGCCACACTCCTGCCTATCATTTTTACTGAGGGCCATGGACTGCAGACAGGTACTCCACCCCTGAGCTACACCCCTTCCTTACTGTTACTATTTATTTATTTTTTATTTTTTGGCCAGTTCTGGGACTTGAACTCAGGTCCTGAGCTCTGTCCTTGGGCTTTCTCCTTGGGCTAGATTTCTACCACTTGAGCCACAGCACCATTTCCGGCTTTTTGCTATGTATGTGGTACTGAGGAATCGAACCTGGGTCTTTATGCATGCTAGGCAAGCACTCTTAGCACTAGGCCAAACTCCCAGCTGTATTTCTTATACTTAGAGCAAACCAAAAATATACCTTGTAGCTGGGAGCCAGTGGCACACATCTGTAATCCTAGCTAAACAGGAGGCTGAGATCTGATGATCACAGTTCAAAGCCTGCCCGGGTACCAAAGTCCATGAGATTCTTACCTCCAATTAATCACCAGAAAACTGGAAGTGGTGCTATGGCTCAAAGGGGTAGAGCTTGAGCTAAAGAGCTCAGGGACAGCACCCAGGCCCAGAGTTCAAGTCCCGTGACTGAGGGATATATATACACACACACATATATATATATATATATATATATATATATATATATATATATATATATATGCCTTGTTTGTGTAGATAGCCCTGTGGCAACAACTCAACTCTGCTAGTCATGTGCACACAAGAAATAGTTGGCCCATACTTCTGTAGGAGACTCAGAGTAACAAGTTACTGACCATTGAAGACTGCTGCATTTCCTCCTTTTCTCTATGCTGCTCTTTATTCTTGGCCTTGGGATAATAGTTGAATAGATTTGCCTGGCTAATAGACTTCTTTTTTATATTCTTAGCTGGTAGATGAATATGCGGCCTCTGAGGGTGCGATACAACGAGTACTGGTCCCTGCCTATGCGAAGCAGCTCTCACCAGCCACACAACTGGCTATCCAGCGGGCATCCTCAGAGACAGGGCCAGAAAATGGGACCAAGCTTCCACCACCTCGCCCAGAGGACATGCTCAGTGCCGCCGTGGCATTGGACAGTTCCTTGGAAGAGCCAGGCCCTGGGAGCACCGGGGAGCTGAGACACTCGCTAGGGTTTACTACTTCTCCATGCAGGATCAGAGGCAGCGGCCAGAAGAACTCCAGGCGCAAGCGGGATCTGGTACTTTCCGTAAGTGAGCTCCAGTTCAATCTTTTTTTTTTTTTTCTTTTCTGTCTAGAAAGATAAGAGTGAAGGCAGAGAGCTGATTTTAAGCCTACAATATAGGGCTACATTGTTTTGTAAGCAGTACCTCTGTATCAGATCAGCTTTTAGGTTTTTCTAGGTAGAATAGTTCTCTCTCTCTCTCTCTCTCTCTCTCTCTCTCTCTCTCTCTCTCTCTCTCTCTCTTCTCTCTCTCTCTCTCTTCCTCCTTCCCTCCCTCCCTCTCCTTCCCTCCTTTCTCCCACCCTTCCTCCACTCTCTCTCTAACTGAAGGCCTGGGGCTTGAACTCAGCACTTGGGCACACTGTCCCTTAGCTTAATCGCTCAAGACTGGCACACTACCACGTAAACTACAGCTCCACTTACGGCTTTGTGGTGGTTAATTGGAGATAAGTCTTTCCGATTTGTCTGCCTAGGCTAGCTTCAAACCATAATCCTCAGATCTCAAGTCTCCTGAGTATTAGGGTTACAGGCATAAGCCATCAGCACCTGGCCAATTATCGTCTCCTTAAAGAGAAGAATAACATTACATCTCCCACATTTCCATAACCCAAATAGAGGTTTGTAGAATCCAGTCATTGCAAGAGCTCTTGGCAGCCAGGAAGAGACAACTTGAACTTGAGCTTCCAAAATCTTACAGTTGTGGGAGCCCTAGAACACCCTCCCAGTCTGACAGCCCATCCTGCCTTAGAGATCTTGTAGGGTAGGGCCAGGAGCGTGGCCTAGTGGTAGCATGCTCATCTAGCATACACAAAGCCCTGGGTTTGATTCCCTGGAACCGCATACACAGAAAAAGCCGGATTTGGCACTGTGGCTCAAGTGGCAGAGTGCTTGCCTTGAGCAAAAAGTGTCCAAGCAAGGACAATGTCCAGGCCCTGAGTTCAAGCCCGGGGGGGGGGGGCGGGGAGAGAGAGAGAGAGAGAGAGAGAGAGAGAGAGAGAGAGAGAGAGAGAGAGAGAGAGAGAGAGAGAGAGAGAGAGACCAAGATCTTGTAGTTCCAACCTGGAGTAATTCTGCCCCAGAGAACACTGCAAACCCTGCTTGAATCTTTTTCTGCTTGCTACCATTCACTGATGAGTAGGTGGGTGGAGGGTGGGGAGAATGGTAGTGATAGCTGGTGTGTGGAACCTGGTATGCTATTGAGCATCCTCCAGTGAACATTCTACAGTTCATAGGTCAATCTTGTAGAGGTTAAGAGCTTGGGGTGTGACTCAAGTACTACAGTGTTTGCCTATATCCAGTAGTACAAAAGCAAATCATATGCAAAAGGAGAGAAGCTTTCTTTTTTTTTTTTTTTTTTTTTTTTGCCAGCCCTGGGCTTGAGCTCAGGGCCTGAGCACTGTCCTTGGACTTTCTCAAGGCTAGAGCTCTACCACTTGAGCCTCAGCACCACTTCCGACTTTTTTCTATGTATGTGGTACCGAGGAATCAAACCCGGGTCTTCATGCATGCTAGGCAAGCACTTTAACCACTAGGCCAAACTCCCGGCCCCGAGAGAAGCTTTCTTCTGGAGTGGTCAGTCTTTTAGGTCAATTTCTATTTCCAAAAGCTTTCCTTTTTTTAAAAAAAAATAGTATTTTATTTATTTTTATATTTTTAATTTTGAAATAGTTTTACAAGGGTGTTATAATTTATATGTGTCCATTTGTGTGTCCAGTGTATCTTTTTTTATTAAAGAATTTATTAACATTGATTTTTATATCATATTTCAATCAGTGTATCTTTTTAAATTATATTTTTATTATCTTTAAGTAGCTGTACAAAGGATTCAGTGATTTTATTTTATTTTATTTTGCCAGTCCTAGGCTTGAACTCAGGGCCTGGGCACTGTCCTGGGGCTTCTTTTGCTCAAGGCTAGCCCTCCACCACTTGAACCATAGCACCACATCCTGCCTTTTCTGTTTATGTGGTTCTGAGGGACAGAACCCAGGGCTTCATGCATGCTAGGTAAGCACTCCACCACTAAGCCAAGAATGCATCTTGATCAACGTCACCCCAAATGTTTTTTTTCTATTAATCATATAATGTGCCTATTGACAAATACATTTCTTTTCTGTGCATATTGGCCATTGGGAAGTAACTTTTCCCTATGGCCTCCCTGTAGCTGGGATGGCAGATATGAACCACCATGTCCTAGCTTATTGATTCAGATAGAGTCTCATTTTTTTGTTTGGGCTGCTCACAAACCATGATAATCCCAGCCTCCTCTGTCTCCAAATTAACTAGGATTTTAGGCACGAGCCATTACATCCTGCCCTAATAGCCGGTAACTACGCAGTCCTGGTTGAGAATGGAAGCCATAAGTCCTGTGCAACCTACATCCTCTCTGATTATCTGGTCCATTTCTTCCTGCGACAAGCTTAGTAAAACTTAAGAATAGCCAATTACCATTTAGACCTTTTTTATTTATATTCTTTCCAGTGTCCTTTTCATTTTTCATAGAGATCCTATTAGTTTGTTTGTTGAAATAGGATCTTGCTATGTAGCCCACACTGGCCAGAACTCTCTGTCCTCCTGACTCAGCCTCCTAAGTGCTTGAGCTACAGGTTTTTGCAACTAACCAGCTCCAGTTCAGAGATCCTATTCTTTTTTTTTCCATTCCTGGGCACTGTCCCTGAGCTTCTTTTGCTCAAGCCTAGCATCTAGCACTTGAGTGACAGTGCCACTTCCAGCTTTTTCTGTGTATGTGGTACTAAGGAATCCAACCCAGGGCTTCATGCATGTTAGGCAAACACTCTGCTACTAAGGGCACACTCCCAACCCAAGAGATCCTATTGTTATTGAACCTTTTATTTGATTTGTTTTTTTGTGGTAGTTTTGGGATGTTCTGGGGATTTTTGGTAGGGTTTGAACTCAGGGGGCCTCCTGTTTACTTAATTTGCTTGCTTGGCTGCTGCTCTACCTTTTGAGCCCCACCTCTAACACTGCTTTTCTCAGCTATTTCATATTTTAGAGATAGAGGCTCACAAAGTCAGCTCAGGTTGCCTCCAAACCACCAGCCTGAGAAGCTAGGGTTACAGTTGTAAGCCACTGACACCAAGCTCATTTGATTTATTTCATTATTATTATTATTATTATTATTATTATTATTATTTTGCCAGTCCTGGGGCTTGAACTCAGGGCCTAGGTACTGTCCTTAGACACATTTTGCTCAAGGCTAGCGCTCTGCCACCTGAACCACAGCACCACATCTGGCTTTTTCTGTGTATGTGGTAACCAAGGAATCAAACCCAGGGCTTTGTGCTTGCTAGGCAAGCATTCTACCACTGGGCCATACTCCCAGCCCAAAATGACAGTTTTTTGTTTTTTGTTTTTTTTTCCAGTCCTGGGGCTTGAACTCAGGGCCTGAGCACTGTCCTTGGGCTTTCCTCAAAGGTACAGCTCTACTACTTGAGCCACAGCACCACTTCTGGCTTTTTCTAGGTACGTGGCACTGAGGAATCAAACCTGGGTCTTCAAACCTGGGTCTTCGTGCATGTTGGGCAGGCACTCTAACACCAGCCCCTCATTTGTTTTATTTTGACATTGGCAATTCTTGTTTCTTCAGGAAGGCACTATTCATAATCAGTAGGGACTTGTTTCTAGTCTTCATTGTGAGTTTTGGTTATGTTTGGGGACATCACACTTTAATAGAACAGGGATGAATTTAGCTTCTGTCATGGATTTGTTGTCCGTGAGAGCTGCTTCTAATGCTAGTAATGTACCTCAAGGGATGTCCTAAAGCCTTAGTGTTTGAATTGCAAATAAATGTGTAATCATTATAATTCATATAAAATCAACTTTTTCTGAGTTGGGTGCCAAGGGC